>NC_139024.1:43114663-43543683 GCF_964662115.1 Mustela nivalis | reverse complement strand
ATACTTTGTAAACTAGAGATTATTTTTTTCTCCATTTAATGGATAAGGACACTGAGGCTTAGGAGGTAACCAGCTTTCCTGTGCTCTAAATATTTATTTTTCTGTGGACTCTCTGTTGTCTGAGGTTACCACCCCTTCTCATGCCTCAAATTAGTGTCTATATGCTTTCACCTCCATAATCTCCATCTTTGGTCTAGATTTCTCCTCTTAGCTCAATATCTATGTATCTAACTTCCTACTGGACATTAACATTTTGGAAGTCTCAACACCACTCTTTTATTTTATTTTATTTTATTTCTTTACAGTGTTCTAGAATTCATTGTTTATGCACCACACCCAGTGCTCCATGCAATATGTGCCCTCCATAATAGCCACCACCAGGCTCACCCAATCTCCCACGTCCCTCCCTTCCAAAACCCTCAGTTTGTTTCTCAGAGTCCACAGTCTCTCATGGTTCTTCTCCCCCTCCAACTTCTGACAACTCACTTCTCTCCATCTCCCTATGTCCTCCGTATTATTCCTTATGCTCCACAAATAAGCAAAAGCATATGATAATTGACTCTCTCTGTTTGACTTATTTCACTCAGCATAATCTCTTCCAGTCCCATCCATGTTGATACAAAAGTTGAGTATTCATCCTTTCTGATGAAGGTATAATACTCCATAGTATATATGGATCTTTTCTCCTTTTTCCATTCATCCATTGAAGGACATCTTGGTTCTTTCCATGGTTTGGTAACTGTGGCCATTGCTGCTATGAACATTGGGGAACAGATGGCCTTCTTTTCACTACATCAGTATTCTTGGGGTAAATACCCAATAGTGCAATTGCAAGGTCATAGGGAAGCTCTATTTTTAATTTCTTGAGGAATCTCCACACTGTTTTGCAAAGTGGCTGTACCAACTTGCATTCCCACCAAAAGTGTAAGAGGGTTCCCCTTTCTCCACATCCTCTCTAACACATCAACATAACCACTCTTATATTCATCATCTTCTCCTACTAAGGTTCTCATCTTCCATTTTGAGCTCATTGGTTCAGGATGGAAACTTGTGAATCATTCTTGATTTCTCTCTCACACTTACTCTAGTCAGGCACCAATTTCCATAAATTCTGCCTATTATAAATATCTTTATCTACATTGCTTCATCCTAGTCCATGACACAATTATTTCTTTCCTGGATTGCTTCAATAAATTCTTAACTGACTATAATTAATTTTTCACCCAACATCCAGAGGGATCTTAAAATCATACAAATCTGACAATGCTATGATCCTACTTAAAACTATGGCTTTTCATTCTTCTTTTTTTTTTTTTAACTTTTTATTTTTTATAAACATATATTTTTATCCCCAGGGGTACAGGTCTGTGAATCACCAGGTTTACACACTTCACAGCACTCACCAAAGCACATACCCTCCCCAATGTCCATAATCCCACCCCCTTCTCCCAACCCCCCTCCCCCCAGCAACCCTCAGTTTGTTTTGTGAGATTAAGAGTCACTTATGGTTTGTCTCCCTCCCAATCCCATCTTGTTTCATTTATTCTTCTCCTACCCACTTAAGCCTCCATGTTGCATCACCACTTCCTCATATCAGGGAGATCATATGATAGTTGTCTTTCTCCGCTTGACTTATTTCGCTAAGCATGATACGCTCTAGTTCCATCCATGTTGTCGCAAATGGCAAGACTTCATTTCTTTTGATGGCTGCATAGTATTCCATTGTGTATATATACCACATCTTCTTGATCCATTCATCTGTGGATGGACATCTAGGTTCTTTCCATAGTTTGGCTATTGTGGACATTGCTGCTATAAACATTCGGGTGCATGTGCCCCTTTGGATCACTACATTTGTATCTTTAGGGTAAATACCCAATAGTGCAATTGCTGGGTCATAGGGCAGTTCTATTTTCAACATTCTGAGGAACCTCCATGCTGTTTTCCAGAGTGGCTGCACCAGCTTGCATTCCCACCAACAGTGTAGGAGGGTTCCCCTTTCTCCACATCCTCGCCAGCATCTGTCATTTCCTGACTTGTTGATTTTAGCCATTCTGACTGGTATGAGGTGATATCTCATTGTGGTTTTGATTTGTATTTCCCTGATGCCGAGTGATATGGAGCACTTTTTCATGTGTCTGTTGGCCATCTGGATGTCTTCTTTGCAGAAATGTCTGTTCATGTCCTCTGCCCATTTCTTGATTGGATTATTTGTTATTTGGGTGTTGAGTTTGCTAAGTTCTTTATAGATTCTGGACACTAGTCCTTTATCTGATATGTCGTTTGCAAATATCTTCTCCCATTCTGTCAGTTGTCTTTTGATTTTGTTAACTGTTTCCTTTGCTGTGCAAAAGCTTTTGATCTTGATGAAATCCCAATAGTTCATTTTTTCCCTTGCTTCCCTTGCCTTTTGCGTTGTTCCTAGGAAGATGTTGCTGCGGCAGAGGTCGAAGAGGTTGCTGCCCGTGTTCTCCTCAAGGATTTTGATGGATTCCTTTCGCACATTGAGGTCCTTCATCCATTTTGAGTCTATTTTTGTGTGTGGTGTAAGGAAATGGTCCAATTTCATTTTTCTGCATGTGGCTGTCCAATTTTCCCAGCACCATTTATTGAAGAGGCTGTCTTTTTTCCATTGACCATTCTTTCCTGCTTTGTCGAAGATGAGTTGACCATAGATTTGCGGGTCTATTTCTGGGCTCTCTATTCTGTTCCATTGATCTATGTGTCTGTTTTTGTGCCAGTACCATGCTGTCTTGATGATGACAGCTTTGTAATAGAGCTTGAAGTCCGGAATTGTGATGCCACCAACGTTGGCTTTCTTTTTCAATATCCCTTTGGCTATTCGAGGTCTTTTCTGGTTCCATATAAATTTTAGCATTATTTGTTCCATTTCTTTGAAAAAGATGGATGGTACTTTGATAGGAATTGCATTAAATGTGTAGATTGCTTTAGGTAGCATAGACATTTTCACAATATTTATTCTTCTAATCCAGGAGCATGGAACATTTTTCCATTTCTTTGTGTCTTCCTCAATTTCTTTCATGAGTACTTTATAGTTTTCTGAGTATAGATTCTGTGTCTCTTTGGTTAGGTTTATTCCTAAGTATCTTATGGTTTTGGATGCAATTGTAAATGGGATTGACTCCTTAATATCTCTTTCTTCTGTCTTGCTGTTGGTGTAGAGAAATGCAACTGATTTCTGTGCATTGATTTTATATCCTGACACTTTACTGAATTCCTGTATAAGTTCTAGCAGTTTTGGAGTGGAGTCTTTTGGGTTTTCCACATATAGTATCATATCATCTGCGAAGAGTGATAATTTGACTTCTTCTTTGCCGATTTGGATGCCTTTAATTTCCTTTTGTTGTCTGATTGCTGAGGCTAGGACCTCTAGTACTATGTTGAATAGCAGTGGTGATAATGGACATCCCTGCCATGTTCCTGACCTTAGCGGAAAAGCTTTCAGTTTTTCTCCATTGAGAATGATATTTGCGGTGGGTTTTTCATAGATGGCTTTGATGATATTGAGGTATGTGCCCTCTATCCCTACACTTTGAAGAGTTTTGATCAGGAAGGGATGCTGTACTTTGTCAAATGCTTTTTCAGCATCTATTGAAAGTATCATATGGTTCTTGTTCTTTCTTTTATTGATGTGTTGTATCACATTGACTGATTTGCGGATGTTGAACCAACCTTGCAGCCCTGGAATAAATCCCACTTGGTCGTGGTGAATAATCTTTTTAATGTACTGTTGAATCCTATTGGCTAGTATTTTGTTGAGTATTTTCGCATCTGTGTTCATCAAGGATATCGGTCTATAGCTCTCTTTTTTGGTGGGATCCTTGTCTGGTTTTGGGATCAAGGTGATGCTGGCCTCATAAAATGAGTTTGGAAGTTTTCCTTCCATTTCTATTTTTTGGAACAGTTTCAGGAGAATAGGAATTAGTTCTTCTTTAAATGTTTGGTAGAATTCCCCCGGGAAGCCATCTGGCCCTGGGCTTTTGTTTGTTTGGAGATTTTTAATGACTGTTTCAATCTCCTTACTGGTTATGGGTCTTTTCAGGCTTTCTATTTCTTCCTGGTTCAGTTGTGGTAGTTTATATGTTTCTAGGAATGCATCCATTTCTTCCAGATTGTCAAATTTATTGCCGTAGAGTTGCTCATAGTATGTTCTTATAATAGTTTGTATTTCTTTGGTGTTAGTTGTGATCTCTCCTCTTTCATTCATGATTTTATTTATTTGTGTCCTTTCTCTTTTCTTTTTGATAAGTCGGGCCAGGGGTTTATCAATTTTATTAATTCTTTCAAAGAACCAGCTCCTACTTTCGTTGATTTTTTCTATTGTTTTTTTGGTTTCTATTTCATTGATTTCTGCTCTGATCTTTATGATTTCTCTTCTCCTGCTGGGCTTAGGGTTTCTTTCTTGTTCTTTCTCCAGCTCCTTTAGGTGTAGGGTTAGGTTGTGTACCTGAGACCTTTCTTGTTTCTTGAGAAAGGCTTGTACCGCTATATATTTTCCTCTCAGGACTGCCTTTATTGTGTCCCACAGATTTTGAACTGTTGTATTTTCATTATCATTTGTTTCCATGATTTTTTTCAATTCTTCTTTAATTTCCCGGTTGACCCATTCATTCTTTAGAAGGATACTGTTTAGTCTCCATGTATTTGGGTTCTTTCCAAACTTCCTTTTGTGGTTGAGTTCTAGCTTTAGAGCATTGTGGTCTGAAAATATGCAGGGAATGATCCCAATCTTTTGATACCGGTTGAGTCCTGATTTAGGACCGAGGATGTGATCTATTCTGGAGAATGTTCCATGTGCACTAGAGAAGAATGTGTATTCTGTTGCTTTGGGATGAAATGTTCTGAATATATCTGTGATGTCCATCTGGTCCAGTGTGTCGTTTAAGGCCTTTATTTCCTTGCTGATCTTTTGCTTGGATGACCTGTCCATTTCAGTGAGGGGAGTGTTAAAGTCCCCTACTATTATTGTATTGTTGTTGATGTGTTTCTTTGATTTTGTTATTAATTGGTTTATATAGTTGGCTGCTCCCACGTTGGGGGCATAGATATTTAAAATTGTTAAATCTTCTTGTTGGACAGACCCTTTGAGTATGATATAGTGTCCTTCCTCATCTCTTATTATAGTCTTTGGCTTAAAATCTAATTGATCGGATATAAGGATTGCCACTCCTGCTTTCTTCTGATGTCCATTAGCATGGTAAATTCTTTTCCACCCCCTCACTTTAAATCTGGAGGTGTCTTCAGGCTTAAAATGAGTTTCTTGGAGGCAACATATAGATGGGTTTTGTTTTTTTATCCATTCTGATACCCTGTGTCTTTTGACAGGGGCATTTAGCCCATTCACATTCAGGGTAACTATTGAGAGATATGAATTTAGTGCCATTGTATTGCCTGTAAGGTGACTGTTATTGTATATGGTCTCTGTTCCTTTCTGATCTACCACTTGTAGGCTCTCTCTTTGCTTAGAGGACCCCTTTCAATATTTCCTGTAGAGCTGGTTTGGTATTTGCAAATTCTTTCAGTTGTTGTTTGTCCTGGAAGCTTTTAATCTCTCCTTCTATTTTCAATGATAGCCTAGCTGGATATAGTATTCTGGGCTGCATGTTTTTCTCGTTTAGTGCTCTAAAAATATCATGCCAGCTCTTTCTGGCCTGCCAGGTCTCTGTGGATAAGTCAGCTGCCAATCTAATATTTTTACCATTGTATGTTACAGACTTCTTTTCCCGGGCTGCTTTCAGGATTTTCTCTTTGTCACTGAGACTTGTAAATTTTACTATTAGGTGACGGGGTGTGGGCCTATTCTTATTGATTTTGAGGGGCGTTCTCTGAACCTCCTGAATTTTGATGCTTGTTCCCTTTGCCATATTGGGGAAATTCTCCCCAATAATTCTCTCCAGTATACCTTCTGCTCCCCTCTCTCTTTCTTCTTCTTCTGGAATCCCAATTATTCTAATGTTGTTTCGTCTTATGGTGTCACTTAATTCTCGAATTCTCCCCTCGTGGTCCAGTAGCTGTTTGTCCCTCTTTTGCTCAGCTTCTTTATTCTCTGTCATTTGGTCTTCTATATCACTAATTCTTTCTTCTGCCTCATTTATCCTAGCAGTGAGAGCCTCCATTTTTATTGCACCTCATTAATAGCTTTTTTGATTTCAACTTGGTTAGATTTTAGTTCTTTTATTTCTCCAGAAAGGGCTTTTATATCTCTCGAGAGGGTTTCTTTCATATCTTCCATGCCTTTTTCGAGCCCGGCTAGAACCTTGAGAATTGTCATTCTGAACTCTAGATCTGACATATTACCGATGTCTGTATTGATTAGGTCCCTAGCCTTCGGTACTGCCTCTTGTTCTTTTTTTTTGCGTTGAATTTTTACGTCTTGTCATTTTGGCCAGATAAGAGTAAATGAAGGGGCAAGTAAAATACTAAAAGGGTGGCAACAACCCCAGAAAAATATGCTTTAACTAAATTAGAAGAGATCCAAAATCGTGAGTGGGGAGAAAGGGGATAAAAAGAGGTTCAAAAAGAAAGAAAGAAAAAAAAAAGAAAAGAAAAAAAAATTTTTTAAAAAAAGAAAACACCTGAGAAAAATGTAAAAAAGAAAAAATATATATATTAGATAAACTAGTAAAAAATCGTTAAAAAAGAAAAAGGTAACAGTTAAAAAAAAAAAATTTTTACCTGAAGGCGAGAAGAAAAAGAAAAAAAAAAATGAAAAAGAAAAAATTAAATTAACTGCAAGACTAAAAAAAAATCACAGGAAAAAAGCCATGAGTTCCGTGCTTGGCTTTCTCCTCCTCTGGAATTCTGCTGCTCTCCTTGGTATTGAAACCGCACTCCTTGGTAGGTGAACTTGGTCTCGGCTGGATTTCTTGTTGATCTTCTGGGGGAGGGGCCTGTTGTAGTGATTCTCAAGTGTCTTTGCCCCAGGCGGAATTACACCTCCCTTACCCGGGGCCGGGGTGAGTAATCCGCTCGGGTTTGCTTTCAGGAGCTTTTGTTCCCTGAGCGCTTTCCGTAGAGTTCCGGAGGACGGGAACACAAATGGCGGCCTCCTGGTCTCCGGCCCGGAGGAGCCGAGAGCCCAGGGCCCCACTCCTCAGTGCGCCCTCAGAGAACAGTGCCCAGTTATTCCCGTCTGCCTGACCTCCGGCCGCGCTCCGAGCTCACCGAGCCTGCGATCGGTTCAAGGTAACACCGAGCTGTGAGCTTACTGTCGGCTCTGTTTCTGTAGCCGGCTTTCCCGTTCCAATACCCGCAAGCTCTGTGACACTCAGACACCCCCGATCCTTCTGTGATCCTGCGGGACCTGAGGCCCCGCTGACCCCGCGTGGGCTTTGCCCCGGTTTAGCCTCTGGAGCGATGTCCCTCAGCGGAACAGACTTTTAAAAGTCCTGATTTTGTGCGCGGTTGCTCCGCCGCTTGCCGGGAGCCGGCCCCTCCCCCCGGGGTCTATCTTCCCGTCGCTTTGGATTCACTTCTCCGCCGGTCCTACCTTTCAGAAAGCGGTTGTTTTTCTGTTTCCAGAATTGCTGTTCTTCTTCTCTTCAATCTGCCGATGGATTTTCAGGTGTTTGCAATCTTTAGATAAGCTATCTAGCTGATCTCCGGCTAGCTGAAGCAGTCTCAGCTTGCTACTTCTCCGCCATCTTGACTCCTCCCCTCGCTTTTCATTCTTCTTAAAAAATTCAAACTATTCAAATGGTGTGGCAAAGTAAATAGCTAGCTACTAAAAATTCATGATACCCTTTCCTAGTGTAGAGTCGTTGGTGAGAAGAGCTATCTATTTAAGGACTACATTTCCTGGACCCTTTGTAGTGAAGCACGGCTACGAAATGTGAAAGAGACTTACAGATTCCAGTCTCAGGGATTGACTTAGGTGGAGGAAGCCTGATCTTTTGGAAGATACCCCTACCAACCAGGAACACATGCATAGGATTATTTAATGAGAAAAAAATCAGTTTTATTGTCCTAGGCCACTAAAATTTGGGGTTTCTATATTACAGTTTTAGAGTTATCTTTATATAAGTGGCTTACGAGACTCTATATAATCCAATACTTGTCACTTAATCTCTCCCCACTCTTCCTCACACTCTTCACTTTAATTGTACCTAAATTTTTTTTTTCTTTAAATGATTATTGCATCTGTCTTCTACTACATGGTTGTCCCTGCCTACCATGCCATCTCTTCTCTGGAATATAGTTGGTACTCATTAAATATTTACTGAATAATTGAATGAATGAAAGGATCATCCTGGCCTTCCAGTCATCACATTATTTGTCCTTATGTTAGTAAGGTTACGTTGGACATTTGTTGATCATGAATATTTGGTTAATAAAAAATTGCTATTGTTATTATTCTTAAACTGTTAAACACCTCATACCAATATGTAGAATAGCTTTAGTGAAATGTTTTCAATTAATTAAATTTACAATTGAAGTGAAAAGAAATAAGGAACATTGTGGTAATAAGCTGAAAAATGGGAAACATTTCATTGTATAGGAGAGTAGGAAAGGATGGCTATGTGTAATGAACTCTAGCCTCTAGTTGAGGAGGTAGGCTTGAAAAATAATAGAATATTGCAGAGTAGAGTGTTGCTATAGGAACAGTTACCTAAAGATCTAATCAGTGTCTTGTTGAGTGAAAGGATTTTCTCTTTAGTATGAAACATTTCAGCAAGTGCTAAAAATAGTTTTTTAAAAGCCCCACAATCTCTCTGTCCCCAAATCTTCTGCTTGTTCCTAAGATTTTAAAAGAAAACCAAGAAAAATAATCAGAAATATATAGTGAGCATGTTGCTTAATTTTGATAAATGTAATCTCTGTCAAGTCTATTTAGTATGTCTTGAACTTGTCTAAAGCTGGTGATGTTATGTGTTTTGGGCTCTCAAGCTTTCATTATAGGACTTTTTTCAGGCAATCTGAAGTCCTTCATTTATTGAGATACCAGTAGGTCTGAATACTATTGTTTGTATTGGAAAGATAATTTTTGATTGCACAGATGATTTCCTGTAGTGCAAGGATGAAGGCAGAAGTCATCCAGGAAGAGGAATCAAGGCTCACCTGAAAGAAACTACGACCACCATTTACTAATAAAAACATTTTAAAGGTATGTATCTTAGAATGCAGTCCTTTATTAGGGAAAAGAAAAATATTTTAAAAGTGAACAAGTTCATATTTTTCATATAATATGAAACTCACCTTCCATTTACACATTTGTTCCTTTTTAGAGGAACATCCAAGTATATCATCTCCATCCAAATGGCCTGCAGATCCTAAATAAGAAAATAAAGAAATGGTTACTGTATGAGTCTGCTTGGGCTGCCATACCCGAATACCAAAGGCTGGGTTGCTTCAACAACAGAAATTTATCTTTTTTGCCATTTTGGAGGCTAGGAGTCCTAGATTAAGGATACGGCAGGATTGATTTCTGGTGAGGGCTCTCTTCCTGGCTTATTGAAGTGCCTTCTCACCATGTCCTTGAATGGTAGAGGAACAGAGACAGCAAGCTCTTTGTTGTCTCTTCTCATAAGGATACTAACCTTGTCACATCAGTTCCCTCTCTTTTGACCTTATTTAACCCTAATTACTTCATTAGAGGCCTCATCTCCAAACATAGTTGCACTGGGTGTTTGAATTTTGGGGTGAGGAGACACAAGCCTTCAGTCCATAACCGTTACTGAGGAAAAGATTTTTAAAAATTATTATTATTTTTTTTATTATGGGATGTTAGTCACCATATAGTACAAAAAGATTTTTAAATGCAAATGGTACATCTTCTCTATAAGCATGAGAGGAAATGGCCAATGGTAGATTAAAGACAAGGGTATTACTCTTTTTAAAGGAGTATCCAGGGATAGGCACAGAGTTAAGTTCTTTTTATAAACCTCATCTAATTTAATTTTAAAAACGATCCTCCAGACAGAATTGTAAGTGATCAAAAAAGTTTTCTGATTAGGGAAGGAGAGATGATATTAAAAACAGACTTTCCTTAGAGGTCTAATATTGAATGCTTAGGTGTGAAGTGGTTTTATGGGGTCTTGTCTGGAATTAGGGGGATGAATCATTTCAAGTAGCCTCCAATTCTACTGAGTCCTCTCCTTGTTATATCTAAGTTTTTGGGAACAGAATTTTGCACTTTAAAGAGAAGGCTTCAAGAGGAAACCATGTGGGCGTATGGTAGAAAGAGGAAATTTGTTGCAATGCAGCTACCTAAAAATCTACATTGTTCTTGGGCTAGCTAGTGTGATTAGCATTGTTAATGTTTATTGAATATTGGACACTGCTTAGGGGGCTCCCTAACAATCTCAGGGCTCTTTAGGTCTCCACAAACAGCAATGAAAGATCAAGATTAGGAACACTGTCCTCACAGAAGTCCTTCAGGAGAGAAAACCAGTTGGGTACTGCCAGGTTTCTGGAGTTTCCTCTTCTAGTTGCCATGCCTTCTGGCACATTAAAGACTGCAGGAGAAAACTTGTTTTTTGGAAACCATGCCCTTTGTATTGTGCACTTTCCTAAGCTGTATAAAAACTAAGTGATGAAAAGCAGAAGGAAAATTAGAAAATAAATCCTGTGGGTGGGCAGATTTATTTCTTTATCTTCTTATGTATTAGCTGTAGTCTCTGTTGTTGCTTTCCTTTTCAAAATTGTGGCACTCAAAACTAGCTGAGGAAATTCCTAGGGTCTTCAAAGACCCTTTCATGGAAAAACAATGGCTGTGTTTCTAGGATGCTTACATGGAAAATCAGCATCTTTTGCTTCAGGAATTGACAAACATTAAAAAGTCAGCTATTTTATTACATAGTAATCCCAATCATCAGCTGTAAAGTTTTAATTGAACACCCACGTGATGCTTTACAATGCCAGACATGCCAGTCATGGAGCATTTGTGTCATACTCAAAAGTATTTCACATACAGCTTAGCTCTAAACAAAATGATCAAGGCAGAACAAAAGAAAGGCAAATTGGGACTGGTGACCCACTGAATTAAAACATGCCATTGTTTGATGGCAACATTAGTGCCTGCTCCGCATTTTATATGCTGTGGAAAGAGAACACTCTATATAGATCTATTATACTCATGAATTCCTTAAGTATTTTTGAGTTCTTACATGTGCTGGGCATTGTTTTAGGAGTTTGTAGTAAAATATTCAAAATCTCTACTTGCATTGAGTTCCTAATCTAGTGGAGGAGGTGGATGTTAAAGAAAAGACAAAAAGTAAAAAAAAAAAAAAAAAACCCAAGATAATTACAAATAACAATGTCTTTGAAGACTATATGCCTTTGAAGACAATAAAACAGTATGAAAGGATTGCATCATTTATAATTTTTATTAAAAATATTATATGACAATTGTAACTCAACAAAAACAAAAACAAACCCAAAGTGGCTTAAACAACATGGGAATTTATTGGTTCATATAAAGGGAAAATACATAGGTATGGAAGGTTTTGGGCTTCATTGGTCCAGGAGATTAATAGTGTCAACACCGACCTAATTGTTTGACTCTTCTCTTCTGTAGTCACCAGAGGTGGCTTTCTTTATCTTAGGATGGGTTGTCCTCATGGTTGGAGGATATCTGCCAGTATGAGTCAGGGTCATGTGTCCTTATTTGAATTAAGTAGAACTTTCATCATAGTATTCCAGTGAAAGGTACTGAGATTTATTAGCTTAAGTCTTTTGCTCATCTCTATCATCTTTATTAGGCTACAAATAAAGTCTAGCCTCAGTCATTGATACAGAGATGAGCAAGAGACTTAAACTAATAAATTAACTTAAAGAAGTTAGAGCACATTCCTACAGCTGGGAAGAGGTACTGGTGGAAAAGGGCGGGTATCTGGAAAATAGCAACTATTAATAAGGAGAGAGGAGTGCACTGATGTTTGCCAAGCAACTAAAAATCGTCACAATAGAGAGCAACCAGGAATATGAAATAATTTGTATTGGGGAAGGCGTGATATGTGAGTGGAGAAAGGAATAATGAGAAGCTAGGTATTATCTGGAGAAAGAGCAGGTAGAAGGAACACCAAATACAAAGGCCCAGAGGTGGAAACAAATTGTTATGTATTCTAAGAGCAGAAAGATGTTGGTGTATTGGAGTAGAGTGCAATGTCAGAGAGGTGGGGCAATGTGGTGACTTAGTTCTTATCCATGAGCTAAGCTGGAATGACATTTCCCAGAATTCTCTTCCCTGTTTAGTTTTAGATTAAGGTTGGCCACAAACAATGAAAAGCTGTAGCTATGTTTATATCCAGAAGGTTGAACCATCAAGCACTGTTGCATTTTCCACATACTTGTTGCTGATCTGTTGACTTACCTTGTTATCATGGGGCAGGCAACAGACGTGCTTATGACTACTCTGGCTTCTGCCAGAGTCCTCCTCAAGCTTCTCTGAATCCTAGACTTGTGTGTGTGTGTGTGTGTGTGTGTGTGTGTGTGTGTGGAACACACTAGCCTCTCCTGCACCTTTTCCCTTATTATCCAAATTGGAGGCCTGGAGGTACACAATGGAATACTATGCAGCCATCAAAAGAAATGAAATCTTGCCATTTGCAACAACATGGATGGAACTAGAGCGTATCATGCTTAGCGAAATAAGTCAAGCGGAGAAAGACAACTATCATATGATCTCCCTGATATGAGGAAGTGGTGATGCAACATGGAGGCTTAAGTGGGTAGGAGAAGAATAAATGAAACAAGATGGGATTGGGAGGGAGACAAACCATAAGTGACTCTTAATCTCACAAAACAAACTGAGGGTTGCTGGGGGGAGGGGGGTTGGGAGAAGGGGGTGGGATTATGGACATTGGGGAGGGTATGTGCTTTGGTGAGTGCTGTGAAGTGTGTAAACCTGGTGATTCACAGACCTGTACCCCTGGGGATAAAAATATATGTTTATAAAAAATAAAAAATTAAAAAAAAAAAAAAAAGAGACACAAGTGGGCTCCCAAGTGCATTCTTGTGGTGTCCAGCTTGTTCTTTCAGGTTCCTATTTGTCCTTGTGCTCCATCACTTGTATTTTCTTCCAGATTATCCCTGCCTTGCTGACTTCCAGTTGGGTACCAGATAGAGAAACACAAGCCTTATATAGATTCTTTAACCACTTTCAACAATTGCTTAACATCAAAGTCCTATAATAAATTTGGTCAAACCCTAACTGACACAACATTTGGTGCTGGAGGTGGTTCCAGAGGAATGAAATCTTAAGGAAGGGTTTTCTGAATTGGTTCTGTGTTCTGTGAACTGGTTCTGTAGTCTTAGAATTGGTTTTCTGATCTGATTACATTTAGAGGCATAATAACCCTATTTCCAGGGGCAAAGAGGACACTGGTAGTTCATAGCATGCAAAAGTACAACAGTTACTAAAATTGTAGACACTTGTAATGAAATGCCTATTGAAGGCCAGTTTTTAGGGGACCGAGTAGTTGCTGCTATGGAACATTTAAATGAACATAAGAAATTCAGGGGGATTAGGTGGTTATTTATATATGTACTGGAGTAGAGGTAGAAAGAAAATGAGGAGTTCAGGGCTTTAAATTTCCAGAAAGCTTCTATAACTATTATGCAGGACTGAGATTTCTGAAAATGCACAAATAAACAAAAAAATCCCAAAGTCAAAGCTTGTATGTTGCTGAATAAATAAGATAAATTGAGTTTCCCACCTTTCAAGGTCCTTTGTATCGATTAGGAAGAAGCAGGACCCTGATAATTGAGATAAAGATATATGGGCAAATTCTGATGAAGCTAGGAATCTTTAACCTGTAAATTATGAGTTTCCTCTGGCCGTAGCAGCAGCTCTACTTCTCCTACCTGAGAATATTAGACTCTCTTTGCCTCTCTTGAGGTATTTGCCTTGCGAGGGACTGATTATTTCCATTAGGTGCTTCCCTAGTACATATCAATGCCATCCTCTGTAGACAGCTATTCGCTACTAGGCCTTAGTAAAGTCAATATAAAATTATATTATATAAACTTATAATTAAATAAATTATATTAAAACAATGGTAATAAATACTCAGAACATCACTTTCTAATCATTATTATCTGTACTCCTGAGGTGGTTTATATATACTGTATCCATATGGTGGAAATTCCACATATTGACATGCTACTTACTGCATATCTCTTCCCAAATGAGTTAAGTGATATCATACTAGTGGTATGAAATTGGGCACAGTGGGAGTGTTTATACAACAGAGACTGGCAAACACTGTTTTGTGGCTTTTTTCCCCTCAGAGAACTGCCTACTAGACATTTACAGCAAACCACTTTGTAGAACTCAGTGTTACAGGATATCAAAGGGGAGGGTGACTCAGCTACAAGAAGAATGAATATCACTGAAAAAACAGATAAAGAATTTTGCAGACTCTTGAGAGGATTAGTATGTTTTCACTTTGACAAAGGACAGTTGCATTATATTAGACAAGAACACAATTTTTCTACTGTCATTATTTGGAAGTTAGGTATGGTTAAAAGAGGTGTGTTTGGGCCAGGCTGACAAAAGGTGGCCAGTGGTGGTTTTATATTGTATTAATGCACCTGAGTTGGACCTGGGTTTCCAAACATTCCCTACCTTATGTGGTTCTAAGTAGGGATGGCCACAAGAGAAATCTGCATGAGCTTTGGGAAGTGTACATAAAGCAGTGGCCACATCTGTGTTCAGAAGGTCTGTGGAGCGTCATGTTCTGTTGTAGTTCTTGCATGTGGTCTCTGATCTGCTGGCTTACACTGGTGGCACAGAATAGCAGATACTCCAATGGTTGCTGGATCTCCTTCTTCAGCTCCTCCTATGTGTAGGCCAGGTATGTGTGCAAATTCAAATTAAAGAGTGCAAGCCTTTTCTTCAGGTCAGTCACATCATTGAAATTGAGGCCTGAATGTAGTGAAAGACAGACACAAGTTCCAGTTCATTTTAATGGGTTCCAGGTCATCCCACAGCTCTTACTCTCCCTCACTTCACATTCTTCCTTCCTTTTAGGCCCAGCATCAGATATAGACACTGTACTCTTACATAGACTCTTTTACTAGCTCTCACAATTTCTGTGCCAAAACCCTATGATAAGTATTTTTTTTTCTCTCTTTTAAAACTTTTATTTAAATTCAATTAATTAACATATAGTATATTATTAATTTCAGAGGTAGAGTTCAGTGATTTATCAGTTGCATATAACACCCAGTGCTCATTATATCACATGCCCTCCTTAATGTCATCACCCAGTTATTTCATCCTTCCTCCATCCCTCCAGCAACCATCAGTTTGTTTCCTATAGTTAAGAGTCTCTTATGGTTTGTCTGCCTCTCTGATTTTGTCTTATTTTATTTTTCCCTCCCTTCCCCTATAATCTTCTGTTTTGTGTCTTAAATTCCATAGATGAGTGAGTTTTCTTTCACTGATTGACTTATTTCATGTTGCATAATACCCTCTAGTTCCATCCATGTCACTGCAAATGGCAAGATTTCATTGTTTTTGATGGCTGAGTAATATTCCTGTGTGTGTGTGTGTGTGTGTGTGTGTGTGTTATATACATACATACATACATACCACATCTTCTTTATGCATTCATCTGTTGTTGGACATCTGGGCTTTTTCCATAGTTTAGCTATTGTGGACCTTGCTGCTGTAAACATTGGGTTACGGGTTGCCCCTTTAGATTACAATGTTTATATTCTTTGGTAAATACCTAGTAGTGCAATTGCTGGGTTGTAGGGTAGCTCTATTTTTAACTTTTCAAGGAAGCTCTATACTGTTTTCCAGAGTGGCTACACCAGCTTAGATTCCTACCGACAGTATAAGAGGGTTCCCCTTTCTCCACATCCTCACCAACATTTCTTTTTTTTTTTCCTGTGTTGTTAATTTTAGCCATTTGGACTAGTGTGAGGTGGTATCTCATTGTGGTTTTGATTTGTAGTTCTCTGATGCCGAGTGATGTGGAGCCTTTTTTCCTGTGTCTCTTGGCTATTTATATGTCTTCTTTGGAGAAAAGTCTATTCTTGTCTTCTGCCCATTTCTTGACTGGATTATTTGTTTTTCAGGTGTTGAGTTTGAGAAGTTCTTTATAGATCTTGGATACTAGCTCTTTACCCGATAAGACATTTGCAAATATCTTCTCCCATTCTGTCTGCTGTCTTTTGGTTTTGTCAACTGTTTCCTTTGTTGTGCAAAAGCTTTTTATCTTGATGAAGTCCCAATAGTTCATTTTTGCCTTTGTTACCCTTGCCTTTGGAGACGTGTCTAGCAGGAAGTTGCTGCAACCGAGGTCACAGAGGTTGTTGCCCGTTTTCTCCTCTAGGATTTTGATGGATTCCTGTCTCACATTTAGGTCTTTCGCCCATTTTGAGTCTATTTTTGTGTATGGTAAGGAAATGGTCCAGTTTCATTCTTCTATAGGTGGCTGTCCAATTTTCTCAACACCATTTGTTGAAGAGACTGTTATTTTTTCATTGGGTATTCTTTCCTGCTTGGTCAAAGATTAGTTGACCATAGAGTTGAGGGTCCATTTCTGGGTTCTCTCCTATCATAAATCTTATCTATATCACTTATAGTGGATCTCACTATATGAGTTAAGTTAAGGAGTTAAGTTAAGGAGTGTGATTTTATTCTGCATGCATTGAGAATCTTTTGGATAGTTTTAAGCAGCATGCTCTAATGAGAATGAATTTTGGAGAGTTAGGGAATAAGCCAGCCAAGCAGTTCTATTTCAGCAGTCTAGGTGAGAAATGATGGCAACTTGGGGTAGAAAAGCAGCAGTATATCTGGAAAGAAGAGGAAGAATTCAACACATTTTGGAACTAGGTCCAGTGTGACTAGCTGGTGAATTGAATGTAGATGATGAAGGGAAGAAAAGAATCAAGAATGATTCCTAGGGACTAGATCTTATTACCTCCTACTACAAAAAAGAAATGATAATCATGTGATATGATGGAGATGTTAGCTAGCATTATGGTGGAATTATATTGCAATTTTTAAATGTACCAAATGAATACATTATGTACCTTAAACTTGTCCAATGTTATATGTCAATTATATCTCAAGAAATTCAGGAAAAAAAAAGAATAACTCCTAGATTTTTGGCTTGGGCAGCTAGGTAGATGAGCCCTAAAAGGATGAAGGGAAATAGATCAACAGTTCCCTTTTGAAATTATTAAATTTGAGAATCATATTTGACATCCAGGTATTCAATAAGACAAGACTCTTGATCTCAAGAGAGAGTTCAATACTAAGGATATGAATTTTGAAATCACCAGCATTGAGGTGATATATAAAATATAGAAAATGGATGCAATCTCCAGGGAAACAGTGAATCAGTGTTATTATTCAGTTATGGCAAAATAATTGAGTAGAGCGTATGATCTTATATTTTTTGGTGGTCCACTATGTACTCATGAGTAACTTCGTGGTTGTGTAATATGGCACACACATTATAATTTTCTGGCTCCCAGATTGGGAACTGAACGAGATAATGTAATGATAATGGTAACTCTAATCAGACCTTACTAATAGGCATTTGCTTTATAACAAGGAAAATTGTCACAAGATTGATGGTATTCATTATTCCTTGCTTATCAGGAGGACATGGAATGGCTTGTATGTCTCGAGGTATATCAGATATCAAAATTATAGTAGCCGAGGAATATTAGGCAGAGTTTCTGGTTCTTGTCCCTGGAATAAAGACAATATGTGCTTATCTGAAAAACTGCCTTAAAGTAGATTTTTCCCTTTTTAAAAATCATCTTATTTTGTTTTATTGTCCATATAGGTAACTAATTCAATTCATAACAGATGTTATTCTTGGTTGAATGGGAAAACAGCTCTTTTCAGTTCTTCACTGAGATGATCAAAATGCAGCACCACCTGAAACTGGTCCTGTAGTGTCTTGTTTACAATGGTAGAGACTTAGGAGAAGTATAAATGTAATTACTGGGGACCAGACTTTCCAGTTTGGTATTGGCATGATCCTGCATCATCAATGAGATGCATTGTGAGACTTCAGAGTCAGAGTTGTGGTTCAAAATTTGAGTCCATCCCTATCTGGCTCTGTGACCTTAAAGATGACTTAATTATTCCCTTTGAGTCCCAGTTTCCTCACTAAAATGAGAACAATAATAAGTAACTTCTGTACATTCTATGAGTGTTAAATAAGATAACAGTGCCTAGTGCAACCTGGACAAATGCTTAATGTCTACCACCTGTCAATTATAGTTCAAATTTAGTCAGTTACATCTGCTCTAGTTAATTCTGCCATCTCCCATAAACCCTAAATTCTATGTCCTTCTTTCTCTTTCTCCTCCTTTTTTTTTTTTAAAGATTTTATTTATTTATCTGATATATATAGAGAGAGATCACAAGTAGGCAGAGAAAGGTGGGGAAGCAGGCTCCCAGCAGAGCAGAGAGCCCAGATGTGGGGCTTGATCCCAGGACCCCGAGATCATGATCTGAACTGAAGGCAGAGGTTTAGCCCACTGAGCTACCCAGGTGCCCCTTCCTCTTTCTTTTTTAAAAACCATTTTATTGAGGTATGATTGACATACAAATTGCTGTATATATTTACCATATCAATCTGATGAGTTTGGAGGAAAGTATACAACAAATCATCACAGTCCTTGTCATAAACACATCTATCACCTCCAAAAGTTTCCTACCACCCTCTTTCAGCATCCTCTTAGCAAATTTTTAAGGATGCAATATAGTATGGTTAACTCTAGCTGTGCAGCAGACCTCTGGTCTGATTCATCTTGTATAAATTAAACTTTGTGCCCCCTGACTAATACCTCCCTGTCTCCTCCTGCCCCCACCCCTGGGCAACCACCATTCAACATTCTGCTTTTCTGAGTTTGACCATTTTAGATTTCTCATATATCTTACTTTTAAAATTGAAGTGTGTATCAGTTATCCATTTGTTGCCTCAATTTTAAATCTACCCTTCATTGCTCTGCTTTTGATATGGAGCATTCTTCCCTTCCCAGCTTGCACAATATTGAGTTTTGTTGCTGAGGGCACTGGAAGATACTGGGGGAGGAACAGACTTTTCTTCTGGTTCTTAGTGTGCTCTGCTTAAATTCTTCTGCAGTGTATGACCATTGGGAACAGCGGGGCAATGGGCCAGCACTTATTTCCCCCTGGCCAGCATTCCTCAGCATCCCAGGAGATAGCTTCGCAAGTGAGCTGTGCTGCATGGAATTTCTCTGTGGCCAGCCTTACCCAGTTCTTAAGAGGGTAGCTTCTCAGCTCACAACCTCTACAGGAGGATTCGCAGTGAGTCCTGAGCTGCAACACCTCCTGGTGAAGTCTTCCTCCAGTAAGTTTCCCCAACACTGAGTGAGGGTAGTTGCTCTACCCTCTCCAACAAAGTTGGATCTCTGCCCCGAGGGGCCCTTCTGTATTTCTTTCATCCTTAGGTGCTATGCCTTAGTCCTAGAGGTAATAATGGTTGCTGCCTTTATCTTCTATTTATTTACTCTTTTAGAGTTCTCTTTACCCATTAGTAGGTAATTTCTTGTTATGGTTAATAAGTCTTTATATTAAACTTTCCCTGTTCAAATTATTGTGTGGTACCTGTCCGCCAACTGAAAACTTACAGATAAAAGATATAACTTATATGCAATGAAGTGCTCAGATTTTTTTTTTTTTTTAAGAGAGGAAGGGAGGTAAGTAGGGGAGAGAGATAGAGAGAGAGAGGTTCAGGGAGGGATAGAGGGAGAGGGAGAGGGAGAGAGAGAATCCCAAGCATGTCCCATGCCCAGCACAGAGCCTGATGTAAGACTTAACCTCAAAACCCTGAGATCATGACCTGAGCCAAAATCAAGAGTCAGATGCTTAACTGACTGAGTCACCCAGGCACTCCAGAAGTGCTCAAATTTTAAGTGAACCATTCACTGTTCTTGGCAATTACAGCAAGATGCAAATATTTCCATCTCCCTAAAAAATTCTCTTGTGTTTATTCATTCTCCTATTATTTCTGAATTTTGGCTATCATGCATAAAGCTGCCATGAAGCATCTCATACAAGTTTTTTGTGGACAAGTGATTTCCTTTTCCTTGGATAAACACCTAGGGATAGAACTGCTGGATCATAAGGTTGATGTATGTTTAACTTTTTATGAAACTTTCAGTTTTTCCTCCCATAAGCAATGTATAAGAATTCTGGTTGTTCCATGTTCTCTGAAAACATTTGGTATTTTTACAGCTCTCTTCAATATTTGGTATTTTTATAGGAAGTGCTGAAGTGCTCAGAGGTTATGAAAGCTGTCCTTGGCTGGCTTGCTTTCAAATTTATTCTTCGTTCTTTCTCATTCCTTTTGATAATTCCATAGTCCACTTCTCGGGAATGATTACCTACTTAAATTCCAGTATTTCATAACTTTCCCTTCTTTTCCGTACCCAAGCACTTTATTTTTGGATCCATCTGTTATAACTTTTATTGCATGCTATGTTGTCGTAGTGCTTTGTGAATAGGTTTCTTCCTTTCTTCTGCTACAGTGTGAATTCTCTGAATTCATGAATTATATATGGCTTATTTATCTTAATTTTCTCCAGTGCATGATATGGTGCATTACAGATAGTAAATGTTTGATTGATGTTTGTCAAATTAACATCTATTCATATGATCAAAACAGTAAATATTTTCAGATCCTTACTGACCAACCGCCCAGACAGTTGGATGGTTTCTGTTTTGAGTCTAATTCTGATATTCCTAGTTAGTGGATTTGGAAGTTCTCGTGAACTTTCCAGGGTGGTTGCCACCACTGAACTCTTTTTTTTTTTTTTTTTTTTTGCTTTCTTTTTCCCCAGCCATAGTTTTCTGGAAATCTCAGTGGGAAAGAACATTGGCCAGCATCTTGATGACAACTCCACTGAAAGACCGTGAAACAAAGATCTCAGGTAAACCATGGCCAGATTCCTGACCTACAAAAATTGTTGTATAATAAATATATATTATTTTAAACTGATAAATTTATGATAAGTTTGTTACTCAGCAATAGATGACTAATATAATCTGTAATTATTTCTGTTCCATTCTTTTAGGTTGGGTCAATTGAATGATCCAGGAGTATTAGCTATGTCATAGTATCAGGCCCTTGCTTGGAGCTCAAGCTTGGCTCTGTGCCAAAACACTCTGTGGGTATATTGTGAAGTAGCACAGGGTGTTTGGAAGTAATGTGATAAGCTAATTTATTAATTTTTATATCCAGAATTTATATTCAGAGTTCTCCACCTCCTTTGACAAATACTGAGCACTGCTCTTGGAACATGAAGGGACAAAGCTAGATTAACTCCATCAAAATAGATAGTGTTGATACCACTACCAGACACAGTTTCACACCCTGGGGTAGGATAGGATTGGAAAAAGAATCCAACTTGATTGGATGGGAGAAAACTAATAGAATTGACAGTAAGAATGGAGAAAAGGGATGAATGTGGTAGGTATTTTGGGAATTATAAGAGGCCAGATTTGATAACTGCTTGGATAGGAGGCAGGAAGAAGAAAGACCTCAAAAAGGACATTGTTTTATGTTGCCAGTTTCTCTGGAAGGACAGACTTTTTTAACAGAAACATAAAAGTCCAGGAAAGAAGTAGCATGGAAGGGATAGGGAGAAAATAACTATGTGCTATAATGTTCGTTTTGAGAAACTGTCAGAATATATCCAATTGCAGATACTCCACTGTAAAACCTATGGGGAAATAAAAACTTTTTAAAAAAGATTTTGAAAAATTGAGATATAATTGACATAATAACATATTAGTTTTAGGTGCATAACACAATGACAATATTTGTATACAGCTGACCCTTGAACCACACGGGGGTTAGGAGTGCTGACACCCTTGTGCAGTCAAAAATCTGAATGGCGGGGGGGGGTGGGAGGTTGGGGTACCAGGTGGTGGAGGGCACGGATTGCATGGAGCACTGGGTGTGGTGAAAGAATAATGAATACTGTTTTTCTGAAAATAAATAAATTAATAAAAAAAAATCTGAATGTAACTTTGGCTCCCCAGAACTTAAATATTAATAGCCTACTATTGATTGGAAGCCTTGGTGGTAACATAAACAGTTGACTAACATATTTTTTGTGTTATATATATTATATATACACAGAATTCTTATAATGAAGCTAGAGAGAAGAAAATGTTATTAAGAAAATTGTAAGGAAAAAGAAATAGACTTACAATGCTGTACTGTAGCTATTAAAAAAAATTTGTGTATAAGTGGGCCTGTGCAGTTCAAACTTGTGTCAACCATATATTGAAAATGATCACAGTAAATCTAGTTAATATCTGTCACCATACATAGCTGCAATATTTTTTTGTGATGAGAACCTTTTAAAAACTTAAAAAAAAACTTAAAAAAAGATTTATTTATCTATTTATTTGAGAGAAAGAGAGAGAGAGAGAGAGAGAGAGAGAGAGAGTCAAGGAGAGGGAGAGAATCTTCAAGCAGACTCCCTACTGAACACAAAGCCCAAAAAGGGGCTCGATCACTGACCCATAAAATCATGACCTGAACCCAAACCAAGAGTTAGATGCTTAACTGACTGAGCTGCCTAGGCTTCCTATGATAACTTTTTAGATCTACTTACTGTCTTTGCAACTTTTGAATATACAATACAATATCATTATATCCCCATGACTTATTTTTTTAATTTATTTTTTTATTAACATATAATGTATTATTTGTTTCAGGGGTACACATCTGTGATTCATCAGTCTTTTACAATTCACTGTACTCACCAAGCACATACCTCACACACACAAAAAACATCTTACTTTTTTATAATTGGAAGTTTGTACCTTTTGACCACCTTCACCTATTTTGCCAACCCCCTACACTCCCACCTCTGTCAACCACGAATCTGTTCTCTGTATTTATAAGCCTCTTTCTTTCTGTCTTTCTTATGCCACATGTAAGTAATATCATATAGTATTTGTCTTTTTCTATCTGATTTAGTTTCATTTATCATAATGCCCTCAAGGTCCAACCCTGTTGTTGCAAGAATTTCCTTCTTCCCCATGGCTAAATAATATGACATTGTGTGTGTGTGTGTGTGTGTGTGTGTGTGTGTGTATCTATCTATCACATTTTCTTTATCCATATCCTGACTATTGTAAATAATTACTGTAATGAACATGGGGTAGATATATCTTTTTGAATTAGTGTTTTCATTTTCTTCAAATAAATACCCAGAAGTGGAATTGCTGAAACATATGGTAGTTCTAGTTTTAATTTTTTGATAAACCTCAATACTATTTTTCATAATGGCTACACCAATTTACGTTCCAACCAGTGGTGCACAAGGGTCCATTTTCCCCACATCCTCACCAACATTCATTATTCTTATCTTTTACAACAGCCATTCTTACAGGTATGAATGATATCCATTGTGGTTTTGATTGGGGGAAATGAGAACTTTCAAATATCGTGAGGGTATTTATTAGTTGGCACAACCTTTTGTAAGTATAGTTTTGCAATATTAATTAAGAGTTTTAAATATTGTTTCTTTTCTGAAATTCTACTAGAATTTAATTCAATGAAAATAATAAGATATTTGAAATATATAATTATATATTTTTATATATTTTAATAAAAATTGAAAAAAACCTAAACATTCAACAATAGGGGAGTTATTAAATTTGTCTTTTTAAACAAATTCCTAGAAACATACAAACTACCAAAACTGAGGAGGGAAGAAATAGAAAATTTGAACAGATTCTATGTCAGGAAAGAAATTGAATCAATAATGAAACGTCTCCCAACAAACAAAAAGTCCAGGGCTGGATGGCTTCTCAGGAGAATTACACTAGACATTTAAAGAAGACTTAATACCTGTTCTTCTCAAACTGAGGGAAAACTTCTAGACTCATTCTACAAGGTGAGCAGTACTTTGATTCAAAAAACCAGGCAAAGATCCCACTAAAAAGGAAAATTATAAGCCAATATCCTTGATGAACATGGCTACAAAAATTGTCAACAAGATACCAGCAAATTGAATTCAACAGGACATTAAATGAATTATCCACCATGATTAAGTGGGATTTATTCCTGAGCTGCTGGGTGGTACAATATTCTGAAATCAATCAATGTGATATACCACATTGTTTAAAAGAAAGGATAAGACCATATGATCCTCTCAACAGATGCAGAAAAAGAATTTGACAAAATATAGCATTTTTTCTTGATAAAAACTTACAACAGAGTAGGGATAGAGGGAATACACCTCAACATCATAAAGGTGATCTACATGAAAGATCTACTCAATGGAGGAGTAGATCATTCTCAATGGGGGAAAACTCAGAGCTTTTCCTCTGCATTTAGAAATAAGATAGGGATGTCCACTCTCACCACCGTTATTTAATGTAGTGCAGAAAGTCCTAGCCTCAACAGACAACAAAAAGAGATAAAAGGCATCCAAATGGTAAGGATTATGTTGTTTTTATTTTTATTTTATCCTTTTTGGTGTTTTCTAAATTTTTTATATTAATGTTAGGGAATATTTCTTTTGTGATCCGAAAACATTATAATAAAAATCTTACTAGTGGCTCAATTTTGGTTTATCCAATATGTATTTGATTACATTTCTATAATTATCAAAATTAGTATCAAAGCAGTAACTTACCTGATATATAAATTGTATAATCCCTTTCCTTTTTTTTTTTTGATGGGTCTTGTTTGCTTTTTTTAAAAAATAATTTTTAAAAAATTTTAATTAACATATAATGTATTATTAGCCCCAGGGTACAGGTCTGTGAATCGCCAGGTTTACACACTTTACAGCACTCACTATAGCACATACCCTCCCCAATCTCTTTCCTTCTTAATCCTTATTGCATTCCTACATGTTTGTTAAAATAATTTGGTGTTATCGGTTTAGCTTATTATTATTATTATTTTTAATTTTTTATTTTTTATAAACATATATTTTTATCCCCAGGGGTACAGGTCTGTGAATTGCCAGGTTTACACACTTCACAGCACTCACCAAAGCACATACCCTCCCCAATGTCCATAACCCCACCCCCCTTCTCCCACCCCCCCTCCCCCCAGCAACCCTCAGTTTGTTTTGTGAGATTAAGAGTCACTTATGGCTTGTCTCCCTCCCAAGACTATACTTTCAGGGATCATTTCTATAGTTTGTTATTATTATTATTTTAATATTATGTTATGTTAGTCACCATACAGTACATCATTAGTTTCTGATGTAATGTTCCATGATTCATTTTTTTGTTTGTGTATAGCACCCAGTGCTCCATGCAATACATGCCTTCCTTAATATCCAACTCTAGGCTCACCTGTTCCCCCTCCCCCCTCCCTTCTAAAACCCTCAGTTTGTTTCCCAGAGTCCATAGTCTCTCATGGTTTGTCTCCCACTCCAATTTCTTCCTCTTCATTTTTCCCTTCCTTTTCCTAATGTCATCTATATTATTCCTTATGTTCCACAAATAAGTGAAACCATATGATAATCATCTTTCTCTGTTTGACTTATTTCGCTTAGCCTAATCTCCTCCATTTTCATCCATGTTGTTGCAAATAATGGGTATTCATCCTTTCTGATGGCTGAGTAATACTCCATTGTATATATGGACCACATCTTCTTTACCCATTCATCTGTTGAAGGGCATCTTGGCTCCTTCCACAGATTGGCTATTGTGGACATTGCTGCTATGAACATTGGGGTACAGATGGCTCTTCTTTTCACTACATCTGTATCTTTGGGGTAAATACCCAGTAGTGTAATTACTGGGTCATAAGGTAGCTCTATTTTTAACTTTTGGAAGAACCTCTACACTGTTTTCCAAAGTGGCCATACCACCTTACATTCCCACCAACAGTGTAAGAGGGTTCCCCTTTCTCCACATCCTCTCCAACACTTGTTGTTTATTGTCTTATTGACTTTGGCCATTCTGACTGGTGTAAGGTGGTATCTCAATGTGGTTTTTATTTGAATCTTCCTGATGGCCAATGATGATGAACATTTTTTCATGTGTCTGTTAGCCATTTTTATGTCTTCTTTGGAGAAGTGTCTGTTCATGTCTTCTGCCCATTTTTTGACGTCTTTTTTGCATGTATTGAGTTTGAGGAGCTCTTTATAGATCTTGGATATCAACCCTTTGTTTGTAGTGTCATGTGTGAATATCTTCTCCCATTCTGTGGATTGCCTCTTAGTTTTGTTGACTGTTTCCTTTGCTGTGCAGAAGTTTTTTTATCTTGATGAAGTTATTATTTTTTAGAGATTTATTTATTTTAGAGAGGGGAGAGAATGATCAGGGTGTGGGGCAGAGGGAGAGTGAATCCTCAGACTTCCCACTGAATGCAGAGCCCAACATGGGCCTCCATCCCAGGATGCTGAGAATATGACCTGAGCTGAAATCAACAGTCAGACGCTTAACTGACTGAGCTACCCAAGGGCCCCAGGTTTAGATTATTATTTTACATTTTTATATTATTATCTACCTTAATTTACAGGAAAGTTTTAGCCCTGAATTTTATAAACATGTTTTAAAACATTTTTTCCTGCTTAATTCTGTATATTTTATTGGTTTTCCTGATAACCAAAATTGCAAAAAAGAGCAGATAATAGTTGTGCAGGGGTTGGGTTGTGGGAAAATTGGGGGGATTTTGGTCAAAGGGCACAGATTTGCAATTAGAAGGTGAATAAGTTCTGGAGGTCTAATGCACGTCATTGTGATTATAGTCAACAATACTGTATTATGTACTTCAAGGTTGCTAAGAGATTACATCTTAAATGTTTTCTCCACAAAATAGCTGAGACTATGGTGTCAGTGATATTGCAATACATAAATAGATCCAATCAATATGCCTTAATATTATACAATGTTATGTATCAATTACATCTTAGTAATAAAAATAAATTTTTACATTATAGCTTTCTATTTCTTATAGATATATGCATATGATACACAAATAAAATTGTCGTTTTCAATCTTTGCACAAGTTATTTGATATTCTTTTTTTTTTTAAGTTATTTTGATATTCTTCAAGAGGTAGACACTCCTTTGAGTATGACCTGGACTTACTGATGTGCTTCTTAATTAATAGAAAACAGCAGTGGTGATGTGGGACTTCGGAGACAAGATTATGAAAGGCACTGTGACTTCTTTCTCTTGAATTTCTCACTCTGGGTGAAGTTAGCTGACATGTCATAAGGAGAAGCCCATGTTTGGGGGAGCTGAGGCCTCCTGCCATTAGCCAATGAAGAACCAAGGTCTCCAGGCAACAGCCATATGAGTGAGTCTTCTTGGAAGTAAATCCTTTAGTCCTGTCAATCTTCAGATGTCTACATCCCAAACGCCATTTTGACTGCAACTTTGTCAGAGACGCAGAGCCAGGAAAAGCCACAGAAGTTGTTCCTGGATCTGACCTTTAGAAACTCCTGTGAGATAGTAAATGCTTCTTGTTTTCAGCCACTAAAATCTGGGAGGAATTTGTAATGAAGCAATAGGTAACTAACTTTAGTGTATTTCTCTGTGTGATTAATACATTGTTAGGTAATAATTTGTTACATTAAAAGTTCATAATTGTACACTTACTGTGTAACAGGCATTGTGTCAAATATTTTACCTGCACTATCTTATTTGATTCTCACTCGTATCTTGCATTGTAGGTTCAATTATGTATCCTTGTTTTACAGAGGAGGAAATTGAGTCTTAGAGAGTAACCTGCTTAATTGAGTAAGTTAAAAAGCCAGGATTATAATGCAGAAGCCCATGCCACACTGATTCATTCTTCAGGCGGTTGGAGTGAATCTCTTATTAGTGTTTTTGAGAAAGTGAGATGCAAAGCCTCATATGCTCCACATTCTGATGTTTACAACACTATTTTTTTTTCTGTTCCATATTATATGCCTTGAGCTTCTGAGGCCTGCTTCTTTTCCTGCCAGTAGTAACCAAAGGAATCCCAGTATTTAGTCTTGAAAAACAGGCCTTCCTAATTATGCATAAAGGAAGACAGTGCAATAATATAAGAAGGAAATGTTTGTTTTATTCTTTCCCTACACTTTCAGAGAAAACCAGAAACTATTTTTTCTTATATTAATTTTAGATAAGGATTTTTATAAGATACCTGGGATTCAGAGATTATTGCTAACTACTGTTGATGGTAACCTTTAATTTTTTTTTAAAGATTTTATTTATTTATTTGACAGGCAGAGATCACAAGTAGGCAGAGAGGCAGACAGATAGAGGAGGAAGCAGGCTCCCCGCTGAGCAGAGAGCCCCATGTGGGGCTCGATCCCAGGACTCTGGGATCATGACTTGAGCTGAAAGTAGAGGCTTTAACCCACTGAGCCACCCAGATGAGGCCTCCTGCCATTAACCTTTAATTTTTGAAAGGTCAGTAATTTTAATTAGTGGTTTTACTTGATAATGTGTTACCTTGGTAATAATTTTGATGCAGATGTCACTTTTTTTCTAAAGGCATAAAACTTGGGAAATCTCTGTGAAATCAGAAGGAGATTATTGTTATTTCCCTCTTATTTCACATGCTTGAGGTTAAATAAAACTACAGATTTTGTACTTAAATAGAAAGTTTGGGAATCTTGTCTTACTTAAGTTTAACAAAGGGCATATAGTATATTTCTTAGTCCTTATTTAATTGAGAAAGTCTTTCTGTTGTTTTCACAAATGCACAATTACTTGAATGGATATAAAATTCCTAGGGTCACACCTGTGACCTACTAGTCATTCAATAAACTTTGATTGTTCTACTGTCCTCTTCAACACTTCCATTATTTTTTCTTTTCTTTTTTGGGAACACTTATACTTCTTAGTTAGCTCTTTGTCCTCTACTCTCCACATGTATTGTCTTCTCTAATTATTTTATTCTTTCTGTCTTCCTTCCAGGCTTCTCATTTTTGTTTTTAGTACTGATTTGATGGGGGTAGGGTAGACTTTTCTTCTTTTTCAGAGGGTAGATTAGGTGATATGTGGTTCAAAATGTATTTCTCAATTCATCTTGACTGATGATGCAATTAGTGAGAATTCCACCAGGATTTTCTGAAATCTTTTCTTACCATTTGATCTCAAAGCCACCTTTTTCATTTTTGTGTCTTCAAGAATAGTTTATTAGGAAATTAAGAAGAGGCATATCAGCTCTTCTTCATGGTGCCTTGGAGTCTGCTTCAGAATGAAGCGGAATATTTCTTTCTCAGCTATTGGCTGCCAGAAACTCATTGAGGTAGATTGTGAACGCAAACATCATAACTTTTATGAGAAGAATATCACCACAGAAGTTCCTGCTGCTGTTCTGGGGAAAGAATGGAAGGGTTACGTGGTCCAAATCAGTGGTGGCAATGACAAAAAAGGTTTCCCCACGAAGCAGGGTGTCTTGACCCATGGCTGTGTCTGCCTGTTGCTGAGTAAGGGGCATTTCTGATATAGACCAAGGAGGACGGGAGAGAGAAAGTACAAATCTATTCGGGGTTTTGCCTTATCGATGCTAACCTCAGTGTTCTCAACTTGGTCATTCTAAAAAAAGGGGAGAAGGATATTCCTGGACTGATACTACTGTGCCTCGCCACCTGGAGCCCCAAGGAGTTAGAAGAATCCACAAACTTTTCAGTTTCTCTAAAGATGATGTCCACCAGTATGTTGTGAGAAAGCTCCTAAACAAAGAAGATAAGAAACCTAGCATCAAAGGGCCCAAGATTTAGCCTCTTGTTACTCCATGTGTCCTTCAACACAAACACTGGGATATTGCTTTGAAGAAATAGTGCACTCAGAAAGATAAGGAAGAGGCTGCAGAATGTGCTAAACTTTTAGGCAAGAGAATGAAGGAGGCCTGAGAAAAACACCAGGAACAGATTGCCAAGAGACGGAGTCTGTCCTCTCTGACAGTTTCTACCTTTAATCTGAGTCCAGTCAAAAATGAGGTTTCCTAAGAGTGACAAATAAAAATGTCTTTTGATAAAACATCAAAAAAAAAAAAAAAAAAGAAAAGAAAAGAAAAGAAAAAAAAAAAGAAGCAGCAGCCTTCCCCCCCCCCCCCCCCCAGGCTCCTACACTGTGTAGAATTCCTCACCATGTTAACTTGCAAGTCCAAATTCAGTAATTTAAAGTAGGTGTAAACATCAAAAAGATATCTAGGTCACACTTTTTCAAACATCTCTTTGGACATTTATTTCTCATACTTTAATTCGTGATTAGGGTATAAATATCTCACCTTCCAGATTTCCCCCATTGATTTTGTTAGCAATGTATTTTCTTTTCTTTTCAGTGTTCCAAAATTCATTGTTTATACACCACACCCAGTGCTTCATGCAATACATGCCCTCCATAATACCCAACCCCCCAACCCCCTCCCCTCCCAAACCCTCAGTTTGTTTCTCAGAGTCCACAGTCCCATATGGTTTGTCTCCCCCTCCGATTTCCCCCAACTCAGTTCTCCTCTCCGCAATGTATTTTCTTAAAAGATTTTATTTGTGTGTGTGAGAGAGAGAGAGCCAGCCATGGGAGGGGCTGAGGCAGAGGGAGAAGCAGACTTCCCACTAAGCAGGGTGACGCAGGTCCCAATCCCAGGACCCTAAGATCATGACCGGAGTCAAAGACAGATACTGAACTGAGTGAGCCACCAAGGCACCCCATTAGCAATGTATTTTTATTTATAAAGTTTTAAACAGTTTTTTGACCTCTGTCCTGAGAATTTGGAACACTCACTGTTTGATCTTTATGGAACTTTTGTTTCTTAGAATAAAAATATTAATCATGATTTTTATACATTTCTTATCTTTGAACAAGGTTTAAATTTGCAAATAGTTGTAAAAATAATTCATCAACTTTCTAAAAATCTTGCATAATGCTGGAAGAAAAATACACTGAATCATAGAACATGTTCCTTTGTGTGACTTTCAGATGAAAAGAAATAAATTGATTATCTTGTATGTCTAGAACTCTACATTATGCATGCAATAGGGAATAAAGGAAGGAAACATAGTCCTTGAACCTAAAGAGTTCAAAACATTGTTGGAGAGAAAAAAAAAATTCTAAGCAATACAAGATAGTATGTAATCAATGATCATGGATCAAAAAGAAAATAGAAAATTACCTCTGGAGTGACTCTGTCCACTGGCAGTTTAATTATTTTTTTAAAGATTTTATTTATTTATTTGACAGAGATCACTAGTAGGCAGAGAGGCAGGCGGGGGTGGGGGGAAGCAGCCTCCCTGCTGAGCAGAGAGCCTGATGTGGGGCTTGATCCCAGGACCCTGAGATCATGACCTGAGCCGAAGGCAGAGGTTTAACCAAACCACACAGGAGCCCCAATTATTTTTTTATCTTCAAGTTCGAAGATAAAGCAGGATATTGAATCACTTTACATTTAAAGATAAAATAAAATGTGGTGTACTATACAGTGGCTAACTGAACATAATAAAAATAAAAATAAAAAAAATCTGCTTTTTTCATGGGGTTGTCTTAAGCCTGTATTTAAATTGTATAGGAGCAACATGTTTTCCAAGATGGATTGTTTAGAAAATAGTTTGTGTCTGGGACACCTGAGTGGCTCAATCAGTTAAGCGTATGCCTTCACTCAGGTCCTGATTCCAGAGTCCTGGGATTGAGTCCTGCTCAGTCTCCTTGCTAAGTAGGGAGCCTGCTTCTTCCTCGGCCCTCTGCTTCCCTGCTTGTGTGCTCTCTCTCTCTTTCTCTCGCTCTCTCACAAATAAATAAATAAAATCTTAAGAGAAGAGAGAAAATAATTTGTGTCTCAAGGATTGTTGACTGTCTTTACACTTAACAAAATCTTTAATTTCTTACATTATTAAAAACAGAAAAGATACAAAGGAAGACATTTGTGAAGGTTTTTATCTTATTAAACTTGACTTTTTTTTTTAGCAAATAAAAAGAAATCAATATTTGTGGCTCAGAATTCCTTTAGGTTTTATGCTGCTGGGAAATGATATATAATTTGATATTGGATAGTAGCAGAATGCCATGTTTTCATTTTGCTCCAGCTGCTTTTAACCTTGGGATGCCACCTAGCAATGCTCTTCAATGACAGCTGGACATAACAGCAGAACCCTTCTATAGGCAGGAATTTCCTGGAATAAAAATATTGAGTGTCACTGGACTGTCTTATTAGTTTCTTTCTCTAGGATAGTTTCAGTTCTTTTTTCCTGTTATAGAGCTATTTAAAAATATGAGAAACTAGGGATACTTTGAAATATCTGCATGATAATACTGAGGAAAGATTTTCATAATGTACCAAATCTCTGAACTTCCTGGACCAAAAAAAAAAAAAAAAAAGGAGAGAGATATTAATAAAATCCTCCGAATCAGATAAAACCTTTTTTTTTTTTTTTGCAAATTTTTAAGTGTCGCATGGCTGCAAATAAGTTGTTTTACAGCTCTGTTCGTAACTCTAGAAATGAAGATACTGTTATTGTTCCAAAAGGAGCAATAACAGGGTGTTGCACAGGTTAAGTAAGGGAATTGCATCCTTCTTTAGGCTATGTGGCTGTATCTCACTCTGCCTGATTGCCTTCTATCCAGCAGCCAAGTAGAGTCTATGTATAAAACATTCAATTAGAAGTAGAAATACCATACAGTAATTTCATGACTGGATATTTACCCAAAGAAAATGTAAATGCTACTTTGAAAAGATATATGGCACCTTCATGTTCATAACAGCGTTATTTATGATAGCCAAGATATGGAAGTGACCTAAGTGTCCATTGATGGGTGAATTGGTAAAGAAGATGTAGTGTACATATACAATGGAATATTACTCAGCCATAAAAAATTAGATCTTGCCATTTTTGGGAACATGGATGGACTTAAAAGGTATTATGCTAAGTAAAATAAAAGACAATTCCATATGATTTCATTTATATGTAAAATGTAAAAACAAACCCAAGCACATTCATAAATGCAGAGAACAAACTGGTGGTTGCCAGAGGGAAAAAGGGATGGGAGAAGGAGCAAAATGGATAAGAGGAGTGGGTGACAGGCTTCCAGTTACGGAATGAATAAGTCACAGGAATAAAAGAAAGAACATAAGGAGTATAGTCAATAATATTATAATTGCATTGTATGGTGAAAGATGGTGACTACGTCTATCATGCTGAACATTGTATAATGAATAGAATTGTCAAATCACTGTTGTCCACCTGAAACTAATGTAACATTGTATGTCAACTTTATTTTAATAATAAAAGTAAAAAAACCCTTATAAATTAAAAAAAGAATCACATTTTCTATTTTCTTCACTGACCCAGTAAGAGGGGGGTATGATAGATCTCCACACAAAAAGTTCTAGAGCATATGGGCCCTATTTAACCCTCTTAGGCATAACTCAGATTCTTTTCCTCAGGTTCTCACCTTTTGTTTACTGCATAAATGGCTCTTTCACTCCTTTCCAGACCCTTCCCCAAAGTGGAATTAGCAACACATATGTGGCTGTGGTTTAATTTTAAGCTTAATTTGTACATGACTTTCTGGTCACAATATTGTTAACGTCAGAGGGTCCTGTTGCTAAGGACATCTACATGGCACATGCATGTTAGTATCAGTTGGATCCTCTGCTCCATTTGATCTAATTCTATTCATGATTTGTTTTAATTTTGTGGTAGCAGGGATGGAAAGAGACATTATGCATTTTCTGTCCTCTTATTTTATCTTTTATCTTATTTTATCTTTACAAGGTCTTGGTGACTTGTAACTATTACCTTGAATTCACTGACATCACACATTCTATTCCTATGCACTAACCTTGATTCATTTCCTTTTTCCAATAAAAATATCCTCCTGTGACTGGTGCTGCCCACTCAATACCACACATGTAGATTCTACTGAATGGCAGCTGAGTCAAGAAATATTCCCTCTCAAGGATGTGGAGAAAGGGGAACCCTCTTATACTGTTGGTGGGAATGCAAGTTGGTGCAGCCACTTTGGAGAATAGTGTGGAGATTCCTCAAGAAATTAAAAATAGAGCTTCCCTATGACCCTGCAATTGCACTCCTGGGTATTTACTCCAAAGATAACAGATGTAGTGAAAAGAAGAGCCATCTCTTCCCCAATGTTTATAGCAGCAATGGCCACGGTCGCCAAACTGTGGAAAGAACCAAGATGCCCTTCAACGAACAAGTGGATAAGGAAGATGTGGTCCATACACACTATGGAGTATTATGCCTCCATCAGAAAGGATGAATACCCAACATTTGTAGCAACATGGACGGGACTGGAATTATGCTGAGTGAAATAAGTCAAGCAGAGAGAGTCAATTATCATATGGTAATTGTGGAGCATAACAAATAGCATGGAGGACAAGGGTAGATGGAGAGGAGAAGGGAGTTGAGGGAAATTGGAAGGGGAGGTGAACCATGAGAGACTATGGACTCTGAAAAATAATCCGAGGGTTTTGAAGGGGCGGGGCGGGGGGTGGGAGGTTGGGAGAACCAGGTGGTGGGTATTGGAGAGGGCATGGATTGCATGGAACACTGGGTGTGGTGCAAAAACAATGAATACTGCTGAAAAGAAATAAAAAATTAAAAAAAAAAAAGAAATATTCCCTCTCAGCACATAGTGCGGTGCAATATCTCATTTGATAATATCGGAATTCTTTCTTTTCTAGTTAACTATTGCCATTTAACAAACTACCCCAAAACTTAGTGGCTTAAAGCAAGTGATTTATTATATCTCACTAGTCTGTTGATCATGAGTTTAAGATTCTGGTGATTTGTCTATTCCATGTGGTGTTGATTGAGGTCAGCTGGTGTACTCAGCTGGCAGATGGACTGGTCTGGAGGGTCAAAAATGACTTCATTCACATGTCTGCCACCTTGATAGAGATGGGTGGAAGGCTGGCCTTAGTTCTCCAGGATAGTTAGACAGACTTTCTATGGAGCTCAGGCTTTTAGAGCAAGTATTCCAAGTGGCCTTGGGATAATCTGAAAGGATTCGATGACCTAGACTAATTATTTCCAGAATGTTAATTCTGTTACATTCTTTTGGTCAGACAATTCACTAAGGCCAGCCCAGTTTCAGAGAGAGGGAAATTAGAGTCAGTTTTTCAGGAGAAGGCATAGTAAAGAATTTTTGGTCATCGTTCATTCACCATAGTTGTCCTGCAGTTTTAGCCTAAAATTTGATGTTAAGGCTGAGTGGCATGGCAGACAATTTGGAAGTGACAACTCTGCGGCCCAGAATTCACATTTATTAGTGTGTATGCTGTATTTATTTTGTGAATTACGTGTACTAAGACAGGTACATGTGCCCTTGAATTTTGTGACTTAAGTAGCAATTATAAAACAACTTGATTATGGAGGGAATCTACTTCGGCCATGACAATGATGACAGTGATAGTAGCAACAGATACTACGGCTATTACTTTTTGCGTCAACACCAACACCATTTACTCAGTGCCCATGGGTTGTGTGCCAGGCACCGGGCTATAAATTGGCACTAATCCTAAAACAATTCTACAAGGGAGGAATTATTATTCTTATTTTGTAAATGAACACACTGAGGCTCTGAGTAGTTAAGTAAATTGCAGTGTAGTGAGGCAGAGAGAGGTATCTGGAACCAGACTGAGTTCAAATTTCAACTGAGCCAGTAACTACTGGTCTGACTTTTGAGTAAGTTCCTTTATTTATTTATGCTGCAGTTTCCTCTTCTGTAAAAAGGGGAGAAATAGCAGCACCCACTTCATGAGAATGTTATGGGTAAATATAGACACTAAGGACAGTACTTGGTATTTGGTGTTAATTATTAGTGTCCATATTTACACAGCTAGTAAATACGCTTACTGAATTCTGAGTGCTGAAATACGGGATGAAAATGAAGAGCTCCAAAATACCTAGAAGACTACTGACATGGGGACCAGAGTAGAGTCTGTATCTGTTCAATTTGCAGAAGTAATTATTTTATTTTGCAATAGAGTAGAAAAACAAAGAAGCACAACAGTCCTCTATTTGGCTTTGTCATCTCAAAGTGGGAAGCACCTTTAATAATGTTCATCTCTTTTACTTCCCTAATTAATTCAGGTATTCATTTAACAAAGATTTCTGAGTAACCCTTATGATCCAGGTGTAGGGCTAACCTCTGGGGTTAAAATGCTGGACAAATAAGCAGTATCCCAGCCCTCACCAGTTGCTCTATTTGTGGAGTGCAGCTTTACGTCAGGTTCCTAAACTTTGATGTCTTATGACTTAGGGTTGACTGTATTTTTTGCATCCTAGAAATTCATCTTGCACTAGCAAGTTGACTTTAGTAAAAATTCAAGGGACGTCTTGGGAACGCAAGGGATATAATAGACCATATTTGATTCAGTGAGTAGTTTACTGTGACAATGGATGAGACCCATTCTCATGAGACCAACCAATGCTGGTTAGGACAGAAGAAGAATTTGAAGGATTTGGAAATTTGTTTTTATTGTCTTTTTACTTCCAGGTTTATGCTCGTGATGATTAATTTTATGTGTCAACTTGGCTAGGCTACGGTTCTCAGTTGTTTGGACCAACAACAGTCTAGATGTTGCTGTGTGGACAGTTTTTAGATGTGATTCACATTTAGTCAGTAGACTTTGAGTGAAATAGGTCACTTTTCTTAATGTGGGTAGACTTTATCCAATCAGTCAAAGGCCTTCAGTACAAACACTGACGTTTACCAAAGAACCAAATTTTTACAAGACTGCAATATAGAAACCCTGTCTGAGTTTATTGTCTGCTGTCCTGCCCTATGTATTCTGATCTCAAGACTACAACATCATCTCTTAACTGAATTTCCAGCCTACTTGCCTGTTCTACAGAATTTGGACTTTCAGCCCCTACAGTTGCACAAAGCAATTCCTTACAATTTCACTCTCTCTCTGTTTCTCTCTGTCACTCTTTCTCTCCTGTTGGTTATGTTTCTTATAGAATCTGACTAATGCAACGCCCCACTCTAGAGCAAATTTATGAAGACAAGTGGAATGCTTTGGGGTGTATTACATGATACTGTCTTCTTTCCTTCATATATAGAAGTTTGAAAGTTAATTGGATTTTGGAATCCATAGCATCAAACATCAGTGAGTCTGGAAATTAATATCCGATTTTCAAACACTGTCTGTGTGCATCTGTCTCACACGGCTGCTGTTAGAGAGCTGCTTGTTCACATTCAGCCTCGCTGGCTAGGTTTAGTCTCCTGTCATAGAATTTATAGCTTCCACAGAAGGAGTGCCTACACCCCTGACAAGGCAGATCTACCCTGTCTGACTCTGATAATATCATCTTTTTAAAAAAAAATTGGAGGTGAACATATCCTGGTTTTCTAAGTGTATGTCCTCCCTGTGTCACTGCTGACCTTTCCCATATGAATCTCAAGCACATTTATCCCTACAGTTTTGTTGGATGTCTTAGTCTGCTTGGGCTGCTGTAACAAAATACTATAGACTGTGTGGCTTCAACAGCAATATATTTCCTTGGTTTTGAAGGCCAGAAGTCCAAGGTCAGATGCCAGTAGAGTTGGGATCTGGTGAGAGCTTTCTTTGTGGTTTTCAGATGGCTGCCCTTTCCCTTTGTCCTCGCACGGCTTTCCTCAGTGTGTGCACGTGGAGACAGAGTGAGCTCTCTTTAGAAGGGACCAGTCCCATCGTGGGGCCCCACCCTCATGACCTCATCCTAACCTAATTACCGCCCCCCCCCAAGACCCAACCTCCAAATACCATCGTACAGGGGGTTAAGGCTTCAACATACGAATTTGGGGGGGATACAGATGTTTAATCTATTACTATGGTTATAAACAGGAGATGAGCTTTAGACAAGAGATTGAATTTTTTTGAAAATAAACATACACATGCTTGGTTATATAAAGAAAGGAAAAGAAGTGAAACTTGGCTGAAATTTTTACATGTGGTTTCTTTGGAGAAAATGCTGTTTATTTCCAAAAACGTTTCTCATCTCAGACAAATCAAACTTTCCTGTGGGTTGAACTCCTGCCAGGCACTATTGCGTGTGATGAAGACAGCACAAAGAAGCAGCATGGCACTTTTGACCTGCTTGATTTCTCTGTACTTTTTTCTACAGGCCATACATATGGAGTCTGCATACTAGAAAAATTTCAATACATTGGCTGATATTTATGAATTACTGCTGGACACTGAGAACTGTGCTTGTTGGTCATAGTGGTGACACTGTTGTGGATGGGAATCAGAGTCATTGACCTTGAGCAGTGTTTTTATAGTCTAGTTAGGGAAAGCACTTATTGTCCTCACCCTCTCCCATGTACCTGTTTATGGCTTGTTTTGCTGGCTTTATACAGAAACCTTAGGCCACTCATTTAAAGTGCAGAGCAGCGATTCTGACAGCTAAAAATGATTTGTTCGGATGTGTGCATTTTTCAAGCAGAGGAAAATTAGTATTAGTGTTTTGGCCTCCTTATATTCCACTGCATATATTGTAGGCAGCATATATGCTTTTCTTTAGGAAACTGGATGAAAGAATTAAGCTATGACTTCCATCACTTCTTTAACATCAAACTCTGAAACAAACCAATGTCTATTCATCAGCAAAAGAAAAATGTACAATTTCTTTAGCAGCAATGGAACGGTGGTTTAAAAATACCCAGTGCCCTCTGCAAAAGCCTTGGCTGAGCTATGAGAGCAGCCACTTGCCTGTCAGATGTCTAATTATTTCTCCCTCCTCCTCAGCCGTGCCGGTAGCAGGGAACCACTGAGACCATATTGTGGCCCATATGTGGGGAAGCTACTGCATTAAAGCCCTATGTAACATGCTGACAAGTCTACTGCAGGAGTTGAAGGTTTGCTGACTAAATTCCTCTAACCTACCATTCCACTGTTGGTATTTTTGAGTTTTCTCTCTCTGTGGTACAGGCTTTGTCAAGGGCTGAGATGTTGTTATCACGGTAACACCATTACTGTCAAAAAAGAAAGTGAGTATCTGGCTTAGACCAGATTTTAACAGTTGACGAATTAGACCTTAATTCCTAATGTTAGGTCACAAAAACCTGACATTCAGCCTGTCTTGCTTTCAAGTGTGCAGGATGTTCAGAGAAGTTAAGGCAGAGATGAATGTCATTCTCTCCATTTGCAGACCTAAAGACATCATTTTCTGAAGTTCACTGTTCCATGTTCATGTCAGGAAAGGATCTCTTCTTGCCTTTCCCATTTCTTCTTGCTATACTGTTGTACTTCTGCTAGCATTTATTTTTCAGTGCATTTTATATTTTTTAAATTATATTTTATATTTTTTCAGTTAACTTTAAATGAAGGAAACTAAACTCTAATCTATCCTAGTTTTCCCACATCCATCAGTAACTACTATGCTACTTGCCGCTTTCTTCTATCCTCATAAGAGGAATGGATAGTTTTTCTTTTGAGGAAGAACAAAAATATATTTTTTTAAATGACAGGTAGGGGCTCCTGGATGGTTTAGTTTGTTAAGCATCTGCCTTCAGCTCAGATTATGATCGCAGGGTCCTGGGACTGAATTCTGCATTGAGCTCCTCGCTCAGCAGGGTGCCTGTTTCTCCCTCTGCCTGCTGCTCTCCCTACTCATGGTTGCTCTCACTCTCTCTCTCTCAAATAAATAAATAAAATCTTAAAAAAAATGAGAGGTAATATAGTATGTTATCTTATTTAACAATAACAACAGTATATGAAGGCTGCCTTATTGCCTAGTTTGAATTTGGGGAAACTGAGGCTAAGAGAGGATAAATAACTTGCACAAGGTGATGCGACTCTGATACTGGGAAAATTGTGATCTGTTTGACTACAGAAGCCTGTGCTTTTTCTCTTCAAGTCTGCTTATTGGTTTGAATTGGACAACTGAAGATTTCTCAGACTTTGCTCCACAGGACACTGACATCCTTATAAATGTAAGTAGATATCCTCTGCAAAGGGCTCTGTTGTCAAGTGTGTTTGGTATAATAGGGTTCTCCAGAGAAATAGAACCAACAGGATATATGTATATCTGTATGTATATATATATATATATACATACATACATATATATACATATGTATATATATATAATTTTAATGTATACATATATATACATATGTATAATATATGTTTATGTATGTATGTACATATGTATTTATTACAGGAATTGGATCACTTGATTATAGAGGCTGAGAAATCACACAATCAGCTGTCTGCAACCTGGAGAACCAGAAAAGCTGGTAGTGTAATTCAGTCTGAAATCCAAAGACCTGAAGAACTAGGGTAGGGGGAACTGATAGTTTCACTATCAGTTGGAGTCTGAAAGCCAGAGAACCAGGAAGGCTGATTCCAGGGGTCAGAGGAGATAGATGGCCCAGCTCAAACAGAGAGAGGAAATTCACCCTTCCTCTACTTTTTTGTTTTATTTGGGCCCTTAGAAAATTTGATGACACCCACACACACTGGAGTGGGCAGTTTGCTTTACTCAGTTCACCAGTTCAAATGCTGATCTCTTCTGCAAGCACCCTCAAGACACACCTAGAGGTAATTTTTTAATCAGCTTTCTGGACATCCCTTAGCCCAATCAAGTTGACACGTAAAACTAACCATTGCATTTGGGAAATGTTGTATTTAATCATATTGAACAAGTTTTTTCACTACAAGACTCTTTGGAGCGTATGCACATTGAGATGTAAATTTTCAATAAAGTGGTACCACATTTGAATTTTCCTGAATATGGTTGACTACCATTTTTTTTTTCTTTTTCTGTAGAACATGTGGGAACACAGTTTGGGTGATGTCGAATTAATCTTCTTCCCATTCCCTTCCCATATCAAAACAAATGCCTATGCCTGTGGCTTAGTTTGGTTCTATACAATGGTATTTGAAGGGCTATTTATTAAGCAGTGCATATGAATATATGCATATGAATCTTTGTTCTAATTACCAGATGGGAAGGTATTGTGAGGCAGTGAAATTATAAAATATAAATAAAGCTGTGGCTTGAAGGAGCTAATGTGTGTCCTGTTATATTTAGGACATGGCATGTTAGAATTGGTAAAGGGTTAACCTAACAATGCTAGCATACATGGCTTCCTGCGTGGGATTGTAGTTTGTACCTTGATATATTGTCCTTCATTTCCCTTCCTTTTGTGTTAATTGTCTGTGAGCAGAGCTTAAGGAGTTGTGGGTTGAGGTTGTGACTTCCAAGCTGAAGGCTTTTGACAGGAAGCCCTTTCCCAGTGTGGCAGATCAAAAAAATAATTCTAATAATGTGTCTGACTTTCATGTGGGAGAACTGTTTCCATGTTGAAAAACTAAAATTCATGTCATTCATTGGTTGTGATATTGAGATAACCCTAAGATACTGAGATTAAAGGCAAATGACATGTTTTTCTGGTGATAGGAGAAGAAGTTATAATCATCTTCTGCAATATAGGGAAAGTCACTAATTCTATTAGGCTGAAGAATCTGTATAGCTCTTTTAAGGAGGAGGTAATTACCAAGCAAAAATTTTAGCTAAAACACACAGAGTATTTTTTTTAATGTATATGCCTTTGCAGTTAAAATATTATATATAAAAGATTTCTGACTACTCAGAAATCTGATTATTGTAAAGCTTGAGAATAAAGCATATATACTTGCTTGGGGCCAAAAGAGTTACTGCCAAAACCAAGTTTATTCCCTGACTCAAAGTCACCTAGATTAGTGGGTTTGCTGCAAGCCTAAAATGGCTTTCCACTGACATTTTTCTGAAACACAAAACCCCAAGCACAAGCCTGATTCACACTGTAAAAGAGGAAGCCTCTGAGATGAAGAGAAAAATCCTTGCCTGCTTGACTTTTCTTTAGAATCTCAAGAAACAGGATTGGGTCACTTTATTATATTTTTAATTTTTTCTAAAGATTTTATTTATTTATTGAAGAGAGATCACAAGTAGGCAGAGAGAGAGAGAGGAGGAAGTGGGCTCCCTGCCGAGCAGAGAGCCCGATGCAGGGCTCGATTCCAGGACCCTGGGATTATGACCTGAGCTGAAGGCAGAGGCTTTAACCCACTGAGCCACACCCTATGGATTGGGTCACTTTAATCAAAAATTTTTTAGGGTCCAGAAAATAATTTCAATTGATGCTATTGGTTTATTAATAAATATTTTATTAGATTAAAAAAAGAAGAAATACTTGGATCACACACAGAACAGAGATAATTTCCTTATGGCTCAGTGATTTAGGATACCATCACTCTAATTTCAACATTTTTTATTGACATTATGGAACAGAAGGTTTTCTTGTGTGTTATTTTAAATAGCTGATCTCAACTCTCTGTTTATACAGACAGTTAGTGAAGCAGTTAAAGTCAGTTTTTCAATAATACCCAGAGATCCATAGGCTGTCACTCAGCAACATTTATTTAACACTCTTGGTGAGCACAGAATCTTAGATATTGTTGGGAATAAAAAAGTAATAGATGTGATTCTTGCCTTCAAGGATTTTTCATTTGGGCAGCTATGAAGCACACACACATATGAAAACCAATGAGACTCTTAAAATAATGAAGCAACTTTAAAAGTTTTTTTATTTATTTATTGGACACAGAGAGAGAGAGACCGCAAGTAGGCAGAGAGGCAGGCAGAGAGAGAGGGGGAAGCAGGCTCCCCTCTGAGCAGAGAGCCCGATGCGGGGCTGGATCTCAGAACCCTGAGATCATGACCTGAGCCGAACCCGAAGGCAGAGGCTTAACCCCCTGAGCCACCCAGGCGCCCCAATGAGGCAACTTTAAAGACACCTAACAAGTTTATGAATTTGTGTTGATCTTACTCTTATTGTGTTAGTGTGGAAGAATTTACAAATAATAAACTTTAATTATTTTAGCCTTTATTTTTATTTATTTATTTAAAGTTTTTTTTTTTTTTAAAGATTTTATTTATTTATTTGACAGATGGAGAGATCACAAGTAGGCAGAGAGGCAGGAGAGAGAGAGGAGGAAGCAGGCTTCCCACTGAGCAGAGAGCCGGATGTGGGGCTCGATCCCAGGACCCTGAGATCATGACCTGAGCCGAAGGCAGAGGCTTTAACCCACTGAGCCACCCAGGTGCCCCTAATTATTTTAGCTTTTAAACAAAACAATTCCCCTCTTCCTCAGCTACCCTCACAAAGTTTTGAGGAATAGAGACCTTTTGGGGCACACATTGGTGGAATAATTTTTGCTTAATAGAACAACTGTTGATGTGTTCAACTCTTGACCTTCAAAAACAGTTAGGTGGCCATGGTCACTACAACGTAACCCAGGGAGGAATGGAGAGCTAATCCAAGGTGAGTCCATGTGTTGTCTGAACAGTGGTTTTTAAATTGGTCAAGCCCAAAGTTCTGCCAACAAAGAGGACGGTCATCAACTGAGACTTGGAGATACTTTCTCTGAGGAGTTTGAATGTGAAGCATAGTAAAAGTTAAAATGTTAGTGGTAAAGTAGAGGCTAAAAAAGATGCAGGGTCTATATTAAACTTGTTTCACCAACATCTTCAAAGGTAGCTAAGAGTAATAGTTCAGATTCCCTAATTATCAACTTCTGCTACAAATCTCACTCCATTAATGAGATGGAGATAGATTTTATGTCTTTACTTTGTGCTTTTTTTCTTATTCAATCTCAAAAATAGGCATATAAGATAGTACAACTCCACAGTAATGCTCAGTCTCCTCTACAAATCTATTTTTTTACTTCAAAGCTCAAAGAGGCTCTAAATTCTAAAGAAGATTTGGAAATTGTTGTTGTCTAGGCCTGTACAGGACTTTAGAGCTCCTCTCCTCCAAACCAAAAATCAAACACCTCAAGTCCACTGCTTGAACAGTACTCGTCCAGGTGCCACATGGTGGGTGAGCTGTAGGTACTCACTATGCTCTTTGATCTCTTCCTTGCACCACCTTCTGTTCTGTGCGCTTGGATGCCCACCTCCCATTTGTGTTTTCCCCTGGCCCTTGAAAGTTTTGTATTTCGCATTTCCTTGGCCATGTTTCTGGCTTCCTAAGACACTGTTTTTTGGCCATTTTGCCTCACACTGTGAAAGAGTTGCCCCAGGTCAATTTGTCCTAGGATTCTGGCTCTGCCAACACAGATGATAGCACTTCTACTAAACTTATTTAAGTTGTAGGACAGAAATTTTTCCTGGAAGACCAGAGTAATGAAGATGAGTAGTTGAAAAATAAGGTAAACAGGGAAGCTATTTGTTTATTTTTGACTCCGTTCTGCCACTTAGTAGCTATGGGACCTGGAATAAGTTACTTAACCTCTCTGAGCCTCAATTTAAAAAAATTATAGATTGATGATAATAACAATTTACTAATATGACTGTGATTAGGATTAAATGAGATAACATGCACAAAATAATTTGTATATGTAAAGTGGTATGTGTAAGATAGATAATACTACTTAAACATTTCAAATAAAAGTTAGATTTCAGAAGAGGTAAGTTAAGAGTAAGGAAAGTTAATGAATGTATTTTTAGAGTAATGCAGTGAAACACATTAAAGTAACCAGTTGTGAGATTACTAGAGAATAAAACTTGACTTCCTATATGAGTGGAAGTATTGTTCTGGGTGAAAAGAGAAGTACTGGAAGAGAATATGGTTAGGGATATGCACTGCAGTTCATTCTTAAAAGACCAGGTTGCAGGGGGCACTTGGGTGGCTCAGTGGGTTAAAGCCTCTGCCTTCAACTCAGGTCATGATCCCAGGGTCCTGGGATCGAGCCCCACATCGGGCTCTCTGCTCAGCGGGGGACCTGCTTCTTCCTCTCTCTCTCTGCCTGCCTCTCTGCCTACTTGTGATCTCTGTCTGTCAAATAAATAAATAAAATCTTTTTTTAAAAAAGAAGACCAGGTGGGAAGTGTAGAGAAACTACTGAGTTTCTGTATTGAATCTTTTTTTAAAATTTAATTTTATTAAATTTTTACTAAATTTTTCAGTATTCCAAGATGTAATGAATATTTTAAAAAACTTTTTCTAAACCAAAGGTCAGTGACAAATAGGGACTTCTGTATGGGCAAAATTTAGCTTTAAGGAAATGTGTTTGGAGAGAAAGCTGCCTATATGTATGTCTGAGCAAAGAACAACAACAATAAAGATGGTGGAGGCAGAGCAAAGATAGCATTCAAGAAATGAGAAATTGGGTTCCTAAGTACAAGCTGTCTACCAGAGGGAGCATTTTGATGGCCCTCTATTGCCAAGGTGATTTCAGGAAGACGGATTATATATAGCACAAGTTATCTGTATAATTTGATATATATGTAGTGTTCGTGTACAAGAAACACTGCTAGATACTGTGGGACATATGAAGGTAAAAGAACTATGATCCTTACCTTCTAGAAGTATACTATCCACTGTAAGGACAAAACATGGATACAAATATTATTACAGTTGTTAAGCATCTGCCTTCAGCTCAGGTCATGATCCCAGCGGCCTGGGACCGAGCCCCAAACTGGGCTTCCTGATCAGTGGAAAATCTGCTTCTCCCACTCCCCCTGCTTATATTCCCTCTGTCACCATCTCTTTCTGTGTCAATAAATAAATAAAATATTAAAAAAAAAGATTTTATTTATTCATTTGAGATAGAGTGAGAGAGCACAAACGGAGGGTTGGACAGAGGAGGAGAGGTAGAAGCAGGATCCCCCCGAGCAGGGAGCCCCACAAGGGACTCCATCCCAGGACCCTGGGCTCATGACCTGAGCAGAAGGCAGACACTTAAGCGACTAAGCCATCCAGGTGCCCCTGAGCTGGGCTTTTAAACATTTTGACAGTCAGATGTAATAGGGTAAGCATTCCTGGCAACAATATGACACAGAAAAATTTTATTATTTGGTATAATTCTAGTTTAAAATCAGATAGCCCCTGAGCTATCAGAGGTATAACATAATAGAGGTTTATCTCCCAATCCCTTTATTTAGAGAGGGCACTCAATGAACAGCCTTTGCAGTGATTCAGGGAGGTGGGCTCTGCTTTTGCTTGGTTTCACTGAGGCCTCAGAATCTCTCCTTCAAGTCACTATATGAGGAACCGTAGAGATTGTGGAGGATTGAATGGGAGACTTTTGTGGTCCAGGCCTGAAAGTGACAAACACCACTTCTACTCATATTCTACTTGTCTTTGTCTTTTGAAAATTTGATTATAATGTGCTGTAGTGTAAGCCTCTTTGAGTTCATCTTACTTGGAGTTTGTTAAATTTCTTGAATATTTACATTTATGTCTTTCATCAGATTTTGGGAGATTCTAGACATAATTCCTCAAATAGTTCCTACTGAGACTCCCACAATGCGTATGTTTTTCTACTTGATTATATTCCACAGGTCCTTTTAGTTTTGTTTACTTTTCTTCAGACTTTTTCAATTTCTTAGACTTGATAATTTTCACTTATCTTTAAGTTTGCTGATTCTTAGTAATGCCTGCTCAAATCTGACTTGACTCCCTCTACTGAATTTTTTTACTTTTTATCCTACTTTTCAGCTCCAGAATATCTTTTAGGTTATCTTTAGGTTTTCTGTCCCTTTACTGATATTTCCATTTTATTCATTCCTTGTTTTCCTGACTTTCTCCACATTTTTTTCTTTAATTCATTGAGCATCTTTCTTTCTTTCTTTTTTTTGTAGATTGTATTTATTTATTTGATGGACAGAGATCACAAGCAGGCAGAACAGCAGGCAGGGGAGTGGCGGGGAAGCAGGCTCCCTGCTGAACAGAGAGCCCAGTGTGGGTCTTGATCCCAGGACCCCGAGATCATGATCTGAGCTGCAGGCAGAGGCTTTAACCCACTGAGCCACCCAGGTGCCTCTCTTTGAGCATCTTTAAGACAGTTTTTTATAGTCTTTATCTAATGGATCTGCCATCAGGTCTTTTTTAGAGACAGTTTTTGTTGGTTTCGTTTTTGCCTTAGAGGGGCAAAAGTTTCCTGTTTCTTTTTATGCCTTATGATTTTTTGTTGAAAACTGGACATGAACCTAGTAATGTGGCAATCCTCGAAACAAGATTCACCCCCTTCCCCAAGGTTTGCTGTTTTTTTATTATTGTTTTTGTTTTTTTGATTGTCATAGGCTATCTCTATGTCAAGGATCACTCAAGTAGAAAGTTAAGTTCTTCTCAGATCCTTTCTGAGGCTTTCCCTGAAAATGAACAGTAACTTTCTAATTTTCTTCATATATGCAATTATTTTTCAATACTTTAGTCTTTAATAACTGGCTCCTATAAGGGAAAAAGAAAAATGAGAACGGGAAAAATTGGTGTACTGGCTTTTTAAATTCCCTGGAAGTCACTTTAACTAGAAGGGGTGGGGCTTGAAACAATTGGGGGAGGAACAACAATGACTGCCCACCATTTTGTCTGCATCTTTGTGATAAGGGGCACTAATCAGTTTGCAGAGCATGGCTTCCCAATATTTGGAGGACAGGGTTTTTTGCCCCTCTGGCCTGCTAGCTGTGTAACACAAGTCTGGGGGTAGGAGATGGGTAGCTCTTACTGTGCTAAGAGCTCAACTTGATTTCAATTTACTATCCATGCCTTCCCTTGGAGGTTGCAATTCTTCAAGAGACTCCACAAAGTTCCAAAATAATATAATATCAGACAGATTCTGCCAAAGAAATTATGATCTAGGTGGGGAGACAGATTTCCAGTGCTTTATATTCTGCCATCTTCCCAGAATGCTTAGATGACTTTTTATTCTTGAATGATTGTTAAATCAAGGAACCTGGCCGTGATCTCATCGGGAGGTAGAAAATAATTTTAAACAGAGCTAGTTTAACACAGAGGAATTTCTATTGCTTAGAGGAGTTCAGCTTTTTCTATAAGCTGGTTACCTTAACAAATGTGGCTAACAAGTTGAAAGGAAGGATTTGATGGGGTTTTGAATGAATATTTAAGGTGGTAGAATTGGTGAGTTGGGAGAAGAAGTTCTAGTTTTAGTCCTACTGAGCTGATATGTTAGTGGGACTTCTGGGCAGAAGAAGTCTCTGGCAGTCACAGGAAATGCAGAACTGGATCCAGAAGAGAAATAAGAGCTAGAGGCAGGGATTTGGGGGAAAATCCATGATAGTCACCTTTTGTCCTCCCACACTACCCTCTGTGCCTTAGAGAGAAGAGTACCAGGTTGAATTAAACAAGGTTCTGATACAGACAATAATTCTTAGATGAATGTTTGGCCCTTGTACTTAATAACAAATATCTCTACAGTAGAACAAGCTGGTTGATATTAAAAAATATTCTAAGTGAGGTTTCAACCTGACCATCTCTCTGATGAGTCTAGCCATCTCAGGTAAATATTATCTGTTTTAATGGCTGGTTCAGAGTAAAGTCGTAATTTCAGTGACTCAAACCAATCTAGTCTGAATCAGATTTAACTGAATCAGACAAAACTTCACTCAGGACCAGCAATTATAAAATAAACAAGGACTGGATTGTTAAAGGAAAGAAATATATGCAGAAAAAAATGTTGCAAAGTAGGTCTATATCACCTGATCTATAAAAGGTAAGACATTTATAATAAGAATCATTTTTGGGGAAAAGGTTTAGGTCACAAAAAGAGTTAGAGCTAATAATTTAAACAGTTTCTTATGTGATAGAAGTCTACCCATGGAAAGGGATTCATCCAACTGGACAGTGGTCTTGCATAGAACAAATTGGGAAGGTGACCCAAGATGTGTGATTTTAGGCCCAGTTACAGACTTTCAAATCCTATTTGCAGCTTTAGTTGGTTAAGAAGGTAATCCTGTCTCTCAGGGCAAATAAGTATAATTGTAACTGGAAAAGAAGAAAGAAAATGTATATTAAAATAAAAAAGACATAATAAACATATTTGGAACTATGATGTTAGTGATTTTCTAATAGCTTTCCATTCTCTGTACTAATCAATTCTAGAAGCACTGAATTAGTATTTATATTGTTTTTAAGGCGTTTAAAGCATTTTTAGAGTCTGGTATATTATACACTGGTAAGAATATAATTAATTTTAAAATCAATGTGCAAATGTTTAGATAAATCTTATCTAATACATTAATACTTATATTATTTGTTAGTTTTGTAATAAGCATGGAAATATTTTGAAAAAGTTATTCACTTAAAAATTAATAAAGAGGAAACTAGACGGAGTTAAAATGGCCATGATCATTCTTCTTTGTGTTTAAAAGTATCGATCAGGGACATCTGGGTGGCTCAGTTGGTTAAGTGCTTGACTCTTCAGCCCAGGTCTTTATCTCAGGGTTATGAGTTCAAGCCCTGTGTTGGACTTTACACTGGGTATGGAGCCCACTTATAAACAAACAAATAAATAAATAAATAAAATAAAGTCATCTATCAACAATTAAGAACCTAGTTAAATACAACAAAGTTAACCCGATCTGTGTCTCAGGATGGCACAATCATCCTTTTCCAAGACTGAGTGTCAGAATCAGGGCCCTTCAGTCTCTCCTGGCTTACTTTTCCTGGGATAGGGCCCTTTCCTTTCCCTAGACCCCAGCTTTCTTTATCATCGGTAGCCCCACCCTCGCCTTTAGAATGCGTTTCTTTTTTGCAGTGGAAAAGAAAACACACATTTGACTCTTTTTTTGAATTTTCTGAAATGTTTAAAAACGAGCTTGTTGATATTAAGACTTTATAAAATGGATAGTATAGTTGTTAGTGTAGCTTGTCCATGCATGTTTGCATCTCAGTAAATTAGAAATGTTTTCTGGGATTCCATCGAAAGCAAGGGAAAAGAGAAGAGCCTGAAACTAAGCAGCATGAAAGGGAAAAACTATAGTGCAGAATAACTCCTTAGGTACCTGATGGGCTCCCTCCATGGGAAGCTCTAATCTGTGGTGCTCTCCAGCCCTGCAGAGGTTGGGTGGGAGGGGAGGGATGGATGTCAGCAGTGCTGGATGTCAGCAGTGCTGAAAGCAGCCCAGAGGAAGTCAGACAAGCAAAGTGTTTGTTCAGGTGTCTGCACAGGTGATGAAAAGAGGCAGGGTAACATGAAAAATAAAGAAACCAGTTTGAGAAGACCCTTTTAGGACATGTGGAAAGATAAAATAGTGAGAAAGTAACAAAGTACACATGTACTCTCAATTAATAGCAGATCCAGGAACTGGGGTTTCTTATCTCTCAAGTATTTTTTTTCTTCCCTCCAGAGGAGTTCCAGGAGGGCCAGAGAATGACTGACTATTCCATCTACAGACTTTCAGTGAATCTCTCTGTTTTTGTCTCACACCTGTTTTCTGTTTGCTGTAGTGCCTGGATCTTTTTTTTTTTTTTTTTTTTTTTAGTCTAGAGCATTTCCCACATTAACATGCTCTACAACAGGGGTTGGAAAACTATGGTCCATGGGTCAAATAGGACCAGTCATCTCTTTTGTGTAGTTTGGTAGAGTTGAGGAGAGTTTTTACATTTTATTTATTTTTTTCTTTCAAATGTGTAATATATAAATATATGTGCTCTCAAACTACATATAATAATAGAGATAAATTTTCAGTTTCATTGAGATATGATTTTATTGAGATATAACTGGCATATAGTATATATATATAATAGAGTATAAGGTTGAGGTTCTACAACATGATGCCTTAACTTACGTATGTTGTGAAGTGATTACCACCATAAGTTTGGTGAATATCCATCACCTCATATAGTCACAAAAAAGTGATTTTTCCTTGTGATGAGAACTTTTAGGACCTGTTCTCTTAGTAACTTTCAAATATACCATATAGCAGTGTTAATGATAGTCATTATGTCCAACAGCACATTAAAAAGATTATCCACCATGATCAGGTGGGATTCATCCCTGGGCTACAAGGATGGTTCAACATTTGCAAATCAATCAATGTGATACAACAAATTAATATGAGAAGAGAGAAGAACCACATGGTCCTCTCAATTGATGCAGAAAAAGCATTTGACAAAATCCAGCATCCGTTCTTGATTAAAACGCTTCAAAGTATAGGGATAGAGGGAACATTCCTGAACCTCATCAAATCTATCTATGAAAGACCCACAGCAAATATCATCCTCAATGGGAAAAAGCTTGCAGCCTTCGTTGAGATCAGGAACAAGACAAGGATGCCCACTTTCACCACTCTTGTTCAACATAGTATTATAAGTCCTAGCAACAGCAATCAGATAGCAAAGAGAAATAAAAGGTATCCAAATTGGTAATGAAGAAGTCAAACTCTCTCTCTTTGCAGACGACATGATTCTTTATATGGGAAACCCAAAAGACTCCACCCCCAAACTACTAGAACTCATACAGCAATTCAGCAACGTGGCAGGATACAAAGTCAATGTGCAGAAATCAGTGACTTTCTTATACACTAACAATGAAAATACAGAAAGGGAAATTAGAGAATCGATTCCATTTACTATAGCACCAAGAACCATAAGATAGCTGGGAATAAACCTAACAAAAGAGGTAAAGGATCTGTACTCGAGGAACTACAGAACACTCATGAAAGAAATTGAAGAAGACACAAATAGATGGAAGACCATTCCATGCTCTTGGATGAGAAGAATAAACATTGTTAAAATGTCTATACTGCCTAGAGCAATATATACTTTTAACGCCATTATGATCAAAATTCCACCGGTATTCTTCAAAGAGCTGGAGCAAATAATCCTAAAATTTGTATGGAATCAGAAGAGACCCTGAATCGCTAAGGAAATGTTGAAAAACAAAAATAAAGCTGGGGGCATCACGTTACCTGGTTTCAAGCTTTACTACAAAGCTGTGATCACCAAGACAGCATGGTACTGGCATAAAAACAGACACATAGACCAGTGAAACAGAGTAGAGAGCCCAGATATGGACCCTCAACTCTATGGTCAATTAATCTTCAACAAAACAGGAAATAATATACAGTGGAAAAAAGACTGTCTCTTCAATAAATGGTGCTGGGAAAACTGGACAGCTATATGTAGAAGAATGAAACTTGACCATTCTCTTACACCGTACACAAAGATAAACTCAAAATGGATAAACGACCTCAATGTGAAACAGGAATCCTAGAGGAGAACATAGGCAGTAATCTCTTCAATATCAGCCACAGCAACTTCTTTCAAGATATGTCTCCAAAGGCAAAGGAAACAAAAGCGAAAATAAACTTTTGGGACTTCATAAAAATAAAAAGCTTCTGCACAGCAAAGGAAACAATCAAAAAAAAACAAAGAGGCAACCCACGGAATGGGAGAAGATATTTGCAAATGACAGTACAGACAAAAGGTTGATATCCAGGATCTATAATGAACTCCTCAAACTCAACACACACAAAGCAGGAAAACATATCAAAAAATGGGCAGAAGATATGAACAGACACTTCTCCAATGAAGACATACAAATGGCTATCAGACACATGAAAAAATGTTCATCATCATTAGCCCTCAGGGAGATTAAAATTAAAACCACATTGAGATATCACCTTAAACCAGTTAGAATGGCCAAAATTAACAAAACAGGAAACAACATGTGTTGGAGAGGATGTGGAGAAAGGGGATCCCTCTTCCACTGTTGGTGGGAATGCAAGTTGGTGCAGCCTCTTTGGAGAACATTGTGGAGATTCCTCAAGAAATTAAAAATAGAGCTTCCCTATGACCCTGCAATTGCACTCCTGGGTATTTACCCCAAGGATACAGATGTCGTGAAAAGAAGGGCCATCTGTACCCCAATTTTTATAGCAGCAATGGCCACGGTCGCCAAACTATGGAAAGAACCAAGATGCCCTTCAACGGACGAATGGATAAGAAAGATGTGGTCCATATACACTATGGAGTATTATGCCTCCATCAGAAAGGATGAATACCCAACTTTTGTAGCAACATGGATGGGACTGGAAGAGATTATGCTGAGTGAAATAAGTCAAGCAGAGAGAGTCAATTATCATATGGTTTCACTTATTTGTGGAGCATAACAAATATCATGGAGGACAAGGGGTGTTAGAGAGGAGAAGGGAGTTGGGGTAAATTGGAAGGGGAGGTGAATCACGAGAGACTATGGACTCTGAAAAACAATCTAAGGGGTTTGAAGTGGTGGGGGGGTGGGAGGTTGGGGTACCAGGTGGTGGGTATTATAGAGGGCACGGATTGCATGGAGCACTGGGTGTGGTGAAAAAATAATGAATACTGTTTTTCTGAAAATAAATAAATTGAAAAAAAAGAAGGATAGTCATTATGTTGTATATAGTACATTCTTAGTACTTATTCATCTTCTAACAGAAGATTTATACCCTCTGATCACCTTCATCCAATTTCCCAAAATTTAATTTTAAATTATATTTTAGCATTTGTATTTTTAAATGGAATTCTGATAAATATAAAATTAATAATACTTAGTACTCCTATGTTCATATCTCATGTGGCACTATTACTCAGGTTGCAAGATTCACAATAACAAAAAAAAGGTAAATTCTGCAGGGACTGACAATATGGATAACATGGAGGACATTATGCAAAGTGACATGAGGAGGTCGTGGAAAGACGAATACTGCATGACTTCACTTATAACAGATATATAAAATAATCAAATTCAGGGGTCCCTGGCTCAGTTCGTAGATCATATGACTCTGGATTTCGGGGTTGTGAGTTTGAGTTCCATGTTGGGTGTAGAGTTTACTTAAAAAAAAAAGTCAAATTCATAAAGTTCATAGAATCAAAAAGCAGACTGCTGGTTGCCAAGGTCTGGGAGGGAAGGGAAATAGAGATTTACTAATCAAAGGGCATAAAGTTTTAGTTCAGCAAAATGAATAAGCTCTAGAGTTCTACTGTATAATGCTGTACCTATAAACAATAATGTGTTGCATTCTTAAAAATTTGTTGAGGTTAGATATCATATTTTTAATCTTAAGTCTTAAATCATAATCTTAAATCATAATCTTAATCTTAAATCATATTAAATAAGATTAAAAATAAATAAAATAATAACATGTCCAGAAGAACCATGGCAGAGGGGAAGACAGAAGACTATAGGGCTCATGATCCCAGTTATTTGAAAAATTTGGAGGATTTCTGTTTTTTAAATGCTAGAAGTGTTTCCAAAAGTCGTTTGAAGAGATGGTCTATGAAAGTAAACTTCTTGGACAAATGTGTGGAAATGAGGTATACCAAATTGCTCTATTGGAGATTCAGAATTTTCATGAGCAAAGTAAATGATCTCAGAAGGGTTTGCATTAAATATTTTTTAGCCCAATTTTAAAAATGTTATTTATTGTTTTGCCTATATAATATCTGTCAACATTTTAAGGAACTAGTCTTCTGTGGGATATACTTTGGCAAATGTTATTGCCCATTTTTATCTATACAGCTAGGATTCAAATTATGGTTACACTGTACTGTGAAGAAAAAAACTCTATATGTTAGCTACAACGAATCTCATCTTTTCCCTGAGCTTTTATCTTTTATCTATCTTTTTATCCTTTCCTAAGGAGAAAAACAGATTTACTCAATCTGTTGTCTGGGATAAATAAAGGTCAGTATGATATTAGGAGGGTTTTTTGGCACTTCTTCAGGAAAGATACTTAGTCGGTTTCTTTCTTTCTTTCTTTCTTTCTTTCTTTCTTTCTTTCTTTCTTTCCTTCCCTTTTAAAAGATTTTATCTATTTATTTGACAGACAGAGATCACAAGTAGGGAGAGAGGCAGGCAGAGAGAGGCAGGGTTGAGGGGGGGGCGAGTGGTGGGAAACAGGCTCCCTGCTGAGCAGAGAGCCTGATATGGGGCTTGATCCTAGGACCCAGAGACCATGACCTGAGCTGAAGGCAGAGGCTTAAGCTACTGAGCCACCCAGACACCCCTTACTTGGTTTCTTGGATGGCCTTCTCCCGTGGCTTGTTTTCTCTGGAGGCATCCAGGTGTGTAGGGAAGAGGTTCCCTGGCTCATGCTGGTCCTAGAGTAGTATCTTGTGGCTGACTGGGTGCTGCTGGCCCTGTTATAGGCAATCTACAACTACTGTCACTTAATTTGTTCTCTCTGCAAGGATCTGTTAATGCTCCTGGCTGACCTGGCCTCACTTTGCTCCTGGTTGACTTCCCTGGCCTTTGTCCAGCTTTGTGCCCCAGCAGCTACTAACCCTCCTCTGTGAGGTCACCTTGCTCTGCCCTGTAGGCCCCTTGGCAGGCCCACTGTCCTTGGCTACACAAATACAGGAACTGGGGAGATTTGAGAAAACTCATCCTTGGAACCTTCCCATTCTACATATACTGCATAGCCAAGGAGCTGTATCTGCATGCGAGACTGTTGTATTTGGGGGAAAGGGAACAACTTGAAAGATGCTCTTTTCCCAGACTCTTCCATTAAAAAATGAAATGGGTTACTATAGCCCATATCTTTATCATTGATTTTATCCTCACTTATATAATGCACATCTCCCTGATGTCCAGGGAGGAGAAATGGGGAGACACAAATTTTATGGCTTCCAATCTCTTTCTCTTTTCTGTTTTCAGACCAGAAACTACCAGATGTCTTTTAAAATTTCCTCTTCATTATATCTTCCCTCTTCTGTACTAGCTGTTGGTAGGGGTTTGGGATGTCCCTCCACATAAGTAAATCCTATATTTTAAGTCATTCAGCCTACTCTTTGCTGAGGTAACATCCTATTGAACAAGGTTGTTAACTTGCTGCATATCCAATTTGTACATAGAGTACCCAAAACTGACTTTTTCTTTGTCCTTTCTTTACATTTCCTATGTACAGATTTAAATTTCCCATAGGCAGATGTGTACCCAGTGTAAAATACGGTTTACTTGGGAAGGCAAAAGAATTAAGCACATTTGTAAAATGGAAACCATTATTTCCATTATCCATGTTCTGTCAGCTTTTACACAGATCCCATTCTAGCTGGTCAATAGTTTTCCACATTTCTTTGATATACCGACCTCTTGAATTTCCTCCTCTTGACTGCTCCTTTATTTTTCAAGCTCATCAACTTTTTTTTTTTTAAAGATTTTTTTATTTATTTACTTGACAGATCACAAGTAGGCAGAGAGGCAGGCAGAGAGAGAGAGAGAGAGAGAGGGGAGGAAGCAGGCTTCTTGCTGAGCAGAGAGCCCAATGCGGGGCTCAATCCCAGGCCCCTGAGATCATGACCTGAGATGAAGGCAGAAGCTTTGACCCACTGAGCCGCCCAGATGCCCCAAGCTCATCACCTTTTGCACTTCTATGAAATGTCATCTCTTTCACAAATTCTATCTTCAGGTCACTGTTCCTCTTACCTTCACAGTAGGTGATTATAATCATACTAATTCTTTTAATTGCTAAGTATGCATCCATGTCCCACATCTGTGATCTAGCCAGAAACTTGTATTCAGTTGGTCTGAAGGTTCCTCAAAATAAACCTGAATCCACCCTCCAGCTAACATTTTCTTCTCTTACATGTGCCATCTCATTTAAGGACAGGGTGATTCAGCAAGTTCCTTCATTCAGGTTCTCACATGGGCTATTCCAATAGTTTTCTGAAGAATCTTTCTGCCGTTTCCCCTCTCATTTCCGTGTCACTGTTAGAGTGCTCTTTTAAGATCCTCCCCCATCTCCTGTTTAAGTCTTGCCTGACATCTGGCCATTCCCATATACTTGTTTTCGTCCACTCAGTTTTCTGGCAGTTCTTGGAATGCTTTCTGCTGTCTCATGCCCAGCTACTTTTACACAAGTGATTCCTCTTCTTGGTCATCCTTCTCTCTCGCATCCAAAGAGCTAATTTCTACCTAGGCTTTATGAATGAGTTCCTGCTTCTTTCTCTAGGAAGTCATTTCTTGAAATTCCAGCCTGAATAAGGCTATCTTCTTCTGTGCTCCTTCATGCATACCTTTTATTTACACGCTCTTGTGGAACCATCATGTGTATCTTAATAATATTATCTCTCTTTTTTCTTTCAATTCATTTGGGAGCAGAAACACATCTCGTTGATTTCTTTGTCCCTAGTGCCTTGATGGAGCCAGATACCTAGTAGGGCTCTGTAGATGTTTTTTAATATGAATGGAGGAAGTCAAATAGAATAAAGACTTATTTTAAAGATAAGAGGTCATTGGATTTGCCTAGTTGAATGTCTCTGCTGACCTTGGAGAGAGGGGCTTCAATAAATATTTAGCTTCCATAGCCTGGGCCCTGAGATGTTTATAAGAAAGGCTGCATACTTGAACACCAGCCTTAGCTCTCTCTGTAATACTTTAAGATAGAAAGAAAAGCTGTTAAGAGCCTCTCAGAGTGAACTGTGGAACAATTAGAATGACAAAGATATGAGTGATTTGGGTGAATATGGCTTTTAGTCACAAAAAAGACAGCCAAACCCATCTGCTTCAATAAAATCCAGAGCAAAACCTTTGTAATCAGTCTGAAAACACCCAAGGCTGTTTTCCTTTCTAGGGAAAAGTAAAAAACAATTTAGCAGCTGGATACTTTATCATTTGAACAGTACTTAATCTTTCATTTTTTGAGTTACATTAAAATCCACATACAAAGCTACAGTTCTTTCCTTCATGACAGACATCCCTGGACACAGTGGGGGAAGAGCTGAAACTCATGGTGATGCCCCTCTCTCTGCCTGGATTCTGTGTGAACCCCCAGCCCCTCCTTGCAACATCCCCACTCACTTTTCCAACAGACTTCTAGTACCCCAGTTGCTCAGTGTGGACTATATAAGAGGCTATCAGCAACCAAATAAAATAATTCCAACCAGAACGTGAAGGCCCTAGGCAGGTCATCCCATGGTGACTAGGAGTCAGGAGATAATAAATGATTTTCATTTTCTAGTCACTCAGGACAGAAGGCTGGTCAAGGCTGGTGGAGACTTTGGGGAGTGTATAGAGCAGGTCAAGGATGTACTTAACCCAAGAAGGGGTATTTCAAAAATTGTGCTCACAACCAGACTTGGAAGCCCCAAATAGCAGTAACCAGAGATGACTTGAATTAATTTGGGGGAAGAGTATGGGTGAGGGAGGAGGCCTATGGCTTGGGGTTCTCTAGAGAAATAGAACACACACACACACACACACACAGACACACAGATTATTTTCATGAACTGGTTCATGCAACTGTGGGCCTGGCAAATCTGAAATTTGTAGAGTAGGCTGGCAGGCTGGAGACTCAGGGTGTATTGATTTTTCAGTCCTGAGTTTAAATTTCCACAGGTCAGCAGCCTGGAAACTAAAGCAGGGTTTTTATATTGTAGTCCTGAGGGAGAATTCCTTCTTTAAGAAAACTCAGTGTTTGGTCTTAAAGCCTTCAGCTGATTGGATGAGGCCCATGCACATTATGGGAGGGAGGATAACCTTCTTTATTCAAGACCCACTGACTGTAAATGTTAATCACACATCTAAAACATAATTTCACAGCAATATCTAGAATAATGTTCGATCAAAAAGTTGGGCATCCACATGTAGAAAAATGAAATTGGACCATTTCCTTACACCACACACAAAAATAGACTCAAAATGGATGAAGGACCTCAATGTGCGAAAGGAATCCATCAAAATCCTTGAGGAGAACACAGGCAGCAACCTCTTCGACCTCTGCCGCAGCAACATCTTCTTAGGAACAACGCAAAAGGCAAGGGAAGCAAGGGAAAAAATGAACTATTGGGATTTCATCAAGATCAAAAGCTTTTGCACAGCAAAGGAAACAGTTAACAAAATCAAAAGACAACTGACAGAATGGGAGAAGATATTTGCAAACGACATATCAGATAAAGGACTAGTGTCCAGAATCTATAAAGAACTTAGCAAACTCAACACCCAAAGAACAAATAATCCAATCAAGAAATGGGCAGAGGACATGAACAGACATTTCTGCAAAGAAGACATCCAGATGGCCAACAGACACATGAAAAAGTGCTCCATATCACTCAGCATCAGGGAAATACAAATCAAAACCACAATGAGATATCACCTCACACCAGTCAGAATGGCTAAAATCAACAAATCAGGAAATGACAGATGCTGGCGAGGATGTGGAGAAAGGGGAACCCTCCTACACTGTTGGTGGGAATGCAAGCTGGTGCAGCCACTCTGGAAAACAGCATGGAGGTTCCTCAGAATGTTGAAAATAGAACTACCCTATGACCCAGCAATTGCACTATTGGGTATTTACCCTAAAGATACAAATGTAGTGATCCAAAGGGGCACATGCACCCGAATGTTTATAGCAACAATGTCCACAATAGCCAAACTATGGAAAGAACCTAGATGTCCATCCACAGATGAATGGATCAAGAAGATGTGGTATATATACACAATGGAATACTATGCAGCCATCAAAAGAAATGAAATCTTGCCATTTGCGACAACGTGGATGGAACTAGAGCGTATCATGCTTAGCGAAATAAGTCAAGCAGAGAAAGACAACTATCATATGATCTCCCTGATATGAGGAAGTGGTGATGCAACATGGGGGCTTAAGTGGGTAGGAGAAGAATCAATGAAACAAGATGGGATTGGGAGGGAGACAAACCATAAGTGACTCTTAATCTCACAAAACAAACTGAGGGTTGCTGGGGGGAGGGGGTTTGGGAGAAGGGGGTGGGATTATGGACATTGGGGAGGGTATGTGCTTTGGTGAGTGCTGTGAAGTGTGTAAACCTGGTGATTCACAGACCTGTACCCCTGGGGATAAAAATATATGTTTATAAAAAATAAAAAGTCAAAAAAATGAAAAAAAAAAAAAAAAAAAAAAGTTGGGCATCATAGCCTAGCAAAACTGACACATAAATTTAACCACCTTAAGGACAGAAAAGAGGGACAATGAAGCTCCAGATGAGGAGCTAGAGCTAGAGCAGTGGCCTAAGAAGGGCCACAGACAAACTCAGTCTGTGACTGGAGAGAAGTAGGATATGTCAGGTTAGTCAGGGCTGGGGAACATGAGATACAAGTTATACCTATGGTGAACTTGGCTCCATGCTGCCTCTTCTGACAGTTTCACCCACTGAGTGATGGTACAGTTGATGCAGGTGTCTACTGCAGGCCTTGCTCAAGTGAGCAGAGGCTAAGATTTTGCTTCCCTTGTTTCTCCAGTAAAATGTACCTATCCTGAAAAATCTCATTTTATAGGATGCTCACTTAGTGGGTGGCTTAGCCAAGTTTTGGCAATCTAATAGCTTAAAATAGTAAATTTCAACCTTTTGTTAATAAAAATAAAAATAAAAATAAATTATAAGCTTCTTTGACTGAAGGCAGTTGGGAAAACTCATGCCTGGGTCCAGGTACCTCTGTAGTACCTTTATTTGCTTGAAAAGTATCTCCTGCAAAAAACTTTGAAAGTATCCTCATAGTCTTATCCACCAGTGACACATTTTCTTTTTGTACTGTACTAGCTACTAACCTGTTATTTCTTCTTTTTTTTCATTAGAGGATTTTATATATTTATTTGAGAGAGAGAGCACGAGCAGAAGGAGAGGAAGAAGCAGACCTGTCTGAGCAGGGAGTCTGACATGGGGCTCGATCCCAGGACCCTGGGATCATGACCTGAGCCAATGGCAGACACTAAATCAACTGAGCTACCCAGGCACCCCTAACCTATTATTTCTTAACTCATGCCCATCCTTCTATACATGGCTCTGTGATAATTAGGCTAAGAGTCTGCAAACTACATTTTTAAGACTCCCTTGCAGCTTCAATGGGAGGAACTGATTAGAGACTGGAAAGCCAGTGACAAGTAGAAGAGACCTTCATGTTGTGTCCAAGTCCTATAAACATGCTTCCAGTGGCAGAAGCTGCAGGAACAGCAGACAGCTCTAGCTCCTGCATTTTTTTGTATGCTCAGTAATGGCTGCAAATATCCCCTTCAGAGATATAAGCACCAGATGTGTAGTACCTTCCCTGAGTACTGAGAAATGGCCCCTGAGCAGCTTCAACTCAAAGCTTTGAGCATCATTAAGAGGCACGCACAGCCCCTCCAGTGTCCAATGATTAAATGGGAAGGGCACTGGCAGAGAAACGGGCACTAATAGTTCGAGGAGGCCCGGAGGAATGCAAGATCAGATGAACAGTAACTTCCTTAGAGTCAGCCATTGTGGCACTCTCCTCAGGAGTCCAAGCACTGGATTGCAGTGTTGTCTCAGAGGTCTGCATGCCAGCTGTGTGGGACCCTTCCCTACCCACAGATCTTTGCACCAGCTGGGGCTCTGCTTCACTGGTCAGAACTAAAGCCAGCTCCATGGTAGCACCTCTTCTGAGCTCCTGGGATCTGGCAACACCTCTCTTTTCATTTTTGTTCTTCCAGCCCTAGAGATGATGGCTGCCTCCCAGAGTTACCTCAAAGTCCAAAGGCAAAAGAGTATAAAAGTCCAACCCCTTTCATACTCTTTTGCCTTGATTAAATTTCCTGTGTTTGAAACAACTAATTTGGGTTTCCTTTCAAGTCTGGACCCTTAACCATATATGTACTCCCTTTCCCACACCTTTAGTAGCTGGAATGTTCTAGGATTATTGCCTTTAGGGTAGGACAATAATTAGGGTAGGATTTCTGTCAAAGTCCAGAAAGAGAGAAAGTTTAGGGATTAATGGAGTTTTTAAAAATGTTCTTTTGAATCCCAAGACAGACAATAATTTTGAGCTTTAAGAGCTTGAATTTTGGTTTCTCAAAAGCAGGGCTCTCAGGTCATTGTTTTTTTGTTTTGTTTTGTTTTTGGTCTTAAACCGTAAGTACTCTTTTCTTTTTCTCCTAGACTATATAATTATTCTGAATGGTAGGGAAGAAGCATAAATTGTCAGAAACTTAAGATATGTGGCAGTTATTCACGGTTTCTGAAGAGTAGCCCTGTTTCTTGCCCCTCCCCTTTCAGATGAGCAATACAGCCATCAGTAGCAGTGGGAATCTGAGCACAGAGTGAAGTGAAGCTTCTTGCCCGGAAAGCACTGCATTGGATTTCCTGTGTGGGGACAGCAGAGCGAGACAATCAATGTGGACAGTAAATACAGAGGGCCTCAATATGAGGCACCAAGGGGTCCCAAGGCCACTGCATCAGGTTTTCTGCCACTCCAGGTTGAGAAAGAGATTGGGCCAAACTATGGTGGTCTAGAGTTGTTGCTTTTGGTAGAAATAAAGTGGAAGATGTCATCAGAGTCTGCCCAAAAGTATGGGCATTTGTGTAGATGCCAGAGTAGAGAAAAAAATGACTATATCCAAAGGCCATAGGGTGCTAGTATAGAAAGTGAATCCAGCCTGTACAGGTAATTTGCCCGAACAGTGAATCCAATTCCTAGGACAGGGAATTCAGGACATGTAGGGAATCCAACCTGGACAGAGAGTTCAGCGTGGACAAATGCCCCATCCTCATGCCATGATATTGGATAGTCTCTGCCTCCAGAACTTACAAGTTCCTAAGTGGGGAGAAAAGTGGTGATGAGGATCCTATATTAACCTTTTAACTAAACTTTATTGAATTTTTTAACTGGAATGCTTAACTTTAGCAGAATTGACCTAGATTATATTATCTTTCATTAGATGGAATGGGGCTGGAAGGAAATTATTTTATTATATTATAATTTATTAAAATTATTTATATCAACATATAATGTATTATTTGCCCCAGGGATACAGGTCTGTGAATCATCAGGCTTACACATTTCACAGCACTCCTCATAGAACATACCCTCCCTAATGTCTAACCCAACCACCCTATCTCTATCCCCCAACCCCCAGCAACCCTCAGTTTGTTTTGTGAAATTAAGAGTCTCTTATGAGGAAATTATATTACTACTAAGGAATATATAGCAATGTTGCTTTTTGCATGTCTGAACACATGGGCATCTATCCCACTTGATATGTTTAGAGTATCCCTCCTTTACAAGGAAGTGCTAGTCAAAGACATTTTTAGGCAGGGGTACTTTTTCCTGTATGAAAGAGAAGAATACTTTTGTGACTAGGACCAGAAATGATGTTTTGTTGCTTGCAATACAAAACAGAACAAAGGAATCATGAAGTTTCTGAGTTTGCTCCTCAATTAAAAAGAAAAAGAAGATAAACAACTGGAGGCATCCAATATAATCTAGGAGGCCAAAAACATAAACCCAAAGCTACTTTTGAGTTACTTTTGAAAGTCCTCAGTTCAAGAATTTTTCCTCTTTTGAAGAAAATATTTTTGTCTACTTAGGTAATATAACTATGCAGTATTTTTGAGTTCCCATGTTATTTTAAGATGTTAGACATTATGAAGTTAGATTCTAAAGAAAAAAAATTCTCAATGGAAATCAGTCAAAAGCAATAGATTTGGTCCAATGTAACAATCAGTGAGTGGGATCTTGCTTTATGTCAGGTGTTGTACTGGACATTTTGAGGTAAAAAACCCTGCCTTGAATTGCCCACCTTGGCAAATTTTGGCAGATTTGAGATTGAGGAAAATATTATTGATTGAAGAAAAAAACTGTATACTCATAGCAAACCAGCTTTGGATGAAAAAAACAAGTCTTACTGAATTATACTATATGAAAGCTTCTTAATAATTTTTCTTTAATTTAAAAGGAAGAATTCAAATATCTATGGATAAATACAAAAGTATTTTTAATTGTAATGACTCAGAAAGGGAAATGTTAAGAAGCATTAAGATCAGAACAGCCATCATTTGGTATTTCACTGATTTATACTAACCAGCATCAGTCTCAGTGCTGATGCACTGAGTGTGAAAAGCTATGATTAAGTTTAGATCAATGCACACTTGATTGATACAATAATTGCACCCAAATACCCATTTACAAATAGCATCGTTATAATGGAACTTCATTTAGAAATGAACTTCTACTAAAAATTCAATTCATTTCCACAATCATTTCTTTAGCATCTATTACACATATCTGAGGTTCCAAGCAAGATGCTTTTATGGATGTTATAATGAGTAAAGCATGGCCTCAATTTTTAAAGATGAAGTCAGGGACTTCTGTCTTCGTATCCACTGTATTCCAGCGTTTAGATAGTTCTTAATACATAATTGACATTCAGCTAAAGCTATGTATGTTATGTTATAATGTGAAGCTTTATATGTGAAGTACTTCAAGCAGAAAGTGGAATTAGGTCATAGAAGTGTGGGGCAGCAAAACAAATATCTTACCTTGCTTTTGTCTAAGTACATTGAAACCCGAAGATAAAGTATGTGCACTCACGTGTCCTTGCACACAGTCACTGTATTTCACTCTATTCTGCAAGATAGATGAAGCCTTGAGCGCCTTCACTAGAAGCTGATGACTTCCTAACTAAATGCAGATATTAACAGATATGTAAGAACCTTGCAGATACAGTAGTTATGTGGGTAGCTTTATTTCCCATCACTGAGAATTATAAGCAGACTAATTGAAACAATGAGGTTCTTATTAAAAAAATATTTAGCTATATCTTTTATTGAGACACCAGTTTTTCTGAGATATAAATATAAAGTTAAAAATAAAACTACTCTTTAAAGCTGACCTTTATTTCTGAGTTTTCCTTGCCCAGTTACTGTGGATCTACCATGGATCCATGAGGCAGGACCCAGTAAGCTCACCCAACTCTGGGAGTCATTTACCTCGTGTTGTCTGAAATACGCATCTCATGGGCCCCAAGAATGCAGATTTGACCTGTTCAGCTCTCAGAGTGAATCTTATCATCTGGTAGTTAAAGATTTTACATTCACTCACTCCAATTGTAGATTAAATCTGGTTTTGTTTTTTAAAGCAGCTCTTCCATTGCCTTCATTAGTAGAGGAAACATTGGAATATGTTGTTTTGGTTCTTGATCTTACTATCAAAGATGGGTAAATTCTTTAAGTGTACGATAGAATGATCCAACAATTCTATGCATTACTCAGTGCTCATACCCTTCATCTGTTTTACCCATCCCCCACCCACCTCCCCTCTGGCAACTACCAGTTTGTTCTCTAAAGTTAAGTCTCGTTTTTTTGGTCTCTTCTTTCTTTGTTCATTTTTGTATTTCTTAAATTCCACACGTGAGTGAGATCATATGGCATTTGTCTTTCTCTGAATGACTTATCTCACTTAGTAGTATACTCTCTAGTTCCATCTGTGTTGTTGCAAATGGCATAATTTAATTCTTTTTTAATGGCTGAATAATAGTCTGTTGTGTATGTGTGTGTGTGCACATCTTCTCTTATCTATTCATCTATGGATGGACTCTGTATGTGAATTATACTTTAAAAGTGATAGGGCAGTTCTTTTCCATGGGTAGGAGATAGCAAGAAATCTAGATAACTCTTTATGTATGACCTCTTTGTTTTCTATTGAGAATTTTCTTATTTCCTGGCATTTGGGACACCTCTTTCTGCTACAGGGTCATTAGACTTGGTTTATTCAAAGCAGGAATCTTTCTCAACTTTGGGGTTAGCAAGGTATTGTTCACATCACTCCCTGTGCCATTGAATATTTGCCTTTCCAGCTGCTGATAAAATCATCTTTGCTATTTGGTCTCAAGAGAAAAAAAAAAGTGTATTCACCTCACAAGCACGGAAGGTAATGAAGAAGCATTTCTGGGCCAAGAAATGTCAAAGCCAATGTAGCTTTAAGATCTTCTGCATCTCCCTGATTCTCATGTTCTGCTGCTGCTACTGCTGACTCTTGAGTTTTTAATGAGTGGCAGGTGTGTTCAATTTCAGAGTTCATGCGCTAAAGTCTGATGGCCATTGAATTGTCCCTCTGTCTTGGTTAAATGTCTTTATTATTTTAAAATTAGAAACAAAGAGAACATCTTCCTTTAAAACGACTGTTGTGTGGTGTGGTGCAAAAATAATGAATACTGTTATGCTGAAAATAAAAAATAAATTAAAAAAATTACTGTTGTTTGAAAACTGACTAAATGATTAAAAGACATCTTCTTTTTCTGTTTAAAAAACAGTCTCGGGGTGCCTGGGTGGCTCAGTGGGTTAAGCCGCTGCCTTCGGCTCAGGTCATGATCTCAGGGTCCTGGGATCGAGTCCCGCGTCGGGCTCTCTGCTCAGCAGGGAGCCTGCTTCCCTCTCTCTCTCTCTCTCTGCCTGCCTCTCCATCTACTTGTGATCTCTCTCTGTCAAATAAATAAATAAAATCTTAAAAAAAAAATAAAAAACAGTCTCATGTTCTAAGCAACCTGGTCCGAATGCTAAAAACTGTAGGGGGAGACCCTAGAGGACCTGGCTGGACTTCCCAAGTAATTCACTGACTTTCTTATTTTTTTCTTTCTTATTTTCTTGTTCTAGTCTCTGGGAGACTTTCTCAACTTTATTTTCCAGTGTTTTTTTTTTTACTTTTACTTTTTTATTTTTTATAAACATATATTTTTATCCCCAGGGGTACAGGTCTGTGAATCGCCAGGTTTACACACTTCACAGCACTCACCAAAGCACATACCCTCCCCAATGTCCATAACCCCACCCCCCTTTCCAGTGTGTTTTTTCGTGAATTCTTCATCTCAGCCATTGTATTTTTTCATTCCCAAGGGCGCTCTTGTGTTCTTGGAGAGTGTGCTTGTTTTTCAGCCTCCTTTTTTTATTTCACGGGTGCAATATCTTCTCTTCTCTTCTGAGGAGAATTAATTATTATATTTTGAAATTTTCTTAGCTACCTGCTCTGTTCCTTGGAGTTTTTCTTTCTTTCTTTTAAAAAAATTATTCCCATATGTCCATTTTGATTGCTGTCTTTAGTGAAAAAGGATATTTTTTAAGATAGAAGCCATAAAAAGCAGACTGGAAACTATATTTGGATAGAGGAGGTTAACCAGTGAGCCTTACTCTAGGAAGGTCTGTCTGGACAGTTTTGTTGGGTGACCACCAACTCAGCATCTTTAGATCTTTTCTCTAGGATTGATCCATTTCTCCAAAGAGAAAATCTACCTGTGGAAAGTGCCCAAGCCTGCTTGCTGGCCTCTGCCAGCTGAGTGGGGACTAGGGTTTCAGACTATTTTTTTTTTTTTTTTAGCTAATCTCTTGTTTTTAGGAAGGCATCTCACACCCACCTTCATACATACCCAAGCGAGAATCTCCTGAATTCAGTTTCCTGGACAATAGTTCTCTAGTCTTCTGGCAGGGTGTGAGAGAGGCCTTTATCTGGCTATAGTTGGTGGGAAAGGGGTTCTAGGGTCCTAGCTCGCTCTTTTATACACTCTTACTACTATTTTCAGACCCATTGCTGTGTTACTTTTGGAGAGATCTGATGCCTTCATCCCTGAGGTACTCTACAAGACTTTGGCAGACTGGTCTGCTTGCCAAATCACAATCCTTTCTCCCTCAATCCCTGCCTCTTTGTTATAAATAAGGCTTTACTGGAACATAGCCATTCCCATAGATGTGTATTGCCTATTGCTGCTTTTGCTTTACAAAGAAGACTTGAGTAATTGTGACAGAGACCCCATGACCTGCAAAGCTTAAATCTGGGCCTTTAGACCCCCCCCCCCCCAAAAAAAATTACAATGTGAATCAATCTACTTCTTGAACTTCTCTTGTTGACTTGGGCTTCAGTGTTTTCTGATTTGCTAAGTTGATTATCATTTGGTCATCCATTTTCTGGTTTTCAAGATTTTATTACCGATTTATGTTCTGCCATTTTGTTTGTCTTTAATGGTTTATACCTCTCTTCTCCCTTAGAGAAATTTTAGCAGAGTTTTAGGAGTGACATAGAGGTAAGCCTTTGAAGATACTCTCCATATTCAGTTAGAAGTATGAGGTAGAAGTTAGCAACTTGTAAAAGAAAAGCAAGTTTGCAAGAAGTTGACTGCTCAAGGTCACAGGACAGAACTGGGATGCAAACCCACATCTCTTAGAGCCCCTGCAAAGGTAATTGTGCAGGGGCAGCTATTTTGTTTTGTTCTCTGCTATAGCTTTAGGACCTTGCCTGGCATTTAGGATGTACAGGGTAAATGTTTATTTTAGTTGTTGTTTTAAGTTCACATTTGTAACCATACTGTTCCTCTGTTGTCTCCAAGAAATGCTGATCTTAGGGATACTTGTTTCAGTCTCAGGACTGTTCACATTATGGATTTGGATTCATGTAAGCGTGGGTTTGTCACTCACTGCCATATGGTATCAGAGTAGAGGCTATAACTCTTTGATTTTTACTGCTTTTCAGTTTTGTTCTTACACAACTCACTGTGCCATATGAGACATGGTGTCTGAAAGCTCATTGAGAAGTGTAAAGTGTGAAATATAAGGTTCTATTTCCATATGCATAAAAATATTAAGTATCACTAAATGTATAATATAAGATTAGTATCAAATAATTTGTGCTCCTTCTTCAAACACTTATTGACTTGACTTTAGGATATTGGACCCTTGGTCTACTTCTACATCATTATCTATTTGTTCTCAATCTTCTGAGCTGGCTTTTCCTCTTCACTCCAGTCTCATGGTTGTGAAAAAAAAATTGTATCATTATAGTGGAGAAATTAGATAACACCTTGAATGGGTAATTAAAATCAACATTATCAGGAGGGCACCTGGTTGGCTCAGTTGGTTAAGTGTCCGACTCTTGATTTTGGTTCAGTGTCATGAGATCAAGTCCCGCATTGGGCTCCACACTCCTGTGGGAAACTTGCTTGAGATTCTCTCACTCTCTGTCCTTTTGCCCCTCCCCCCTAAAATAAATGAATAAATATTTAAAATTAATATTACCAGTAAAGGGCAGATGGGCATTGAGTTCCTCTAGATATGCTAACTTGGGAAGGATACAACATCATTTAGATAGTGTTCTGGCTGGGATCCATTTCCTGAGCCAAATAACTAAGGAACCATCATACAAACCCAAAATGAATTATATATTGTTTGGGACATAACAACTAATGAAATACCTGATCCTAGACAGGATTCTGTACTAGAGGGAAAAAAGGCTGTAAAGATGTTGTTGGGTCAATAGATAAAATTGGATCACAGATGGTAGGTTAGGTAGAAGTACTGTATCAGTGTTAAATTTACTGAAGTTGATTACAGTGGTTATATAAGAGAATATTCCCATTTTTATTTTTTTATTTTATTTTATTTTTCCCATTTTTAAAATAGATTTTATTTATCAAAGACAGAGAGCAAGAGTGTACAAGCTGGGGGAGTGGCAGGTAAAGGGAGAAGCAGACTCCCCACTGAGCAAGGAGTCTGATGTGGGACTAGATCCAAGGACCCCGAGATCATGATCTGAGCAGAGGGCAGATGCTTAACTGACTGAGCCACCCAGGTGTTCAGAGATAATTCCCATTCCCATTATTATGAAATAAATACTGAAGTGTTTAGGGGCAAAGGGCAATGATGCATTCCACTTTCAAATGGTAAAAAAAAATTGTACACACACATACATACACATACACACCACAAGTGGTAAAGGAAATGGTGTAAATGTCAACAATAGGCAAATCTAGATTAAAGGCATATAAATTGTCTTTGTACTATTATAGTTTCACCTTTATGTAAGCTTGAAATTATTTCCAAATAAAAAGATTTTAAAAAGTAATTTTAAAAACCATGTCCTATAAGGTCTTTTGTTGTCTGCTCTTACTAGTTCCCTTATTGTCTATCTGGTGTTCACTCTTGCCTCCCTGGGACCTGGAATACACCAAACTTGTTCTAGACTTTGGGATTTTATATCAGCTTTTCCCTCTGCCTGGAATGCTCTTGCTGCATCTTTTCAGGGCTGTTGCTCTCACATCACTGAGATTCATGTCTTTGTCCAAATGTCATCCCCTCAGAAAGGCCTTCCCAGAAGTGCTGTGCATTTCTTCTTTATGCTTATCACTACCTGAAATTGTTCACTTTTTTAAAAATATTATTTATTTATTTGAGAGAAGAAGAGAGGAGACGGGCAGAGGGAGAGGGAGAGAGAGAATCTCAAGCAGACTCCATGCTGAGCACGGAGCCCAATGCAGGGCTCAAACGCACAATCCTGAGATCATGACCTGAGATGAAATCAAGAGTCATACACTTAATCGACTGAGCCACCCAGGTGCCCTGTTCACTTTTTTGTTGTGGTTTTTTTTTTTTTTTTTTCAGGTGAATGCACATTCCATCAGAACAGGGACATTGTTTTGTCCTTGATGCCTAGAACACCCACTCGATAAATATTTTTTGAATGAATAAATGCATGTCAAAAAAATTTCTTTTATATTCCCTATGGCCTTCACTTTATCTTTAGTGTTCTGTCAGGTTGGCATTCATTTACGATTCCTCTGGGAGCTAGCTCTGGGTCTTTTGTACCTTAGCAGTGACATTGAAGAGTTTATGCCAGGAGTCTGATGTCTCAGGTTATAGCACTAGCTCTGTCATTCATCTGTCCTTGCCTCTGGTGAAAATGTAACAAAATAATGAATATAAGGTGTTTAGCACAGTGCCTAGCACACAGTAAAGAGACAGTGAAAAGTTGCTACATTAATTATTATTGTATTCTCCTAACATAAAGCCCATGAGATCATAGGTATGTAAGGACTATTGGATTGCCAAATCTAAGAATGCCATTCTCATCTCTTTTTGTTCTTTTATTTTGGAAAATGCTTCCTAATTTTGGAAGTGCCATCCAGTTGCTATCTTTTGTTAGCAGGGAAACAAACAAGTCAAACATTGAAAACACTTTATGTACTTATGAGTTAAATTTTCAAAACTTTTTTTAGGGATTTATTTTATGATATTGTTTGCAAGATTCTAAATCTTAGATTTTTATGTGTGTATATTGTTCTGATTACAATAGATTTTTTCCACAGTGATTTAAAAGCATAATTTAACTAAACTATGCATTTAGCGATGGTATTATCTTTTGTTTTCCTGTGAATTGCAACAAATACATAGCTAAGTTTACACTATCTTTAATGCTCTTTTTTCCTTTGCTTGTTTTCTTTAGCTTTTCTTCACTAAAATCTCAATAACTCATTTTAAAGAGAAAAGAACATGTATTTTATTTACTATTAGTGATATATTATTTTTCAGTTTCAAACAAATCAGTTTCACATTGTGATTAATTGATTGGTTGAATGATTTAGAGAGAGCATGAGTGGGGGTTGGGGAAGGCAGAGGAACAGAATCTCTTTTTTTAAGCTTTTTATTTAAATTATTTACTGGTTATGGGTCTGTTCAGGCTTTCTATTTCTTCCTGGTTCAGTTGTGGTAGTTTATATGTTTCTAGGAATGCATCCATTTCTTCCAGATTGTCAAATTTATTGGCGTAGCATTGCTCATAGTATGTTCTTATAATAGTTTGTATTTCTTTGGTGTTAGCTGTGATCTCTCCTCTTTCATTCATGATTTTATTTATTTGGGTCCTTTCTCTTTTCTTTTTGATAAGTGAGGCCAGGGGATTATCAATTTTATTAATTCTTTCAAAGAACCAGCTCCTAGCCATCAGACAACAAAAGGAAATTAAAGGCATCCAAATCGGCAAAGAAGAAGTCAAATTATCACTCTTCGCAGATGATATGATACTATATGTGGAAAACCCAAAAGACTCCACTCCAAAACTGCTAGAACTTATACAGGAATTCAGTAAAGTGTCAGGATATAAAATCAATGCACAGAAATCAGTTGCATTTCTCTACACCAACAGCAAGACAGAAGAAAGAGAAATTAAGGAGTCAATCCCATTGACAATTGCACCCAAAACCATAAGATACCTAGGAATAAACCTAACCAAAGAGGCACAGAATCTATACTCAGAAAACTATAAAGTACTCAGGAAAGAAATTGAGGAAGACACAAAGAAATGGAAAAATGTTCCATGATCCTGGATTGGAAGAATAAATATTGTGAAAATGTCTATGCTACCTAAAGCAATCTACACATTTAATGCAATTCCTATCAAAGTACGATCCATCTTTTTCAAAGAAATGGAACAAATAATGCTAAAATTTATATGGAACCAGAAAAGACCTCGAATAGCCAAAGGGATATTGAAAAAGAAAGCCAACATTGGTGGCATCACAATTCCGGACTTCAAGCTCTATTACAAAGCTGTCATCATCAAGACAGCATGGTACTGGCACAAAAACAGACACATAGATCAATGGAACAGAATAGAGAACCCAGAAATAGACCCTCAACTCTACAGCCAACTAATCTTCGACAAAGCAGGAAAGAATGGTCAATGGAAAAAAGACAGCCTCTTCAATAAATGGTGCTGGGAAAATTGGACAGCCACATGCAGAAAAATGAAATTGGACCATTTCCTTACACCACACACAAAAATAGACTCAAAATGGATGAAGGACCTCAATGTGGGAAAGGAATCCATCAAAATCCTTGAGGAGAACACAGGCAGCAACCTCTTCAACCTCAGCCGCAGCAACATCTTCCTAGGAACAACGCCAAAGGCAAGGGAAGCAAGGGCAAAAATGAACTCTTGGGATTTTATCAAGATCAAAAGCTTTTGCACAGTAAAGGAAACAGTTAACACAATCAAAAGACAACTGACAGAATGGGAGAAGATATTTGCAAATGACATATCAGATAAAGGACTAGTGTCCAGAATCTATAAAGAACTTAGCAAACTCAACACCCAAAGAACAAATAATCCAATCAAGAAATGGGCAGAGGACATGAACAAACATTTCTGCAAAGAAGACATCCAGATGGCCAACAGACACATGAAAAAGTGCTCCATATCACTCGGCATCAGGGAAATACAAATCAAAACCACAATGCGATATCACCTCACACCAGTCAGAATGGCTAAAATAAACAAGTCAGGAAATGACAGATGCTGGCGAGGATGCAGAGAAAGGGGAACCCTCCTACACTGTTGGTGGGAATGCAAGCTGGTGTAGCCACTCTGGAAAACAGCATGGAGGTTCCTCAAAATGTTGAAAATAGAACTGCCCTATGACCCAGCAATTGCAATATTGGGTATTTACCCTAAACATACAAACGTAGTGATCCAAAAGGGCACATGCACCTGAATGTTTATAGCAGCAATGTCCATAATAGCCAAACTATGGAAAGAACCTAGATGTCCATCAACAGATGACTGGATCAAGAAGATGTGGTATATATACAGAATGCAATACTATGCAGCCATCAAAAGAAATGAAATCTTACCATTTGCGACAACATGGATGGAACTAGAGCATATCATGCTTAGTGAAATAAGTCAAGCAGAGAAAGACAACTATCATATGATCTCCCTGATATGAGGAAGTGGTGATGCAACATGGAGGCTTAAGTGGGTAGGAGAAGAATAAATGAAACAAGATGGGATTGGGAGGGAGACAAACCATAAGTGACTCTTAATCTCACAAAACAAACTGAGGGTTGCTGGGGTGGGGGGGTTTGGGAGAAGGGGGTGGGATTATGGATATTGGGGAGGGTATGTGCTTTGGTGAGTGCTGTGAAGTGTGTAAACCTGGTGATTCACAGACCTGTACCCCTGGGGATAAAAATATATGTTTATAAAAAGTGAAAAATTAAAAAAAAATATATTTTATTTTTAAGTAATCTCTATACCCAAGGTGGGGCTTGAATTCACAACCCTGAAATCAAGTGCAGCATTCTCCACCAATTAAACTAGCCAGGTGCCCCTTCACAGGCAAATTCTACGAAACATTTAAAGAAAAGTTAATATCAATTCTCAACTATCCAAAAAAACACAAAAAGAAGGAAAACTTCCAAATTCATTAGCCTGATACTAAAACCAGATAAAGACTCTAGTAACTACAAGCCAATATCCATGTGAACATGGATGCAAGAATTTTCAATAAAATACTAGAAACCAAATCTAACAATACATTAAAAGAAAATCATTCACCATGATCAAGTGGCATTTATTCCTGAGTTATATGGGTGGTTCAATATTCACAAATGAATCAATGTGATATATCACATTGATATAATAAAGGATAAGAAACATATGCTCATTTTAATAGATGCAGAAAAAACATTTGACAAAGTATATTATCCATGATAAAAACCCTCAACAAAACAGATTTAGAGGGACCATACCTCAACATAATAAAAGCCACCTATGGGGCACCTGGGTGTCTCAGTTTCTTGGGCATCTGCCTTCAGCTCAGGACATTATGCCAGGGTCCTGGCATCGAGGCCCACATGGGGATCCCTGCTCAGTGGGGAGCCTGCTTCTCCCTCTCCCTCTGGCTGCTGATCTCCCTGCTTGTGCTGTCTCTCTCTCTCTCTGTCAAATAAATTAAAAAGAAAAAAGTCGCCTATGAAAAACTCAACATCATACTACATGGGGAAATAATGAGAGCTTTTCCATTTGTCCTTTAATTAAGGCTTTTTGTTTTTTTGATCAGACATTTTTATTGTTAGAGAACATAAGAAGTTTTAATACCTTGTGTTGCATATGTTATGGTACATATGCTTAAAATCTGTGAGGACTAAAGATGTTTAAAAAGAATTTAAGAATCTGAACCCATTAGGTTATTTTAATCTTTATTCTAAGTTAGAAGTCAGAACGTATGTATGACAAAAGATTTCACTCCATCATCCATTATCCATTTTAGGATGTGTGGATACAAATAGATTTTTAAGGATATTAAATATTCAACTGCAGATTTAGTAAATGTAGTGAGCTGGGTAAGGTATTATACATTGGGGTATTCTGATAGCCACACTAGCAAAATCAACCCTCAGATTTGTTCCGTGACCTCTCATGTTCATTTTGAGGATTCAGTAGGATAATACTGTTGAAGCTATTGGTGTTTCCTCGGTATTTGAGAAATACAGCTTGGTTAATTGCTCTTAGTTCTTAATTTTAAAAATATCTCTTAGCAAGTGTTATGGGATGAAATGTATCCCTTCAAAATTCATACAACTGGAAACTGAATGTGCCTATATTTGGAGATAAGACTTTCAAAGAAGTGATTAAGTTAAAATGAGGCCATTAGGACCCTAATTCAATATGGCTGATGTCCTTATAAGAAGAGGAGATTAGGACGCACAAGGAGACAATAGGGATGTGCATGCACAGAGGAAGCACCATGTCAGGACTCAGCAAGATGGCAGCCATCTGTAAGCTAAGGAGAGAGGCCTTAGCTTTGATCTGTTGACAGCTTGATCTTGACTTCTAGTCTCCAGAACTGTGACAAAATGTATTTCTGTTGTTGAAGCCACCAAGTCAGTGGTTATTTTTTATGGCAACCTTAAGAAACTAATATATCATGTCTCTTATTTCACGAAGAAATTTTTCGGTTTTAATAGTTGTTGAGAAATTTTCTCATTCCCCAAATTTTGTTAATCAGGGAAGAACAGTCTCTCAGCTGCACATATATACCTGAAATGGAGGACAGAGATAGACTTTTAAAATGTGTGGGCTATTAGTTTTTTTTTATTTAACCTACATTCTGTTATCCCTTTGTCCAATATGATTATATTCTTCTCATTTAAGTGAGACTTAGAGCTAGAAAGTATATTAAAAACTTCATTATATAATAAGTAAAGTGAGAATAGTATGTTTCAGAAGGTGTTAAACCGTTTCTGGATTATCCCACTGAGGGCTTTAAAAAATGGAATACAGTTTAATGGGAGAGACACTAGTATGACTTAATATTCCAAAATTTCACCTGTTTCAGGCAATTAACAAAAAAAGTCTCCTTTACCAAGTTCAAGATTCAAGCCACAATCTACAAAAACTTTTTTTCTACTCTATGATGTGAGCATTATTGTTATCCAAACTACGTACCCAGTTTTACCAAATGAGTTTACTTGATGGACTAAGTTTTAAATATATACTTTAATATTTTTTCCGAGATTTAATTCTTTTTTTTTTTTTTTTAAAGATTTCATTTATTTATTTGACACAGAGAGAGAGACAGCAAGAGAGGGAACCAGCAGAGAGAAGCAGGCTTCCCGCCCAGCAGGGACCCCAATGCGGGGCTTGATCCCAGGGACCCCGGGATCATGAACCGAGCAGAAGGCGAATGCTTAAGGACTGAGCCACCCAGGCTTTCCAGAGATTCAATTCTTAAGTATGGTTGCTTATAATACATTTAAAATTTGAATCTATAAATCATAAATCATCCATTATTAGTCTTCTGGTCTTTTTATTTGGTTATGTTATTTACTTCTATCAACAAGCAGCTTATGGAATTTGCAGAGGAAGCATGGGCAACACTAACATTTTCTCAGAAGCAAACTGAAATGTTCGACAACTTTGAGCTTTGAGTCATACTCAATAGTTTCAATGAGCCCTTCAAGTTCTCATCTTAGAAGCAAATGAGCTAATTTCTCTGAGACATTTATTTGATTAATAACAGTCCAGTAGACGAAAAGGTAGAAGTGGCTAAGACTGGGACTCAAGTGAGAGATCAGAACCAGGGTTGGATAGGAGAGTGTGGAGATTCGTAGGGAGAGAGAGATTAAGGTAAAGAAATAGATCAACAGGTCAAGAGAACATTTGCTTCAGTTTTTTTTGATGGCTTCTTTATTTCTAGCTCCATGTGCTTTGAGGTTCCCTTTATTTGAATAAATAAATAATGTTTATTCCTTGCCTCTAAATTAACTTAATTAAAACAAACACAAAAAGTTAGGCCCAAGAACTGACCTCAGGAGAGGTCAATTTTGAAAGTAATCAAAACTCATGAAGAGAATTTGACATGAGTAAAAACCTCCAGACTCTGTCAGACTATGAGGCCAGCAGGTACGAAACTATAAACAATACTGTTCTCAGAAGTTATTTCACTGAAATATTTTCAGGGTCAGCAGTCAGCAATTTTAGAAATTTCTTGCAGCATATCAGAGATTTTAGCCAAATGTCAAACACTTGGCCAATACTTTTAATGTCTCCTTTTTTGGTATTTTATACCTCCTTAACTGGAGATGTCTGAGGGTAGGAAAATGTATTCATAATATTATGGAAGAGACAAAAGCTTTTGTTTATCCATTCTCAGAAAGGATCTTGTCACACAACCAAGTAAAGGAAAAGTCACTTATTCCTTTCAGACTGTACCTAAGAGTTAGGGTTATGGTTGATTCGTCTACTGGTCCTGATATATTTCAGTGATATTTGTGGAATGTTTATTTACCTTTGGTGTTATTGGGTACTAGAATTTTGTAGAAAGAAGTGCAATACAGAACTCTGTGTGAGGATTTTGTTTTGTTATTGCTTACTCATACAATTTAATAAAAGAGAGATACATAAATATATTGTGTGTGTTAACCAGACATTTCTGTTGAAATTTAAAGAAAAGAAAGAAAGAAAGAAAAAAGTATCAGCTTGGATGAGGATTTGGAAATGATTTCAAAACAAGAGTTCAAATGGTAGGGGTAGTAAGGTAGATAATGCTACAGCCACTGAAAAAGGCCTTTCTCCCGCTTTATCTAGACTAATGACTCTCATTTTTGGAGAAAAACCCCTGTAGGGATATGCTAATGATCAAAGTTTTTATGAAATTCTCAGAATATTATTGAATTTTATGATATTAAATTTAAAGAAGAAACTATGTCTTCAGGAGAATTAAAAGGGACATTATATGTGAAAGTCTGTATCTCACTGTCTGCTATGTGAAAGGTGTTCCACAAAAGGATTCTCAATTTGAGAAAAGGTGTCAGTAATTCAAAAGCCCAGGCATCATTGTTCTGTGATTGTAGGAGATCCTTAAACTTGGATAGTGAATTAATAGGACTTTGGGAAAGAGAACTGAAGCTTTATCTGAGATCCTTGAGCATTCATCATTGCAGAAATTCAGTATTATTTGATCATTTAAGTGATTAAAGTTTTCATATAATAAAGCTATTTTCACAGCTTAAAGAATGTGAGTTTGTTGTCAACAGGTCTTTGTTGATTTGGTAGTGTTGGGAAGGAAGATATTTATTTTATCCTTCAAGATTTTTCTGGCTGGCCTAAGAATTAAACTGACATGAGATGATTAACAGAAGAATATAAAATTTAATTGCTTATGTATAGTGAATCCATATAAACATGAGAAATAGCAAAGATAGGCCAAAAATAGCATATATGTTACCCAAAGCAAAAAGATTGGAGTACATGTTTGGGACTTCAAAAGGAAAGGAAGATAATGCACAGAAAGAGAAAAAAGCAAATGTTTGCTATTGCCGGGCCATAGAGAAACAATGGAACACATGAATTTTATTTTACTTTATTTTTTAATTTTTTAAAAGATTGTATTTATTTATTTAACAGGGAGAGAGAAAGAGTGAGTGTGTGCACAGAAGCGGGGAAGAGGGTCAGAGAGAGCAAGGGAGAAGCAGACTCCTCACCAAGCACAGAGACCCTGCGGGGCTTGATCCCAGGGTCCTGGGATCTAAGCCAGAGGCAGATGCTTAACTGACTGAGGTGCCCTGGGACACAGGAATTTTAATAAGCAAAATTTGCTAAGTTCTTCCTTGTCCATACTTATTTCATATAATACTATAGTTATCTGTGGTGATAGCTCCCTTCCTGGAGCAGGTCTTGTATCTAAATTTTTTTAGCCAGTTAGCGGAAAGATGAAAAGTTCTTCCTGAGTTTTCTGATGTTTAAAAAAAGAATCAGCCCCAAATAATCCACATGCCAAAGATACACATTTTGGGTGGGCAAATTTTGCTCCCCTAAAGTAGCAAAAATTCTCTAAAAGAGGCAGTACACTGCTAATCCTTTCTCTAGTCTCTGCCCATGATAAATTTAGTCTCTGGTGAAAAAAACATGTACCCATGTGTTGCTGGGAAGCTCCTGCTCTTGCTGATTCTTTGAAAGAGGGAAACCATAAAACTTGAACCCAACCCTCTCCAGGCTAAAATGTAAGCTCTTCACTGTGGCACATAGGGTCTTTCTTGATCCAGCTCTACTTCAGCCCCATCTTCCCTAAAAGTTTGGGTCTTGCAGACATACTATACTGTATAACCACTAATGGCTCTCTGGAAACCCAGTTATCTCTCTTACATCCATGCTCCCTCTCTCTGAAATGATCTCTTACGTTTCTTTTGTCTGTTCTTCCAAAATCATCCCAGACACCCCTGAGCAGCCCTCCTTGACTCTTTTGGTCCGCAGTCCCTCTTACGGGTATCATTTCGTTTGATCTTCATAGTAATACATGATTTAGGAAAGACAGTTATTAGTCAAGAGCATTCCCATTGGGAAAGCAGATCAAGGGAAGCAAATTGCCTTAGGCCTTAAAGCTGATAAATGATGGGATCATGACTGCTGCCCAGATCTTCTTACACTAACTCTAATGCTTTATTCTGATATTTCACATTGATTTTGGAAGAGTGAGTCCAGGGTAGAATTTACTTCTTGTTTTACTTCTTGCAGTTGGCAAGTTTAATAAGACAAAGCAATTTTTGGGTAAGAATGAAGGACAATTTCCTGAGAAAAATTGTGTTTTACTTTATGAATACACATTTATTTTGAGTTTAGTAGTTATCTCCTAATATAAATATAGTTTTAGAATGAATATCTATTCACAACCTTCTTTCTAAGTTCTTTGGATTAGGGAGTTGCCTGTTTTAAGATATAATCACGCCTACCTAGATCAGAGGTTAGCAGAACCTGATTCCTAGAGGAATAAGTGTAATGTTGCCCTTCACCTCTCTCCTCCTCGAAGGCTCTGTATATGTAGCGATTGCTATTGGGCAAAGCTTTATTAGGAGACAGTTTCCCATATGTAGGCAGTGGACATGATAGCAACTAACTTTCCTTGGAAAGCTAAATTTTGATATTTAATTCACAATTATTATTATTAGTGACTGTACTGTTTATTTCTTAAGGTTTTAATTTAAATTCTAATTCATTATCATACAGTGTAAAATCAATTTTAGGTGTACAATTTAGTGATTAAACACTGACATTCACCACCTGGTGCTCATCACAGGTAGACTTCTTAATCTCCATCATCTATTTAATCATCCCTATTTATTATTATTATTTAAGATTTCTTTATTTTAGAGAGACAGTGTGAGTGGGAAGGGTAAAAGGAGAGTGGGAGAGAATCTCAAGCAGATTCTGCACTGAGCATGGAGTCTGACCCAGGGCTTGATTTCATGACCCTGAGATCAAGACCTGAGCTGAAACCAAGAGTCCAAAGCTCAACCAAGTGTGCCACATAGGCTCCTCTGTTATGTTTTTCTTAATTCAGTTTTGTTTCTGTGTTTTATTTCTCCAAACACTTCTTCACTTCTTTGCCAAATTTATATTTTTAAATGCTCATGGACACTTCTTCTATTAAGTATTTTCTGAGACAGCAACACCTGGGTGGCTCAGTGGGTTAAAGCCTCTGCCTTCGGCTCAGGTCATGATCCCAGGGTCCTGAGATTGAGCCCTGCATTGGGCTCTCTGCTCAGCAGGGAACCTACTTCCCTTCCTCTCTCTGTCTGTCTCTCTCTCTACTTGTAATCTCTGTCTGTCAAATAAATAAATAAAATCTTTAAAAAAATAGTATATTCCGAGACATATAACAGCTCCAGGTTTCCCCCCCATTAATCAGTCTGTCTATGTTTGTACATAGTTTCATTTTTATTAACTTGCTTTAGATTCTCTTTAAAAATACTAAAAAAAAAAAAATCTTGGGCACGATTTTATCAGTCAGATGCAAGGGTAGAGAATACAGGCATTCCCTTCCTTAGTCTTAATTTAATGTGGTTTTATTGCTAATTTGAAGATTATTTATGCCCAAGTACCATAAATTTCCCAGGATGATCCTTACAGTCTCTTTTCATGACAAAGGTGAGGAAAAGGTTGGGGTTTGTTGACAGGTAGTTTGTCTTGGGATTCAACAGAAGTTGCTGGACTAAAACTTGAAATTGTATCCATTGGAGACTGCAACAGAGGTCAGAGTTCTGGCAGTTTTCAGCAAAGAGTTCAAGATGAAGTACCTACATGTCCCTTGAAATGGGCAGAGAGTATTAGGGGGGACTCTGGTGCTGGAATGCTGGAGATCAGGGCTGAAGTTGGGAAGGAAGGTGACTAGGAGCAGGAGCCGACTGAAGACCAAGAAGTGGGAGAGGCAGAGTTGGCACTCAGGAGAGTGGGGCAGGCTGTTTGCACTGGGGTTCCATTACAGTGGGGACTTGGGAATGAGGCCATTATTATAACTGGAACATGGATTAATGGATGGATCAATGGAGGGATAACTCAGTGTTGGACTTTTCTTGACCATGTTACATGGCACCTTGTGTTCCATTCTCCTAGAAACTTCCTGGGAAGTGATTCTCTGTGAATGCAAGGAGAGATGACTATAACTTTACTCAATTTCTTTTCTCTTGAAAACTAAGGTATTTTTGCTATTTTCATTCTTGGGACAATCAGTATTCTTTCTTTGTTGATTAATCTAGGGAAGCAGTTATGTTGGTTAGAATTTTCCTACATGAAGGAGAAAATGATGTCTCATTGGAAAACTTGAGAGCTCTGTTATGGTGAGGAGAACTGATTTAGAGAAACTTCACCCTGTCAATTGAAAAACAAGTGGTATGTCTCTAAGGCTGTTTCTAAATCCTGGCCATCAGCTCCATCTGGCCTTCTTCCCCCTCCTCCATATTTATGTAGTGAATAACTCCCTGTCCTTACCATAGGACTAAGAACACTCTAGTTTCTGAGCAGGTAATAAATTAGCAATTCTATTGCTTATAGTAAATAACAAGTAGAACTTTTAATTTAATTCTTGTTCCCTGAAGGGCAGATGCTGGGTGCCCATGATAGCAGGATTTCCTTAGACAAAGACAAATTTGCAAGATTGTCTCTCTTCAACCATTGAGAGACCCTTCAGTCTTACCCTCCTATGAGGTCCATGAACCACTGGGTATCTGGGATATTATGGCTCTACTGCTGGGGTCATTTGTGATTGTTTCCTAGTCCCATGTTACCTGATCCTTGTCAAAGATTCTTTCTTACTAGTTGGTATTGCCAAGTTCAGGGATGGCTCATACCTAACACAGTTGCTCATTATGGCAGGTGATGAATATGTCTAAAATCATCGCCATCATGACCATTATCACCACCAAAGCACAACAAAGCAACTGGGAAGAAGTAGATTTAGGTAGAAAATAATAGGAAGCTTGCTCTCTTTGAATGAGAACTTGAAATTTGCCACCCGTTTCTAGAGCAGGTTTATTGGCTGCTTAATCTATATTTGTTTATTTTAGCTAACATCTCCTCCTGGAAATGAAATATAGATTAGAGTAGCACTCATAATTTGGAGAGGAATATGCAATAATGCCTTTGCCTGTGCTCTTAAAACGTAAAAACAAACAAAACAAAGAACAACAATAGAAACAGCATGAAAGACCAACACCAACAATAAAAACCCTCGAAACAACCCCCCCCCCCAAACATTTGATTCATGGATTCTTTTTTCATACTCTATGTGAAGACAGGGATATGTTCCAGAATTAAAAATTTACCCTTTCTCTGCTTGACTTATTTCGCTAAGCATGGTAAACCTGGTGATTCACAGACCTGTACCCCTGGGGATAAAAATATATGTTTATAAAAAATAAAAAATTATATTAAAAAAATTTACCCTTTAAATGATGGAATTCTTAATAAATTTATATCTTCAAATTTCAAAGGATAATCAATAGAAAAAAATTTATTAAAATTGTGGATGATGGGTCATGAAAAGGACCTTTTACAATGATAAGATAATTTCATTTTCCTCCAGTATGTTTCAATACAATTTAAAATATCTTGTCAATCTTATCTTCAAATTATTTGGACTTGCAGGCAAATATCCCTGCAGCTCAAACCTTTAAGATGCTCTCAAAAATAAATAACATTGATCTTGATGAAGTCCCAAAAGTTCATTTTTGCTTTCGTTTCCTTTGTCTTTGGAGACATATCTTGAAAGAAGTTGCTGTGGCCGATGCCGAAGAGGCTACTACCTATGTTCTCCTCTAGGATTGTGATAGATTCCTGCCTCACGTTGAGGTCTTTTATTCATTTTGAGTTTATCTTTGTGTATGGTGTAAGAGAATGGTCACATTTCATTCTGCACAGCAAAGGAAATAGTCAACAAAACAAAGAGGCAACCCAGAGGATGGGAGAATATACTTGCAAATGACATTACAGACAATGGTCTGATATCCAAGATCTATAAAGAACTCTTCAAGCTCAACACACACAAAACAGATAATCATGTCAAAAAGTGGGCAGAAGACATGAACAGACACTTCTCCAATGAAGACATGCAAATGGCTAATAGACACATGAAAAAATGCTCATGATTACTAGCCATCAGGGAGATTCAAATCAAAACCACATTGAGATACATACCTTACACCAGTTAGAATGGCCCAAATCAGCAAGACAGTAAACAACAAGTGCTGGAGAGGATGTGGAGAAAAGGAAACCCTCTTACACTTTTGGTGGAAATGCAAGCTGGTGCAGCCACTTTGCAAAACAGTGTGGTGATTCCTCAAGAAATTAAAAATCTCTCTTCACTATGACCCTGCAATTGTACTACTGGGTATTTACCCCAAAGATATTGATGTAGTGAAAAGAAGGGCCATCTGTACCCCAATATTCATAGCAGCAATGGCCACAGTCGCCAAACTATGGAAAGAACCAAGATGCCCTTCAACAGATGAATGGATAAAGAAGATGTGATCTGTATATACTATGGAGTACAATGCCTCCATCAGAAAGGAGGAATACCCAACTTATGTATCAACATGGATGGGACTGGAAGAGATTATGCTGAGTGAAATAAGGCAAGCAGAGAAAGTCACTTATCATATAGTTTCAGTTACTCGTGGAGCATAAGGAATAACACAGAAGACATGGGGAGATGGAGAGAAGTGAGTTGGGTGAAATTGGAAGGGGAGAGAAGCCATGAGAGACTGTGAACTCTGAGAAACAAACTGAAGGTTTTGGAGGGGTGGGGAGGTGGGTGAGACTGGTGGTGGGTATTAAGGAAGGTAGGTATTGCATGGAGCACTGAGTGTGGTGCATGAACAGTGAATTATGGAACACCAAAAATAAATGAATGAATGAATGAATGAATGAATAAATAAATAACATTAAATCTCTTTAGCAATGTAAATGTGCTTTTGATATTAGTGGAAACAGTTTCAATGTGTTGATAAACTGCAATTTAATTAGCAAGCTGCTGTAACTAAGTCACATTTAATGAAAAGTAATGCTGATGTATATTTACACAGTTCCTACTTGTACCTCAAGTAAAAATGCACTGTAGTTAAGTTTTCTCATACAGCTACCATAGCTACATGAAATATATAGATTACATTCTAAAAAAACCCCAAATATTAAAGCTTTCTGACTAGGCATTTAAAGATGTTAATTGTGAACAGTGAGACTATCTCACTAAATTTTGTATTTAAACTTCAGCATCTCACATGGATGTGCTATCCTCCTCCTAGAATTGTCTGGGTGAAACTCATCCATCTTTTAAAACACAGCTCAGATGTCAGCTCCTTCAGGTGAACTTTCTTATTCTTCTTCCTTCCTTTGAATACTCACCTCCTTTTCTTTTATTTCTCTTAAAATATTTGACTATTTCTGCCTTTCTTGCCTCGTAGACTTGTCCTACTTGTACTACTAGGTAAGCTTCCCGAGAACCACAATTTATTTCCTTCACTTTTTCAAGTCTTATAATGAGGTTATCATAGAAGCTGATCTAAAATAAATGCCTCTTTTTTTTGTTTAAAGATTTTGTTTATTTATTTGACAGACAGAGATCAGAGATCCCTACTGAGCAGAGAGCCTGATGCAGGGCTTGATCCCAGGACCCTGGGATTATGACCTGAGCTGAAGGCAGAGGCTTTAACCACTGAGCCACCCAGGTGCCCCTAAAATAAATGCCTCTTTATAAATAAATGCCCCTAAGAAAATGCCTGCATTTCTTCATCGATATTATACCTAGCTAAAATCACTGCATTTTTCTGTGGCTATTCTTAGTCATTAATCATCTAGTAGTCTCAACCTAAGTGAAGCCCCACAAGGAGCAGGGACTTACCTGTCTTGTTCATGTCAGTGTTCCCAGCACTTAGTGTAACTGATACATAGTAGGAACTCAGTAAATGTTGTTGGCTGATTAGGTAATTGAATATAGAGAAGTATGAATTAAGCCGTAATTTGAATAACAGAGGAAAAGCTATGTTAGGGGCCCAGTTATCTTTATGGATTCACAGGTGTACCTCAAACCTCAAGTTCTAACAAGTCATTTTCATGATAATACCAAGGCCATTCTCTTTTTCACCGCATCATGTATTACAGACCTATTGGCCAGATAAGATATGGAATGTACAGTGAAAATATATAACTCACTCATAAAGAATTGATGGGAGAGACGAGATCAGAATTTACAGCTATTGAATTGGGGCCCATAAATCTATTCCTTTGTCTTTTATTTGTGGTAGATTTACTATGAAACTAAGGGAATGTAAGCTTCAGTGTCCCTCCCTTACACAGGCCCCTTCCAAAGACCTGGGCCCAATTTTGTGTTTGTAATTTTTTTTTTTAAAGATTTTATTTATTTATTTGACAGAGAGAGAGAAATCACAAGTAGGCAGAGAGGCAGGCAGAGAGAGAGGGGGGAAGCAGGCTCTCTGCCGGGCTCGATCCCAGGACCCTGGGATCATGACCTGAGCCAAAGGCAGAGGCTTTAACCCACTGAGCCACCCAGGCGCCCCTGTGTTTGTAATTTTTAATTTCTTTTCTTTTAAAGAGGTCTCTCTCATCTTCCATTATATGAAGCTTATGCCCCACAAAATCTAGATCCATCCCTCCTCCACCTCTGAGTTCTAAATTTTCCCTAATTTTGCACAATCACTACCCCTGTGTTCTTTGGCATCTTGATGCTATTGTTTTCTTCATTTCTTGAGATTTCTGACTTCCTTCTGTGTTGATATTCCACCAAAGCTTTATCTATCTCAGAAATCCTAAAAAAGACAAAGATTTGTGATCTACAAGCTCAAATACACATGTTGATTTTATAATTTTCCCTGGCCTTTATTTATAAGGATATTCTGAATTTTTTTTTATGTTTTAAGACATATCCAAAGTCTGGATTTAGAGAGGATTTTATTATATTTAGTCTGAAAGCAGGTTTGTTTTTCTCCATAACAAGCCAGGTCCCTAAGTGTAATGAAAAGTGTGTCTCATCTTTAATAAATACCTGAATAGACCTAGATCATTGTTGCAAACACAGAAGTCCATCAATTTTAAGAAAAAGTAGCATAGCTTTGCAGGAATTTGAAAGGCATCAGATTCCCATGATGTTTTAGCTTTTTTTTTTTTTTTTAAAGATTTTATTTATTTATTTGACAGAGAGAGAGATTACAAGTAGGCAGAGAGGCAGGCAGAGAGAGAGGAGGAAGCAGGCTCCCTGCTGAGCAGAGAGCCCAATGTGGGGCTGGATTCCAGGACCCTGAGATCATGACCTGAGCCGAAGGCAGAGGCTTTAACCCACTGAGCCACCCAGGCACCTCCTGATGTTTTAGCTTTTAATTCCCCCCAGGTCCAAGCATTGCATTTTCATTTAAAAAAAAAAAAATTTCCAGAATGTATTGGAAGCCCAAAACTGTCTTTTCCATCTTTACCATTTTCTCTAAACATCCCCTTAGATTTTAGAATTTGTTCTTTAATTGTTGAAAATTCGGTAGAGAAAAACACCTTTTCTTTTTTGTTCCTTACTTTTATTTTTCAGCTTCTAAAAATAAGGCACATGAGAGCCGCAGCTGTGAGCATAAATAAAAACGTAATATTAAATGAGCTGGAGTGCACACAAACCATTCCAGGCCAGTTCTTGCATCCCCTGTGCCAGCCTTGGAAGCACATGGAAGCAGAGTTCATATGATTAACACATTTGCTAAACACAAAAAGCCTTCTCATTTCATCAGTTGTCCTAAAAAGGCATTTTAGTTCTTTCTCTGAGAATTTACTCCTGTGTATCTCACAGCCTCAGATTTCTCCCTGAACATTCAGCAGTCATACTCAATAATTTTTAATTAATAAGCACATGCACCTACTTAATAATAAACATTTTTTATTTCTAGTTGAAAAAACTGGAGCAGTGAATCTCAGTGCTGCTAAGGGACATACTGGAATAGAAGTTTTAAAAAAGGATATTCAGTATGTAATATAATTTCATCCCTGGAAAAAGATAAAAATAATGATTAAAAATATCAACTACACAAAAGTAAATAAATTGGAAAGTAAAAGTCCACTATAGTTAGAATGGGGGTTCAGGATAGAGCAAGAAGCAGTGAGAGCTGTATTTATTATTTACTCAGTGACCCAAAACAACAATGAAACAGTGATTTTCTGCAATGAAACAGGCAGAGTAAAAATTCTTGCTCCATCTCGGCAAGCTAGAACTTATACACTGTATTTCGTAGACCTTGTCCCAGGTCATATGACTTTGTAAGCATCAGTGACAAATCTCTCTGATTCACAGGCCACGACCTTTTCAGCTATGTTTTTTTTTGTGCCATGCAGAAGATCTGATACAAAGTGACTAAGGGAATAGCAGCTGAGTACACTCAGCCTCTAGTGCAAGGTGCTGGTATTGACCGACATTGGCTGATGGCCCTGGCTGCACTGGCTGGGGCACGAGTTAGGTTGGGGCTACATGCAGTTCCTGCAGAGAGAAGATGTTCTCTGTCCTTCCCTGAGACCTCGGTTGGCTGATGCTGGTGTTTGTGGAGATACTTGCTTCCTTGGCTGAGGTTTTATGATTCTGTCACTTTTTTTTTTTTTTTTTTTGAAAATTTTATTGATTTATTTGACAGACAGAGATCACAGGTAGGCAGAGAGGCCCGCGGAGAGAGAGAGAGGAAGGAAAACAGGCTTCCTGCCGAGCAGAGAGCCCCATGCGGGGCTTGATTCCAGGACCCTGGGATCATGACCTGAGCCAAAGGCAGAGGCTTTAACCCACTGAGCCACCCAGGCACCCCATGATTCTGTCACCTTGTGGAAGTTTTGGCCGGTGTCATATTACATTGTTATCTATGAGGAAGGATGGAGGGGAAGCGACCACACTTGGCAGAGCTGTTTGTAGTTCTGTAATGCTCGCGCAAAAATGGGCCATTGTCTTAGAAGAAAATCCATAGCAACAGCAAACTGAAATGATATTGTGGTCTGTTAGTCTGTCTGTCCTGCTTAGGGAAAATGATATTTATGGAACGTTCACTCTGCCTCCACCAAAAGATCGCACTTACCAGAGCCTGCTGGGTTTGTATGTATTGTAAGATGTGATGTGGGTAATTGCTTCCCCTTTTCTCAAAGATTCCTTTTGTTGTTGTTTAATAAATAAGCAAACCCACTAAAGACTGTAGTCAGTTGATCTGGTTATGGTGAAAATCTTTTCTCTCTCAGCTAGAGAAGCTTAGGGAATTATGCTTTGTATTTTAAGATTATAGAAGCAAACAGGTTTAGCTATCTCTGCTGCCAGAGGTGGAATATATTTGGCAGTACAATTCCATGAAATGATTACAGAAATTCCAGGGACTAGAATTATAAAATATTAGAATTGGAAGGGGAGTTGGAGAGTAACTACTTCTTTTAAAATTCATTCATTCATTCATTCATTCATTTATTCAGCAAATACTTATTGACTGCCTACTGTGTACCAACTATTGTTCTGGGTCCTGGCCTACATAAAGCAGACAAAAATATCTTTCAACCCTATTACCATTTTACAGATGAAGAGACTGAGTTCCAGAAAGGTCTTATGCCTAAAAACACACAGTTACCTAAGGGGAGAATTTTATTTAAAGCCCAGTCCTCCCACTTTCAGCTTTGAGCTCTTTCCACGATATCACATTGTCCTAATTCCAGTATATACAAAATAAGTCACTGTCCACATTGAATAAAATGTGTTTATAATTTGTGGCAAGCCTTTTGTTTATTGAAACAACAGAGCTGTGACTGGGACTGTTTCTTTTCTTCCTCTCTCTTTTCTTTATCAAAAATACTTTTTGAGTGCCTAGCCTATACATATTGCCTGGCATGTATCAAATACTCTACAAATATATTTTATGTTTTTTTAAAGTTTTATTTAAATTCCAATTAGTTAACATACAATGCAATTATTACTTTTCAGGTATAGAATTTAGTGATTCAACAGTTACATACAACACTCAGTGCTTATCACAAGTGTACACCTTAATCCTCATAGCCTATTTCACCCATCACCCCCAGCTGGTAGCCATGTTTGTTCTTTATAGTTTATAGCTGTCTGTTTCCTGGTGTTCTGCTTTTCCCCTCTATATTCATTTATTTTGTTCTTATATTCCACATCTGAGTGAAACCATATGGTATTCATCTTTCTCTGAGTTTTTTCACTTAGCATAATACTCTTTAGCTCTAGCCTCGTCATTGCAGCGGGCAAGATTTTATTATTTTTTATGGCTAATATTTCATTGTATGTATATGCTACCCCTTCTTTATCCATTCATTAGCTGATGGATATGTGGGCTCTTTCCTAATTTGGCTATCATTGATAATGTTGCTATAAACATCAGGTTACATGTCCTTTCAGATCAGTAATTTTGTATCCTTTGGGTAAATACCTAGTAGTAAAATTGCTGGACCATAGGGTAGCTTTATTTTTAATGTTTTGAGGAACCTCCATACTGTTTTCCAGAGTGGCTGCACCAGCTTGCATTCCCACCAATGGTGTATGAGGGTTCCTCTTTCTCCACATCCTTGCCAACATATGGTTGTTTCCTGTGTTGTTGATATTAGCCATTCTGACCAGTGTGAGGTGTAGTTTTGATTTGTATTTACCTGATGAAGAGTGATGTTGAGCATGCTTTTATGTGTCTGTTAGGCATCTGTATGTCTTCTTTGGAAAAATGTCTAATCATGTCTTCTGCCCATTTTTTAACTGAATCATTTGTTTTTTGGATGTTGAGTTTTCAAGGTTCTTTATATATTTTGACACTAAAACTTTGTTGGATATGTTATTTGCACACATTTAATGCACTTCCTATCAAAATACCAATAGCATTTTACAAAGAGATAGGATGAACAATCCTAAAATTTGTATGAACCCGCAAAATACCCAAATAGCCAAAGCAATCTTGAAAAAGAAAACCAAAGCTGGAAGCATTAAAATTTCAGACTTCAAGTTATATTACAAAGTGGCAGTGATCAAAACAGTATGGTACTGGCACAAAAATGAACACAGAGATCCAATGGAACAGAATAGAAAACCCAGAAATGTACCCACAATTATAAGGTCAATTAATCTTTGACAAAATAATATCCAATATAAAAAAGACAGTCCCTGAAACCAATGGTGTTGGGAAACTGGACAACAACACGAAGAAGAATGAAACTGGACCATTTTCTCACACCATACACAAAAATAAATTATAAATGGATGGAAGAGCTAAATGTGAGGAGTGGAACCATAAAAATCCTACAAGAGAACACAAGTAATAATTTCTTTGATGTTGGCTATAGCAACTTCTTTCTAGATATGTCTCCTGAGGGAAGGACAACAAAAGCAAAAATAAACTATTGTACTACATAAAAATAAAAAAAAAAAAACTTCTGCAAAGTGAAGGAAACAATCCACAAATATATTTTGAGCAAATGGGGTTCCAGCAATAAGCAAGAGAGACATATTTGCTGCCTTTCTGGAGTTAGTATTCTAGAGTCAGTGTGGGATAATAAACATGGTCACAAATTACTTTATAGCTCCTTCTATCAAGAGAGAGAATCTAGGGGTGCCTGGGTGGCTCAGTGGGTTAAAGCCTCTACCTTTGGCTCAGGTCATGATCCCAGGGTCCTGGGATTGAGCCCCACATCGGGCTCTCTGCTCAGCGGGGATCCTGCTTCCCCCCTCTCTCTCTGCCTGCCTCTCTGCCTACTTGTGGTCTCTGTCTGTCAAATAAATAAATAAAATCTTAAAAAAAAAAAGAGAGAGAGAGAATCTATTTTTTCATACCTAGAATCTGGGTTGACCTTATGACTTACTCTATTAGAGGACTTCTGGTCTTCCTTCATGGGAGCTTCTACTCTTCCCTGATTAGAACACTTCTGCTATCCTGTGAAGAAGCTTGTTTTAACTTTCTTGAGGATGAAAGATCACATGGAGAGGGAGTTTCAGCTCTTTCAGCTATCCTAGTCAAGCCTAGTCTCTAAGTTATCCAGCAGCTGAAGGGAGCAGCAAGAAGAACCCTCAGCCAAGCCTCAGGATCATGAGGAATTATAATAATTATTGTTTTAAGCCATTACTTTCACAGCAATAGATAATTGGCATAGGAGGAGCTAGTCATTAATTGAATAATCCTGTAAGTTATGATTATAGATAAAAAATAAATGCTATAGAGAAAAGGAAAATGGTTCTATGGAAGTGTAACAGGAATGGAGAGTCAGGGGTTTTAGGAAGTGTAAATCTCATGTTCAGTTTTGTAAACTGAGTGAGAAGAGTGAGGCTAAAGTGTTTCAAAAACGGAGGAGCACATGCAAAGGCTCTGTGGGACGGAAAATGTTGTGTATTCAAAGATCTGAGAGAAGGCCAAGGCAGCTAGATGATTGAGGGTAAAGGAGAGAAAGGCAGGAGTTTTGTTCTTTTAATACTTTGCTTTTTACCCTAAGAGCAATGGGAAAGTTTTTAAGATGAAGTAGGGGTGGGATGGGGGTGGTGTTGACAGGATTGGATTTACATTTTAAAAAATCAGGGTGAGTGTGAATGGAGAATTGTGAGCAATTAAGACTACACAGAAGAGGACTGGTAATTATAACTACCAGTTAATACAGTAGTGGAGGTGGGAGGCTGTCCCCAATGAGTCAGTAGAGGTGGAAAGAAATAGACAAGTAAAGATCTATTAGATTAGGTGTGGAAGACAACAGGGAAGTCTCAAGGATGATTCGTAGGTTTCTGGCTTGGTGACTGAGTGTGTGGTCGTGCCATTCAAGAGAAAATACAGGAAGAGGACTGGGTTTTATATTGTGTGGGAGGCAGCAGGGAGGCAGGCAGCAGGGAACAGGAGTGACCGTGAGATAATTTTGAAATGTTTAATTTGAAGAGACTTAGTTCTTTTATACCCACATGTAGAAGTCAAGGGAATATTTAAATCTGAAACTCAAAGGAGATATTGGGCAAGAGATCTATTTGAAAGCAATTGACTGTAGATAGAAATTGAAGTTGTGAGTACAGATGAGGTTGCCCCTGTACTGAGGTCAGAGGGAGAAGTGGAGAGAGCTTGAGCTTGAACCATAGGGAGCTCCAACATTTAAATTAAATCTCAATTAACAGCCTAGCATGGAGGAACATGCTGATGATTTTCAGTTTGCCTGTTCCATCTACTCCTAGCCTTTCTCTGCCCTGCTTGGGAGAGGGGGGTTTCTCTCTTCTGACAGTGCCATCTGGCTTTCTTGCCTCTGGCTTCATTTAGGCCAGGTAATAGGAAGCATTGGTGGACTTTGAGGTTAGGAAGAGAAAGAGGTCAGGGGATTTATTTCCCATCCCCTCTTTGTTCCCTCACTGCGTGGATATGGTTCTGGTGAGGCTGTGCTTCTTTATTATAACTCTTCTCAGGTATCATCTCTTCCAGGGGTCCAAGTGGTCTTCAGGACTGGGTAACAGCTTTTCCTCCTCTTGCCCCTTTAAACGCAGAGGTCATGACTTCCTGTCGACTGGTCCCTGGGTGCTCTGCTTTAACCCTGCCGCACCTGGAAAGAGACTTCTGTTAATTTCAGCGTATCATGTGTTTTCTGCCAGGATCCTGGCTATGGAATGCACAAAAGTGCAAAGGAGATGGGGTGGGGGGACATGAGGGTCATTGGTATGATGGAAACCAAAGGAACAAAAAGACTTGAGGAAGCCAGATGATCATATTAAATGATACTGAGAGTAAAAGTAAGATGAAGACAAAAAGAATGCTTGCAGTCTTCAGCGACTTTGTTAGTGACCGTTGCAATTTGCAGGACCTATTTGGTGATGTGATGGTGGCAGATGACTTAAAGCAGGACTATCCAAACCATTGCCACAGACCCTACAAGGTGCAGAGTGTGATCAAGCATTGAATAAGTTGACTCTTTAGATAGCACTTTGCAAACATAGGAGGGGCTTCTTTTAATATTTTCTCTGACATTCTTATTTACTTTGAAAAATTAGATCTCTTTTCAGTTCCATACTTCTGTTTGCCAGGTGTGGTGTTGCTCACCACCTGGAAGAGCATACGGGCTGGGTGGGTGGGAAGTGAGAGGAGAGAAGGATATTGTCTTTCTCCCTCTGTCTTTTCTTCTTCTCTTGAAAGACTTCTCCTGTCCCTTGTTATCTTGTGGGAACCTCCCCAGTGTTGCAGCCTCTTCCCAGGCCTCTGGGTTTTGTTTGATGGTGCCTTTACTCTTCCTCAGGTGCTGTGCCTCTGAGCTTAGCCTACATGGTGGACAGGATAAAAGGCAACATGATAGCTTGAACACTTCATGCAATTATTATTTCCTTTTTTAAAAAAAGATTCTATTTATTTATTTATTTATTTATTTGAGAGAGTGACAAAGTGGGTGGTGTTGAGGGGCAGAGGGAGAAGGACAAGAAGACTCCTTCCTCACTGAGTGTGGAGCTGGGCACAGGGCTGTGTCTCATGACCCTGAGATCATGACCTGAGCCAAAACCAAGAGTCTGAAACTCAATCGACTGAACCACCCAAGAACCCCCAATTATTATTTTTGAAATATTATATCCATCCTCCTGATTTTTGTCAAATGTCTAATGATTATCGATTATCTGTTTATATTTATAAATAAAGGATTAAACACGTGATTAAAGGTTTCTGGTGTGGATTTTCCCAAGTAATTCTTTTTGCTGAGGACTTTCCCCTGAATTAAAAGACTGATTTGTCAGCTCTGGGTAAGCGGGCAGAATTTGTCAATAAGGGAAATTTCCTTTTATGGTATTTGAGAGTAGAGTAGCTAATCCCTCATAGACTCCTACCGTTGCCAAACAGAAAACAAACAAACATTTTATTTCTTTGTTAAGTGCTTTTATACATTTAACTTTTGTTGGAGTTACCTTTATTTTTCTTTTTTACACTGATATGTGGAGTTCCTTCCGGGGGTGGGGGGAACCCAACTCTACCCTTTAGTCATCAACCTGTTTTTTTGGAAAGCAGTTTTCACTGCTTAATCTTGGAGGCGTATACCACATCCGGCCAGTTATCCAGCAAGCAGTGCTTAATAATGATCCCCTGTCACCCTCCCCTATGGCCACTGATGCCACACTTGGTCAAAATGGCTCTCACTGGGGCCCCTGGGTTGCTCAGTTGGTTAAGCATCTGCCTTCAACTCAGGTCATGATCCCAGAGTCCTGGGATTGAGTCCCATGTTGGGCTCCCTGCTCAGTGGAGAGAACCTTCATCTTCTCCCTCTGCTTATGCTGTCCCTACTCTGTCAAATAAATAAATAAAAAAAGAATGGATCTCATCTCAGTGGTGGTGCCCTTAGGCATTTGTTGTTGTTGGAGTTTTGCCTGCTCTGTTTATTATTTATTTATTTTTTAATTTTAAGATTTTATTTATGTATTTGTGTGAGAGAGAGAGCTCAAGCATTGGAAGCAGCAGAGCGAGAGGGCAAGCCTGCCGCAGGGCCCGATTCCAGAACCCTGGGATCATGACCCGTGTGGAAGGCAGATGCCCAACTGGCTGAGTCACCCAGGAGCTGCCCACCCCCCACCCTCGTGTTTTAATGCATCTTATTTGCTTGTTCTATTCCATGAATTATTTATAGCATTTTTTGATTAGATAAGGCAACTTCCTCTGTTTTTCAGAGGAAGAGGTTTTTGTCTTTTGTGCATTTCTAGGGGATTTGGGGAGGCAAGAAGACATGTGTGTATTCTGCTCATCATGTTGAACTTGCCCTTACTTCCTTATGCATAGTAATGAAAGATGGAACTGCAATAGTTTTCAGGCAATCCCCTCAAACTTCTTTTAGTCAGAGCTACTAGTCCTGGACAAATGGATTGATTTAAATATAATTTCTTCCTTTTACTCTTGCAGAGTGAGAAATCAAAAGAACAAACAACAGGAGGAAGTCTGGCCAGTAACCAACAGTGTGTAGTTAATGACCTATGGCACAGACTGCTAGTTATCCAAGTGTATTCATTTACTCCTTCTTTGACTATGCAATACCCACATTTTAGTGGGGCACACAGCCCCAGTTGACAATGTGGATAGACTGTGGGCATGAAGATGTGAACAGATCGCTTCTGTGGTATGTCCCTTGAAAGGACAGCTGCATTTCACTGGATTCTTTCTCGTTTCCTGTTGGCTCAGAGAACCCCTAGCTCTAGGTTCTTTTCCCAGCCTTAGTCTCCTCTTTCCTCACTGGGAATGAAGATAGTAACAGTACCTACCATACAGGTCCTGGCAAGCAACTGGCATGCCACAAGTCATCAATATACATTAACCGTTCCTAACTTGCCTTTCTTTTGGCAGTTCTTGCAATACACATTTTGCAGCTCCCTTGAATGCAAAATTAAAAGCAGCATATTGAGGATTGAAGGTCACCTCAAGGATTTAGGACCACCCACTCATGAATTATGTGAGAGAAGTTTTTTTTTTTTTTAAGATTTTGTTTACTCATTTGACCGAGAGAGACATAATGAGAGAGGGAACACAGGCAGGGAGAGTGGGAGAAGGAGAAGCAGGCTTCCTGCTGAGCAGGGAGTCCGATGTGGGGCTTGATCCCAGGACCAGGATCATGACCTCAGCCGAAGGCAGATGCTTAACGACTGAGCCACCAAGGTGCCCTGAGAGAAATAAGTTTGTATCTTATTTAAACTACTGTGCTTTGGAGACTAATTTGTATAATCATTAATATATAAATTTTCATATATAGGTTAATTTCACAGACCAGCTGGTAGAATGGGAAAAGGCAAAGGTTTGAAATTAAAGGGTTGGGGCTAAAGTCATGATTCTGCCACTCACTAACTATACAAACTTGAGCAAATCACCTAACTTTTTGAGTCCAGTTTTCTTTTTGGCAAGATGAATATTGTAATTCCACCACTAGTTGTTTTCTACATACACTCATTATACATCCCTTGTGCTATATACTGCAAATATAAAGGTAGGACTACTCTTTACTTGCAAAGGGCTCATACACTATGGGATTTATCATGTCTGGCATATATTAAGTGCTCAATAAAATTTTGTTAACTCATAGATAGTTATTTTTACTTATATAACCATATAGTATAGCTTTGGTGTTCCATGACCTTGATATCTTCCCAACTCTTCAACATGTTTCAGTGTCAAAACCAGTGATAGAGAAACTACGCTATGAAAAAGAAAAACTAGGATTTAGTCCTTAGACTTTGGACTTCTGGTAGCTCTATCTATGTCTTTGGTATATAGACTTGATCCTAGAAATGAACCAAACATATCTTCAGTGGTACACTATGATTGAGTCAAAAAATTATTTATTTATTGTGAATCCTTAGTAGGCCTTAGTATAATTTCCTCAGAACTCTGTATACAGTAGTAAAACAACTGGAAACAGAAAGGACAGACATATAGCAGTAGACACTGTCATGGCTGATGGCAGAGTCAGAAGAAATACAAAAGCGAATCAAGTGAAGGAAGATGGTTCTACATTCCCTGGTAACTTCTAGATGCTCCTCCATATCACCACTTGTACAGAACAGTAATTGATGTTCATAGGATGAATGTCCACATCATCCAGAACGCATGACACAAAGAGCAGCATTTTCTGTGTAGTGAGGCAGGGTGTTGGTGAAAGCTTTCTAACAAGAATGATTCCAATAACATCTTGCCTGAAGGAGCAGGCTTCAGTTGGCCAGACTCTCTGCTTTGGTGCAGTTCCACTTTCCCCAAAGGTTTTGGATCAATGGGGAATTACTGTTATATATATTGAGATGGAATCAGGTAATGGTATTCTCTTGAGAAAAATCACCACTTTCTGACCTTTTTTCCCCCTCAAAAAGGCATTATGATATTTGAGTTTCTATCTCTTTGTTATTCCAAAATGGTAACCAGTCAGCAACAAGGCCTTGAGAAAACATTCAGAAGCTGATGAACCTTGGGTCCCTCTGTTATATAGTTTTGAGAACTCTTTCTTAGAAATATTTAGATTTACCAAGAAGAGGCTTTCAGATATCTTGCCCATTTAATAGGGGGTTGTTGAGCTCAGCTTCATATTGACACTATGCTATTTCCTTTGCTTTTCTTTTGTTAATTCTTGATACCTCTGGGAGCCAAAATATACCCCCAAGCTCCACATTTTACACTTGGAAAAATTGGATAATTATTTCTAGGGTTCTGGCAGTTCACATTCATGAGCAAAAGCACATAGCTTGGAGGAATTATATAGGTTGAAAATGAATAGGTGATTTAAAATTTAATTATGAGTCATAAAGATATTCAAGAGGAGACATGTACTTCAAAGGCAGACAGACACATTGGTTCAGAGAATATACAACACTAAATTTTAGCCTCAAATCAAGCACAAAATAAAGACAGTCAAATTCAAAGGACAAGCTGCATCTTCATGCAAATTCAAGGTACTCATGTGAAAAAAGGGAAATGAGAAAAAAAGATTTAAAACTCCCAGTGCCAATTTCTTCCTAACAGCCTTAAGCCTTAAAAAGAATAGAGTCTAGCCATTCTGATTTATGATTTTATAGTTTTACAAATTGAAAATCTTTCATTTGAAATTTAGACTGATATGACTTAATTATATAATGATATGGTACTGTTTCTCAATTTAGTTAATAGGGATGTCTAATATTTCCATATAGGCATAGTTACTCATGCTTCTCTATGGGTTGTTTACCTGTAAATATCATCTTCTCTCCTGTTACTCTGATTACTCCTGTGTTTGTTTTACCAGTATTATTTTATCTTCCTGTCTCTTAAATGGAAGTATTCTACAAACTTGACTCAAAATCATCTTCTCTTTTTCCCCATGTTGTACAGTGAAATCCTCACTCACTAAACCTTGCTGTAACTCTTTCCTCTATATGCACAACACATGCACACACACTGACACCCCCACAACCCTTACCCTGACCTCTAAGTCAAGTGCCTCTGAGTTCTCAATCCCTTAGTGAACATGCTTCCTATAGATAGAAGGGTTGAAGAGTTGCTAGGGGTCACCTACTTGAACCTTTATCTCACAACCCAGTTTTCTAGCTTCTGCTTGAATTCTTCAGTGACAGAACTTTTGTGTCTGATAGATACAAGTTAGAATTTTAGCTCATCAGTTACAAACTGTATCACTTAGAGTAAGTTACATACCTTTTCCCAGCCTTAGTCTCCTCTTTCCTAACTGGGAATGAGGATAGTAACAGTACCTACCATACAGGTCCTGGCAAGCAACTGGCATGCCACAAGTCATCAATACACATTAACCGTTCCTAACTTGCCTTTCTTTTGGCAGTTCTTGTTTACAACCAGCATGTTCATTTAATTTTTTGTGCCTTGCTCTTATCTTTCATACATTCTAAATTTCTTTAAGGCAGAAATGGTATGTTACTCATCTTTTTACCCCACAAACCAGGGTTTTACCAAGGACAATTTCCCTGACAAGTACTGAACTGGGACAAAATTTATTCTAGTCCTGAACCAAATGAGAAAAATAAAAAAAAAAATAATTTTACTTATATATGGTGATACAGAATTTTAAAAAACTAATTTATTCTGAGATAATTTTTCTATATTTTGGCCAAAATCTTCTATTTTAAACATGAAATGATGTTGAAATTAGATAGTTATTCCTTTCAAATTTTTGTCTTTACTTAGATAAATAAAGAGGTGGCAATATCTTGTCATTCTCCACCATTTAAAGAAAAGATCACTAGGTTTTTAAAATTAAACACATTTGAGGATGGTGCCTTACAGGTAGTTGGCTCTCAATTGATGTCAGTTAATATCTAGTTTTCTTGATGCTTACTTGGTGGTCATTTGCTTCTTCTGTTGCCTCCACTAGAGGTCAGGGATGAGAAATAAAGACTATGAAGCAAAAAGAGACTAAAATATTCAATACTTCCACTTAAAGACTTGGTTGGAAAATTGGAAGGTGAGAAAAGAAAAAAAAAACAACCCCACCAGTGATTAAAAAACACATTTTGGAATTACCTGTGTATTTCAGTTTTAAAATTATTTTTTCCTGGTAGCAAAATTGCTTGATTTGTAGCTAGAAACACATTTAAAAAGCAGTGGATAATTTTTCAGTGACCATCTTTTAGTGACCATCTGTCTGTGGTAAGATAATAAAATGTATTTAAAGGAAATGCCAATATATTAAAAAATGATTTTAACAACTCAAATAGTTTAAAAGTTCATTCATAATTATGCAGGATTTAAAATAAATAAATAGCTTACAGAAGTTAGATAAAAGAGGGATTTAATCCCTTGGAGAAATATGATGTGAAGTTTCTGAGGTCTGTGATTATCATCTTCTTTTCTTTTCTTTTCTTTTTTTTTTAAGATTTTATTTATTTATTTGACAGACAGAGATCACAAGTAGGCAGAGAGGCAGACAGAGGGAGAGAGGAGGAAGCAGACTTTCCAAGGAGCAGAGAGCCCAATGTGGGGCTTGATCCCAGGATCCTGGGATCATGACCTGAGCCGAAGGCAGAGGCTTAACCACTGCGCAACCCAGGCGCCCCTGTGATTATCATTTTCAATTAAAAAAATGATCTAGTTATGAGACACTAAAGACTAATTATGGTATTGTCTTTTTTGACTGTGTGTTAGAACAAAATGTTGCTTATGATGAGGTTTGTTTCACTGATGATAAACACAATAAGAAAAAATTTGTGTCTTTTCCACATTCTTCTTTATCTGTCAAATACTTTTCCATTAAGATTAAAGGAATTTTTTTTATTTAGAAATTTCTTAAAAGTGGAGAATGTGCATTTTTTTTTCTTAAGGATTTATTTTACCAAAATTTACCAAATGGTCACAGCTAACTTATGGAAGGATACTATCACAGGATAAGTACCAGTCATTTTCCCAGCCACTTCTCATTTCCATAGATCAGAAATCAAAAGGTGATTATATGAAAACTAATTTGGATAAAGTGTTGACTTTTCAAAGGTTGACAGTCTCAATCAAGACATATTCTTGAATGCCTTGTATAGAACAAACATTGTTAAGCTACTTAAGCTTCAGTGGTGGTCAGTATTAGTGAAGAAAAGCACAAAAACTCAAGCAGAAATTTTGAGTTGCATAGAAATTGTCTTTTGTTCAGACAGGCATTTCTTATCTTGGAATGATGACGGCACTTGTGGTCGTAACTGCAATATTTAAAAATCTGACCCCAAATCAAGTTTTCCATCAAGAATATGAGGCAGAGGGGCACCTGGGTGGCTCACTCATTAAGCGTCTGCCTTCCATTTGGGTCGTGATCCTGGGGTCCTGGGATCGAGCACCACATTGGGTTCCTTGCTCAGCAGGAAGCCTGCTTCTTCCTCTCCCGCATCCCCTGCTTGTATCTGCTTGTGTTCCCTCTCTCGCTGTCTCTCTCTCTGTCAAATAAATACATAAATAAAAACCTTAAAAAATTATATGAGGCACATATGTGTTCTTTCTCACACCCCTTCTCTTTCTTCATCCCTTTCTTTTTTCTCTTCTTCCCTCCCTCCCTTCTTTACTTTTTTTCTTTGCCATCAGAATGTATAAAACCTCTTCTTCCAAAATGATAATCTTATTTTTATTTGTTGTTTGCAAAGGGACTTAACATAAACCTTGAAGATATATTTCATGTCAGCAGAAGTATTAATATAGTTTTCCTTATATCAACCCCAATGATCCATACTTTTGATATGTGAATGAAAGTACAAATCTCTCCTCAACTCAGTGGAAAAATCACAGGCCCACATCTTTGTAGCATACAGATTGGACTGAAGACAAGAGAAGCCAATACTCACTTCCATCTATACAAGTTGCACATTTCAGAGTAATTAACTTTCTTCTTCAATACAGCTTGAAAAAAAAAGGTAGAAAGAAAAGGAAATGACTTAGGAAAGGTATGAGTTTGAATTATTGCTTCAAGCTAAAAAATAATCAGGTATTCTTCAAAGTGAATAAAAACATAATGGATTCAGTCAGATATGGATTTCGATTATAACAATGATTAAAACTATATCTGATATCTCATTATCATATTTTGTAAAAAACTGAATTTTTCCTGCCTTTTGGATGAGTTACCATCAAGTATCGGTTATTTATATCACAAAACATGTAAATTAATTCTTTCTTGACATATTTATTTTGTGTGATTCTCTTTTATCCTTGAAAACCACTGCTGATTCATCATGCTAGGGTTTTATTGTTAATGGAATAAAAACTATGTCAAGCTCTGACTCAAGGTCCAGTTTTTCTCTTGAGTTAATGCTGTTTCTCTTTTTTTCTGTCCTGACCTGGAAACAGATTTTTTTTAAAAGATTTTTATTTATTTATTTGACAGAGAGAGAGATCACAAGTAGGCAGAGAGGGAGGCAGAGAGAGGTGGGGAAGCAGGCTTCCTGCTGAGCAGAGAGCCTGATGCGGGACTCGATCCCAGGACCCTGAGATCATGACCTGAGCTGAAGGCAGAGGCTTAACCCACTGAGCCACCCAGGCACCCCTGGAAACAGATTTTTAAAATTTGTAACCAACATGTTAACTTTGATTTATAATATTTTGTGACAATTTTTGTGTATGTTAATGATATTTGATATTATTCACTGCTAAAATTTTTTTTCTTAGAGATAATGTAAAATAATTAAAATTAGAGTCTGCAAACCTGAGGAAATCTGCCCATTTAGCATCATTTTGGTATGGACTCTTAAATCTGTTGTTCACTGAAGGTCAGAATGATAGCCACAGCCATAGCCAAAACCAGGTACTGTATAGTGGATATGAAGACTGTATGTAATTTTCTTAAAACTGATAAAATGTATGTCACATTTTGCATAATAATTTTGGAAATTATAAAAATCTAAACAAATATGTTTCTCATTACATTTACCTCCTAGTGAAAGATTAACAACTTATACTTTATGTGAAAAAATAAGAAAATATAATCAATTACATTGTCCTACCAATTTCGTTTTTCTCTTTTATTTCCATTCAGATACAATTTCAAAAGCAATAAATCAATTCTTACTCTCTTATTCTTATGTTTTCCCCTTAAGTGATAAAGCATGATCTTCTCAAAATTCAGAAGAGTTAGAATAGTCTTCTTCCCAGAGAACTGCGGAATAAAATGCGGATAATTTTGAATGTTATTTGCTGGTTATTACTCAGTTTATGGTTTTCTTTCAGAAAATGCTGGAAAAGTGAACCAGCGGTAAACTTCTAAAGGCTACCAGCCTTTTCCTAGTCCTTGAAATTGCCGCGTTTGTCAGTACCTCTGAATGTAAGGTGGAATTCATTAACAAAGTTGTCTGTACACAACAGTCTTCACGTTGTGTTAAAACCCTTTTTTTGAATTTTGTCATGCATTGATAATTTCGAAAACAACCACAAAATTAGGTTTACACTTGTAGAACTAGAAAACTCCTTTCTCTATTTTAGGATAAGGAAACAGAGGAAGGTTATGATGACACTGATTTTAAAAAATTTAAGTTGGTTCCACAAAAATTAATGGTAATCAAAAAGACTATCAGGTATTCTGGCTGCCTTTCATTCCTCTGATGTGAAACATTGACAGCTTCTGGCACTGCCAGAGTCAGACTTGCTTGGGTGATAAATCAGTTGTAAAAATGAAATGTTAAGTTCAGAGAAGAGGTGGTAGTTTCTGAGACCCAGAGTCAGTACATTTAATGAAAGACCAAGGGCCAACCCCACTTGATTTTTCAAAATCAAGTTTTGGGTAATTGCAGTTGAATGATTTTGGAATTGCTAGGTTTTCTCTTTTTACTTTACTCTTAATTCTGCTTATACTCAAATAGTCATAGAACTATTTTCTCATCCAATGAAAGTCTTGCCAATAGATAGTGGTTCTGAAAATGTGGAATTTGTACCACTTACTTCAATTAAAAAATTCTAACAAAATGATTAAGATCAACCCATATATTTGCCTCAGTGTTGGTAATTTAGAGTCATTGGTCTTGAATTATCCAATAGTGCACTTACCACAAATGTGGAGTCAATAATGTGTATGCCAGCACCCTTCATACATGACAACACAAAAGGTTGTGATTGCTTTTTATGCTGTTAAAAGTAAAGGAGGAGTTCCACAGAAAATTTGGAAAATATTAAAGGGGTCAGAAGAAATTATTTGTTCTTCGGGTGTTGAATTTGATAAATTCTTTATAGTCTTTGGATACTAGCCCTTTATCCAATATGTTGTTTGCAAATATCTTCTCCTATTCTGTCAGTTGTCCTTTGGTTTTGTTGACTGTTTCCTTTGCTGTGCAAAAGCTTTTGATTTTGATGATTTTGATTTTGATTTTCATTTTTGCCCTTGCTTCCCTTGTATTTGGCGATGTTCCTAGCAAGAAGTTGCTGTGGCTGAGGTTGAAGAGGTTGTTGCCTGTGTTCTCCTCAAGGAGTTTGATGGATTCCTGTCTCACATTGAGGTCTTTCATTCATTTTGAATCTATGTTTGTGTGTGGTGTAAGGAAATGGTTCAGTTTCATTCTTCTGCATGTGGCTGTCCAATTTCCCCAACACCATTTGTTGAAGAGACTGTCTTTTTTCCCATTGGACATTCTTTCCTGCTTTGTCAAAGATTAGTTGACCATAGAGTTGAGGGTCTATTTCTGGGCTCTCTATTCTGTTCCATTGACCTATGTCTGTTTTTTGTGCCAGTGCCATACTGTCTTGATGATGACAGCTTTGTAATAGAGTTTGAAGTCTGGAATTGTGATGCTGTCAACTTTGGCTTTCTTTTTCAACATTCCTCTGGCTATTTGGTGTTTTTCTGGTTCCATACAAATTTTGGGATTATTTGATCCATTTCTTTGAAAAAAAATTGATGGTATTTTGATAGGGCTTGCAGTAAATGTGTAGATTGCTTTAGGTAACATCGACATTTTCACAATATTTGTTCTTCCCATCCGTGAGCATGGACTGTTTTCCCATTTCTTTGTGTCTTCCTCTATTTCTTTCATGAGTACTCTATAGTTTTCTGAGTACAGATTCTTTTCCTCTTTGGTTAGGTTTATTCCTAGGTATCTTATGGTTTTGGTACAATTGTAAATGGGATCAACTCCTTAATTTCTCTTTCTTCTGTCTTGTTGTTGGTGCCTAGAAATGCAACTGATTTCTGTGCACTGATTTTATATCCTTACACTTTACTGAATTCCTGTATGAGTTTTAGCAGTTTTGGAGTTGAGTCCTTTAGGATTTCCACATAAAGTATCATATCATCTGTAAAGAGTGAGAGTTTGATTTCTTCTTTGCCAATTTGAATGCTTTTAACTTCATTTTGCTGTCTGATTGCTGAGGCTAGGACTTCTGGTATTATGTAGAATAATAGTGGTGATAGTGGAAATCCCTGCCATGTTCTTGATCTTAGCAGAAAAGCTCTCAATTTTTACCCATTGAGAATGATATTTGCTGTGGGTTTTTCATAGATGACTTTGATGATATTGAGGTATGTACACTCTATCCCTTCACTTTGAAGAGTTTTGATCAGGAAAGGATGCTGTACTTTGTCACTAAGACTTGTAAATTTTACTATTGGATTATGGGTTGTTGACCTATTTTTATTGATTTTGAGGGGGGTTCTCTATGCCTCCTGGATTTTGATGCTTGTTTCCTTTGCCATATTAGGAAAATTCTATGCTATAATTTGCTCCAATATACCTTCCACCCCCCTCTTTCGTGTTCTTCTGAATCCCAGTATTCTAATATTGCTTTGTCTTATGGTATCACTTATCTCTCGATTTCTCCCCTCATGGTCCAGTAGTTGTTTGTCTTTCTTTTGCTCAGCTTCTTTATTCTATGCCATTTAGTCTTCTATATCACTACTTTTCTCTTCTGCCTCATTTATCCTAGCATTAGGAGCCTCCATTCTTGATTGCACCTCATTAATAGCTTTTTAAAAAATTTCAGCTTGGTTAGATTTTAGTTCTTTTATTTCTCCAGAAAGGGATTTTATTTCTCCAGAGAGCATTTCTCTAGTATCTTCTATGCTTTTTTTGAGTCCAGCTAGCACCTTGATAATCATCATTCTGAACTCTGTATCTGACATATTACCAATGTCTATATTGATTAGGTCCCTAGCCATCAGTACTGCCTCTTGTTCTTTTTTTTTTTTTTTGTGGTGAGTTTTTCTGCCTTGTCATTTTATACAGATAAGAATATATGAATGAGAAAATAAAACACTGAAAGTTTGAAAAGACCCCAGAAAATGTATGCTGACTAAATCAGAGGAGATCCCAAACTGGGGGAAAAGAAAGGGAGCAAATAGAAATGAAAAAAAGAAATACACACACACACACACACACACACACACACACACACGTGTATATATATATATATTGCTGGTGAATAGAACAGAGTCACCCACTTGATTTTGAGTATATTTGTCTCTTAGAAGAAACTACCTCCCAAAATTTTATAGAAAGAAAAACTTATATATGTCCAAAAATAAGGTAAACACAATGAAGAGATAGAATATGAGTGTAAAGATGAAAATTAAAAAAAATTCTAAAAAAGGAATTGATAGGATAAGTTGTTTGGGGAAAGAAAGAAGGAAAAAAAAGGGGTGGGGGTGGAGAGAATATGCTTAGGCTAGAGAGTAGAACAAATCCCTGTGCTAGATTTAGGGTATATTTTGATCTATTAGAAGAAATTGCATCCCCATTTTTTTTTTTTAGAAAAATAAACTCCATATGTATACAAAAATAAGTTTAAATACAATGAATGATAAAATATGACTATATTAATGAAAGTTTAAAAGATTTTTTAAAGAAAGGTATTGTTAAGATAAAATAGTTAAAAAAAGTCAGAAGAAAAAATGGAAAAGTTAAAAAAATTAGAATAAGAAAAAAAATTTTAGAAATTTAATTTAACTTTGCAAGACTAAAGGGTCATGGGGAGAAAGCCATGAATTCCATGCATTGCTTTTTCCTATCTCTGGAGTTCCACTATTCTCCTTGATCCATGAGAATGTTCTTGGCTGAATGTTCTTGCTGATCTTTTTGGGGAGGGGCCTGTTGTAGTAGTTCTCAAATGTCTTTGACTGAGGCGGAATTGCACTGCCCTTGCTAGGGGCCAGGCTAAGAAATCTGCTCAAGTTTGCTCTTACGAGTTTTTGCTCCCTGAAAGCTTTTCATAGAGCTCTGAAGGGCAGGAATGGAAATGGTGGCCTCCCAATCTCTGGCCCAGAGGAGCCAAGAGCTGGGGCCCCACTCCTCAATGTGCCCTCAGAGAAAAGGGGTTAGGGGTCAATCACTCCTGTCTTCCTGGTCTCCCACTGCGCTCTGGGCTCACCCGACCTGCGACTGAGCTTTTCTGTCTTTGAACCACAGCCCCATTTGGAGTCTCCAAACCCAGCAGATTCCTGCCTTTAGAGGAGGAAAGTGAGTCTTCCTGGATCTGCCACTTGTGGGGTCCCTGCTCAATGAGCAGTGGTCTGACTGTGCTGTGGATCACGGTTTAAGGTAACCCCAAGCTGAGAGCTCATTACTCAGCTCTGTCTCTATAGTCGGCTTCCCCGCTCTGATACCTGGGATCTCTGCCACACTCAGACACCCCCAATCTTTCAGTGGCCCCACAGGTCCTGAGACCACAGTGTCCCCAGGAGGGCTCCACCCTGCTTAGCCTCTGGAGCAATGTCCCTCAGTGGAGCAGAGTTTGAAAAGTTCTGATTTTGTGCTCCACTGCTCCACCACTTGCCAGGAGCCAGCCCCTTCCCTGGGGTCTATCTTCCTGTCACCTCAGATTCACTTCTCTGCAAGTCCTACCTTTTAGAAAGTGGTGGATTTCTGTTCCTAGAATTGCTCCTCTTCCTCTTTTCAATCTCCTGTTGAGTTTGTAGGTGTTTGGAATGGTTTGATAACTATCTAGCTGAACTCCTGCAACCTGATGTCATTTCAGTCTGCCTCTCCTCTGCCATCTTGCATCTCCTCCAAGATTTGCCTTTTCCAAATTGATCTAATTTGTATGGATTTTACTTAAACTCAATATTTTAAATTGATTTTTGGTCATTTTTCTGAAACCACTGCATAGTATAGACACGTGGCCAAGCAGCATGTGTTTTTTAGGTAAATAATGACATTGCCTTCAAATGACATTTGCTCATGAATGTCATTATACCTCTTATTTCTTTTTCACTTCATGTCATCGAACAGAACTTCCAGGAAAATGTTGATGAATTATGACATTCTTGAATCTAGTGGTAATACCTACTTCATTTTACCATCAACTTCAATGTCAGCATGTTGGTTTAAGATAGAATTTTTTTATTACTTCAGGAAAATATTTACATTTTTTGGAGCTTTTGGTTTTATTACAAATTGGCATTGGAAATTTTACATAACATATTTTTGGAAAAATGAAGTTGGATTATAATTAGTAAACCTAACATAAAAACCATCTGTCAGAGGAGAAATGTCTATAGGGCACTGAAGTATCACAGAGCAGGATAAAGAAAATGGAATTACAGCTAATAGGAGGAAAGTTGTAACTGCTCCAATCTATTCACTTCACTCCTTAGCATCATTTGTATATCTCTACATTTATCTGAACTTCCATACAACCCTCTCTACACTTCTACCTTACAAGAGGCAGCCTTCCATCATATAAGAAAGAATGTTTTCACTCCTCTCAAAATGAAGAGTTGTATCATCCCAATGGGTACTGTGCTAATCAATGGTTATATTATAACCTGAACTGAAATCGAGTCAGATGCTTAACAGGACTGAGCCATCCAGGCTTCCTAAATTGTTACTATTCATTGATATATTTTGCCTTTGTTCTAATATCTTGATGCATGCTTTCTGTTTTTCTTCTTTGTTTTCCTTATATGCTCTCTTTGTATTGTGTAATATATTTTATTTTTTATCATATCCAGTACCTCATGAAATTTATATCCAGTGTCATCTTTTGAGTGTTTTAAAATAGTTTATTTATTATTAAATCATCAATTAACAAAGTCAAGAATGTAGAGCTGGCACTAGAATGTAGAATGCCCCTTAGCTGAACCACTGCATAGAATAGACATGTGATTTGGCTCTGTCAGGAGAAGTCAGATGAGGGTAAGAGTCTGATTTCTCTATGTATAGAAGTTCTTACTTGCCTCTCTTTTCATTGCATGCTCATTGCACTTAGATATATATCAGTATACTAACCATTAGTTAGAAATAACAATTTAAATAGTCCCCCCTTATTTCCTTTATAGAATTCATGTCACCCTCCTAACCCTAAGTCCACTTCCTTCTTGATGCTCCCAAAATATTTCACATCTAGTGTTAGAGTCTATTGTAGTTTTCCATGGTAATGGCCAATATTACTCTTCCCAGTCTGTTGAAATACTAACCTATATCACATTTACCAATTTTGAGGTGTTCTTAAAGATGAGGAAGGATTTATTTCCAACCAGTATTATTATTTATTAAACTTCTCCTATGTACTTGTGTATTTCAGTTTTTATATACATTTTCTTTGAAGAAGTTGAGACAAATTCTCAATCTGTAGATGTATAAAATACTCAGTTGAGAATTCATAATACTTGTCCTAACCAACTGTGAACCAGTGACCCACTGACTTTCTCCTGGTTTATTGATAGTTAACAATTACCCTCCTCCTCAAGAGGTTGGGAAATACCATATCCTGTGTGTGTGTGTGTTTAATGATTTTATTTGTTAGAAAAAGAGAGAGCACAGGCAGGGAGCAGAGGGAGAAGGGGGCTTCCCACTAAGCAAGAAGCCTGATGCGGAACTCTATCCCAGATCTGGGATCATGATCTGAGCTGAAGGCAGATGCTTAACCACTGAGCCACCCAGGTTCCCACCCAAAGCTTTCTTTCTTTTTCTTTTCTTTCTTTTTTCTCTTTACTTTCTAAATTTTTAAAAAAATTTTATTTTATTTTGAGAGTGAGAGAGAGGGAGAGAGAAGGAGGGACTAGGGGCAGAGGGAAACGGAGAGAGGGAATCTTAACCAGACTCCACAACCTGTTCATAGCCTGATGCAGGCTATAAGGCTTGACCTTATAACCCTGAGATCATGACCTGAACCAAAATCAAGAATTGGATGCTTAACTGAGTGAGGCATCCAGGCACCACACCCTCCAGCCCCCAGACTTCTTTACTCTTTCTCTCATGAGAGCTGATGTGTTCTAGTGTAAGTAGTAGGCCTAGATGTTTGCCATGACGTTTTAGCACTTCCAAATCATCACTCAGGTTAGATTACCCTCACTCAGATTGGGTTAGGTTGGTTCACTGCCTAACCTTACTCCCTCTTCCACCTGCCAAATGATCTTTTAGTTCACGTAGATGACATGACTAAGGGGTGAAAAGACAGATCACAGAGAATATTCTTACCAATTTTTCTGAGGAGTTGGAAGGTTAACAAAAATACATTCTGCATATTTAATCTCAAACTTCTATTAGGATAGGAGATACACTTTGGTAACTTTTCTCTCCTTTTAAAAATCCTTTTCTATTGAAGATTTCTCTGCAGAGCAAAATAACATATTAGAATTTTCTGACTTTTGAAGAATTAATTATTTATCTAGTGTATACATGAAAAAAACCCCACATCATTTCTATTAGTTAATATGTATCCAAGAAATCCAAAATAAGAATAATAACTAAATAAGTAGTGATAGAAACCTGTTATTCTACTGAAAATTTTATATGTTCTATATTCGAATAGCAGTTTTTTTTTAAAAATCATCTCCTGTATCCGTTTATTATTCAGCTTAGATAGTGGATATCCTAATGAGCAACTGACTTTCTTTCTTTCTTTTAGAGATTTTATTTACTTATTTGACAGGAGAGAGAGAGAGCACAAGTTGGGGAGCAGCAGAGGAAGAGGGAGAAGCAGGCTTTCTGCTGAGCAGGGAGCCTGATGTGGGGCTTGATCCCAGGGCCCCTGAGATCATGACCTGAGCTGAAGGCAGATGCTTAACCGACTGAGCCACCCAGGCACCCTAGTAATGAGCAGATTTCTTAAAATTCTCTTTGCAAGAATCATTTTGGAAGATAACAAAAAGGAAACCATATAACAATTTCTATAGGAATAATTCACTGAATGTTGATATGATCATGTACCCTAAGGAGAGAAATAAAGTTTGTGTTTAGGATTAAATATAAAGCATGGTATGGTCACAGAAACCTGTCTATAAGAATAAATTGATTCTTAAGTCCTATATTCTGAATTCCTACATAAGAAATTGAATCAGTTATAACTCTCACTTCCCAGACTAGGTCTTAGGCAGAAAGAAGCCAAGGAAAGTTTAAAACTTTGTTTCTGCTAAAACTGAATATGGGGAGAAGGTCTACCCTCAAGTATAGGAGAGGAAAGGAAATGGCATTATGGAAGGGCAGAATGCTAGCTGTAGGAAAGGCTTTTACTGGGCATGTTTTGCTTGATGATCTCATTCCTTAACACTGAATTATAGAAAACTGAGTGAAAAAACAAGATTGCAGATCAGCTCCAGTGCAGCCACTTCATGGTCCAAAGAAGTTGGGTCATTAATACTACATTTGTCATCTGCTCCAATTATCCTGGCAGAGCATGCCTAGGAAACAAAAGCATCCTGCCTGTCATGGAACAAGGGGAAGGAAATAGGATGGAAGATCATTGGTGTTTATTTTCTTTTATAATCCATGGCATGTGGTTCCTAGTTGAACTAAGTTGATGGTGTAGGAAAGATTTACATAAAATATTTCCTGATTCCTCAAGCTTGTCCAAGAGCATGTCTGCAAGCCTATTGTTTCCCTGAGCTTTTATGTCCAGCTCTCCTGTAAGACTGTAAAACTGCTAAGGACAGCCAGGTCTCACTGAGATTCTCTAAGTCTTCATATGATGTCTCTGCTGTATAAGCCCAGTAAAAGGATAATCAAATTTCCATGGTCTTATTTTCAAGACAGGTGAAATTCGGGTTTGTAAGAGACTTCAAGTTTGTAGAAATAATCAAACAAAATAAAGATAGAACAAGGCTATACTGAGAAGCTTTCATATAACAAAATGCAATAAAGAGTGATCAACATGTGGTTTGGAGCCCTAGAGCATATAAATCAGTAAGTAGTTATTGACACTTAACAGGATGAAGATGCCCTGTAAAAGAAGTACAAAAGCAAAACAAACAAAAATACCAAAGCAAACAACAAAAACAAACCAACAACAAACCAACAGGCCACAAAACATCCACTAAACAAATAGGTATAAACATTGGGGTATAGATGGCCCTTCTTTTCACTACATCAGTATCTTTGGGGTAAATACCCAGTAGTGCAATTGCAGGGTCATAGGGAAGCTCTTTTTTTAATTTCTTAAGGGATCTCCACACTGTTTTCCAAAGTGGCTGCACCAACTTGCATTCCCACCAACAGTGGAAGAGGGTTCCCCTTTCTCCACATCCTCTCCAACACATGTTGTTTCCTGTCTTGCTGATTTTGGCCATTCTTACTGGTGTGAGGTGATATCTCAATGTGGTTTTAATTTGAATCTCCCTGATGGATAGTGATGATGAACATTTTTTCATGTGTCTGATAGCTTTCATTGGAGAAGTGTCTGTATATGTCTTCTGCCCATTTTTTTTTATATGATTATCTGTTTTGTTTGTGTTCAGTTTGAGGAGTTCTTTATAGATCCTGGATATCAACCTCTTGTCTGTATTGTCATTTGCAAATATCTTCTCCCATTCCGTGGGTTGCCTCTTTGTTTTGTTGACTGTTTCCTTTGCTGTGAAGAAGCTTTTGATCTTGATGAAGTCCCAAAAGTTTATTTTCACTTTTGTTTCCTTTGCTTTTGGAGACATATCTTGAAAGAAATTGCTGTGGTTGATATCGAAGAGGTTACTACCTATGTTCTCCTCTAGGATTCTGATAGATTCCTGTCTCTCACTGAAGTCTTTTATCCATTTTGAGTTTATCTTTGTGTACAGTGTAAGAGAATGGTCGAGTTTCATTCTTTTACATATAGCTGTCCAATTTCCCCAGCACCATTTATTGAAGAGACTGTCTTTTTTCCACTGTATATGTTTTCTTGCTTTGTCGAAGATTATTTGACCATAGAGTTGAGGGTCCATATCTGGGCTCTCTACTCTGTTCCACTGGTCTATGTGTCTGTTTTTATGCCAGTACCATGCTGTCTTGGTGATCACAGCTTTATAGTAAAGCTTGAAATCAGGTAATGTGATGCCCCCAGTTTTGTTTTTCTTTTTCAACATTTCCTTAGCAATTCAGGGTCTCTTCTGATTCCATACAAATTTTTGGATTATGTGCTCCAGCTCTTTGAAAAATACCTGTGGAATTTTGATTAGAATGGCATTAAAAGTATAGATTGCTGTAGGCAGTATAGACATTTTAACAATGTTTATTCTTCCGATCCAAGAGCATGGAATGATCTTCCATCTTTTTGTGTCTTCTTCATTTCTTTCATGAGTGTTCTGTAGTTCCACGAGTACAGATTCTTTACCTCTTTGATTAGGTTTATTCCCAGGTATCTTATGGTTCTTGGTGCTATAGTAAATAAAATCGATTCTCTAATTTCCCTTTCTGTATTTTCATTGTTAGTGTATAAGAAAGAAACTGATTTCTGTAGACTGACTTTGTATCCTGCCACATTACAGAATTGCTATACGAGTTCTAGTAGTTTGGGGGTGGAGTCTTTTGGGTTTTCCATATAAAGTATCATGTCATCTGTGAAGAGAGTTTGACTTCTCCATTGCCAATTTGGATATCTTTTATTTCTCTTTGTTGTCTGATTGCACGACTAGGTATTTACCCCAAAGATACAGATTTGGTGAAAAGAAGGGCCATCTGTACCCCAATGTTTATAGCAGCAATGGCCACAGTTGCCAAACTGTGGAAAGAACCAAGATGCCCTTCAATGGATGAATGGATAGGGAAGATGTGGTCCATAATACACTAAGTATTATGCCTCCATCAGAAAGGATGAATACCCAACTTTTGTATCGATGTGGACGGGACTAGAAAAGATTATGCTGAGTGAAATAAGTCAAGCAGAGAGAGTCAATTATCATAAGGTTTCACTTATTTGTGGAGCATAACAAATAACATGGAGGACATGGGGAGATGGAGAGGAGGAGGGAGTTGAGAGAAATTGGAAGGGGAGGTGAACCATGAGAGACTATGGACGCTGAAAAACAATCTGAGATTTTTGAAGGGGTGGGGGATGGGAGGTCAGGGGAGCCAGATGGTGAGATTATAGAGGGCACCTATTACATGGAGCACTGGGTGTGGTGCATAAACAATGAAATCTGTTACACTGAAAAGAATTTTTTAAAAAAGATGGTTTTGAGCTTTCTAATTATTTTTCTCCCCCTTAACACTGTGGTAGTGGTAGATAGTTTTTAAAGTTCTGTTTGTGATAGTCTTTCTTTAGGGTTGGAGTGAAAAAGTTAAGACAAGATTCAGGTAATGTTTGGGAACTTTCCTCTGCAAAGGTTTTGGCAACTGTTCAAAAGCAAAAACTAATCCATAGTAATGTTAGGAGTTCAGAGTATAAGTATGTTCAAATACCAAAGTTTGTATTGTTTGATAAGACCCAAGAGAAAAATGATCTTAAAGATGTTTGCTTTGTTAGTTGATCAACCCTGCTTAGAATGCCTTTTTCTCTGAATTAATTTTAGTAGGATGCAAATCAATGGGAATGGCTCTCTTTTATTATCACCTCTCCCCACCATTTTATTTAGGTGCTTTTAGGGTTGAGGGAATGTGAAAACCATATCCAGTTTTGATGAACAATAAAGTCAGGAGTTTTACTGTTCAAGTTGGAAATCTTGATACAGACTGAGGCTGCTGCCATAGTCATTTTAGCCAGTCTGATGGAACTATATGCTGAGACTCAGCCCTGTTATTTTAATTCTCTCCAGGATGAGAAAAATGGGGAATTTTTCTGTTTAACCATGATTCAGGAGGACACATTAATATTATGATCCAAGTGGAAATACACACAGACCTGTGACAGTCTTCGGTGAAGGTGAGGGAGTGGGATGGATATGGGGCTGCTATCTTTCTTTTCTTTTCTTTTCTTTTCTTTTCTATCTTCATACTCAATGAATATGTCTTTATTTTTCAAATGCATGACATTAAAAAGTTTTGGGGTCAGCTGAATCAATTGGAACAAGGCTCTCAATTATTGACATTAATCTACAGAAATAATTTTGCAAGAGTCAGTGTAAGTATATTACTGTTATGTACTCTTTGCAAGGAGAGCAAGGGGTAAAGTAGAAAATTGGCCAGACATAAAGTCATGAAAGACAGAATTCTGGTTAGTTATGATGGGTTAGCTGTGTGATAGTGGTCAAATCACCTAGCCTCTTTGATGATTTAACCAATAGTGTGGCAGTCAAAAGTGATCAGGGTCGTGTATTGTTAAATCTTTAAATTTCTTTTGGTAGATATGGAGGGTAATAATTTCATATATTCCTCCTGCTCCATATGTAATCTGGATGAACTACAAATTTAGGGTCAAGCACTTCTCAGTCTCTAGGTTTAATCTAATTTTCACAAACAAAACAGAGATCGGGGCAGTTCCTTACCGCCCTTGCTCCTCTAGGAGGGGCCCTGTCCTGTCTGGCATAGAGGCTTACACTGCTATCATGTTGCTGGCTCACTGAATTTCTTCCCAGGCAGCAGTGATCTTTGTGAGTGAGTGATATCACTCCTAAATACTGACTCAATTAAGGGAGCAACACACACAGGATCCCACCATGACCCCTTCTTGGCACTCAGGTTTTTCACTTCAGATACAAGTGGCCATAGGAGCACGGACTAAAGATAATTCTATTATTTTCCATTTATAAACTCAATATTAACAAGGCCAAGAATTGTAGTTGGTCCTGTGCCATGGGAAAAAATTCTTCTTTTATTCAGAAACCCTTCCACAAGACCTTTGAAATTTACTATTTTTTATCATAATGACAGTCTCGACAATATGTTTGAAAGCTTAGATAAAAAAGACAAACTTGGGGCACCTGGGTGGCTCAGTGGGTTAAGCCTCTGCCTTTGGCTCAGGTCATGATCCCAGGGTGCTGGGATCGAGCCCCACATTGGGCTTTCTGCTCAGCAGGGAGCCTGCTTCTCCCTCTCTGTCTGCCTGCCTCTCTGCCTACTTGTGATCTCTTTCTCACCCTCTCTCTCTCTCTCTCTGTCAAGTAAATAAATAAATAAAATCTTTAAAAAAAAAGACAAACTTAACTAATGAATTATTGAACACTACATCAAAAACTATGTACTATACAGTGGCTAACTGAGCATAGTTTATAAAAAGACAAATTCCTAAGTAGAGTGTAAATTACTAAAAGTGACTGAAGAAGAAATAGAACATTTTAATGGACCTATGACTATAATCAGTAGCTGAAAATCCTTCTAAAAAGAAAACACCAGGCCTGGATTATTTTATGGGTAAAACTATTAAAACTGAAGAAATAGACAATTCTAACCTGATACAATCTCTTTCAGAGAATAATAAAAAAGAGGAGTACTACTTATATTAGATTAGTATATAACTTTATCTGTGTGTTATGGGAACCAAAATAATAGTGGCTTAAAAAATATAGAGTAACATTTCTCTCTCCCATGATAGTCTGCAGGTAGGTGGCCAGGATGGGCCTGGCAGATCTAATCTTAAATGTCTTGCAATGCTACTATAGTGCTTCTAGTCTCCTTTTACCTTGTTGCTTGACTATCCCTAAGGCAATACCTTTGAACACACTGTCCAAGAATTCACATTTACAATCTTATTCCAGCAAGTGAGAGAGAAGATGGATTCAAGAAGGGGATGGGGGGCTCTTCTTAAAAAGCCACATCCCAGAAGTCACATGATTGTACGAAGTTACAAGGGAAGCTACAAAATATAGTCTTTATTTTGGGAATCTGGGAGACCACCTAAGAGTAGAGGGTTCTATTACAACAGAAGAATGGGAGAACACAAACTTGTTCTTTCTGCCATATGCTCCAACTCCTCTCACATGGCAAATATTACCTTGATACCAGAATCTACAAGGACACTGGGAGAAAATATATACCAAAAACCCTTTAAAAATATATCAAACTGAATCAAGCAATGAATAAATATATATTATATATTTTGTCCAACTATTTATTCCAGGAATGGCAGATTGGCTCAATTGATATAATTCATCACCTAAGCAGATTAAAGAAGAAAATAATTTGATTATTTCAGATGATGCAAAATAATTTGATGAATTCAATAAAATTCAGGATAATTTCTTTTTAGTAAACAAGGAAAGGAGAGATAATTTTTTTTATTAACATATAATGTATTATTTTCCCCAAGGGTACAGGTCTGTGAATCATCAGTCTTACATCACTAACAGCACTCACCATAGCACAGACCCTCCCCAATGTCTATCACCCAACCACCCTATTCACCGCCCCAACCCTCAGTTTGTTTTGAGAAATTAAGAGTCTCTTATGGTTTGTCTCCCTCCCCAGTCCCATCTTGTTTCATTTTCCCTCCCTTCCCCTGACGACTACCCCCCTGCCTCTCAAATTCCTCCAGTCAGAGAGATCATATGATAATTGTCTTTCTCTGATTGACTTACTTAGCTTAGCATAATACTCTCTAGTTCCATCCATGTCATTGCAAATGGCAAGAGTTCATTTTTTGATGGCTGCATAGTATTCCATTGTATATGTATATCACATTTTCTTTATCCATTCATCTGTTGGTGGACAACTAGGTTCTTTCCATACCTTGACTATTTGTGGACATGGAGGCTATAAACATTCAGGTGCACGTCCCCCTTTGGATTACATTTGTATCTTTAGGGTAAATACCCAGTACTGTGACTGCTGCACCATAGGGTAGCTCTATTTTCAACTTTTTGAGGAACCTCCATACTGTCTTCCAGAGTGGCTGCACCAGTTTGCATTCCCAACAGTGTGGGAGGGTTCCCTTTTCTCCGCATCCTTGCCAACATCTGTCCTTTCCTTACTGGTTAATTTTAGCTATCCTGACTGGTGTGGGGTGGTATCTCACTGTGGTTTTGATTTATATTTCCCTGATGCCAAGGGATGTTGAGCACCTTTCCATGTGTCTGTTGGCCATTTGGACGTTTTATTTGCAGAAATGTCTATTTATGACCTTGCCCATTTCTTGATAGGATTATTTATTCTTTGGGCATTGAGTTTGATAAGTTCTTTATAGATTTTGGATACTAGCCCTTTATCTGATATGTCATTTGCAAATATCTTCTCCCATTCTGTCAGTTGTCTTTTGGTTTTGTTGATTGTTTCTTTTGCTGTGCAAAAGCTTTTGATCTTGATGAAGGTCCAATAGTTCATTGTTGCCCTTGCTTCCCTTGCCTTTAGCAATGTTTCTAGGAAGAAGTTGTTGTGGTTGAGGTCGAAGAGGTTGCTGTCTATGTTCTCTTCAAGGATTTTGATGGACTCCTGTCTCACCCTGAGGTCTTTCATCCATTTGAGTCTAATTTGAGTGTGGTGTAAGGGCATGGTCCAGTTTCATTCTTCTGCATGTGGCTGTCTAATTTTCCCAACACCATTTGTTGAAAAGACTTTTTTCCTTTGGACATTCTTTCCTGCTTCGTTGAAGATCTTTTTGAACCTCTTTTTATCCCCTTTCTCCCCACTCACGATTTTGGATCTCTTCTAATTTAGTTAAAGCATATTTTTCTGGGGTTGTTGCCACCCTTTTAGTATTTTACTTGCCCCTTCATTTACTCTTATCTGGCCAAAATGACAAGACGTAAAAATTCAACGCAAAAAAAAGAACAAGAGGCAGTACCGAAGGCTAGGGACCTAATCAATACAGACATCGGTAATATGTCAGATCTAGAGTTCAGAATGACAATTCTCAAGGTTCTAGCCGGGCTCGAAAAAGGCATGGAAGATATTAGAGAAACCCTCTCGAGAGATATAAAAGCCCTTTCTGGAGAAATAAAAGAACTAAAATCTAAACAAGTTGAAATCAAAAAAGCTATTAATGAGGTGCAATCAAAAATGGAGGCTCTAACTGCTAGGATAAATGAGGCAGAAGAAAGAATTAGTGATATAGAAGACCAAATGACAGAGAATAAAGAAGCTGAGCAAAAGAGGGACAAACAGCTACTGGACCACGAGGGGAGAATTCGAGAATTAAGTGACACCATAAGACGAAACAACATTAGAATAATTGGGATTCCAGAAGAAGAAGAAAGAGAGAGGGGAGCAGAAGGTATACTGGAGAGAATTATTGGGGAGAATTTCCCCAATATGGCAAAGGGAACGAGCATCAAAATTCAGGAGGTTCAGAGAACGCCCCTCAAAATCAATAAGAATAGGCCCACACCCCGTCACCTAATAGTAAAATTTACAAGTCTCAGTGACAAAGAGAAAATCCTGAAAGCAGCCCGGGAAAAGAAGTCTGTAACATACAATGGTAAAAATATTAGATTGGCAGCTGACTTATCCACAGAGACCTGGCAGGCCAGAAAGAGCTGGCATGATATTTTTAGAGCACTAAATGAGAAAAACATGCAGCCCAGAATACAATATCCAGCTAGGCTATCATTGAAAATAGAAGGAGAGATTAAAAGCTTCCAGGACAAACAACAACTGAAAGAATTTGCAAATACCAAACCAGCTATACAGGAAATATTGAAAGGGGTCCTCTAAGCAAAGAGAGAGCCTACAAGTGGTAGATCAGAAAGGAACAGAGACCATATACAATAACAGTCACCTTACAGGCAATACAATGGCACTAAATTCATATCTCTCAATAGTTACCCTGAATGTGAATGGGCTAAATGCCCCTGTCAAAAGACACAGGTATCAGAATGGATAAAAAAACAAAACCCATCTATATGTTGCCTCCAAGAAACTCATTTTAAGCCCGAAGACACCTCCAGATTTAAAGTGAGGGGGTGGAAAAGAATTTACCATGCTAATGGACATCAGAAGAAAGCAGGAGTGGCAATCCTTATATCAGATCAATTAGATTTTAAGCCAAAGACTATAATAAGAGATGAGGAAGGACACTATATCATACTCAAAGGGTCTGTCCAACAAGAAGATTTAACAATTTTAAATATCTATGCCCCCAACGTGGGAGCAGCCAACTATATAAACCAATTAATAACAAAATCAAAGAAACACATCAACAATAATACAATAATAGTAGGGGACTTTAACACTCCCCTCACTGAAATGGACAGGTCATCCAAGCAAAAGATCAGCAAGGAAATAAAGGCCTTAAACGACACACTGGACCAGATGGACATCACAGATATATTCAGAATATTTCATCCCAAAGCAACAGAATACACATTCTTCTCTAGTGCACATGGAACATTCTCCAGAATAGATCACATCCTCGGTCCTAAATCAGGACTCAACCGGTATCAAAAGATTGGGATCATTCCCTGCATATTTTCAGACCACAATGCTCTAAAGCTAGAACTCAACCACAAAAGGAAGCTTGGAAAGAACCCAAATACATGGAGACTAAACAGTATCCTTCTAAAGAATGAATGGGTCAACCGGGAAATTAAAGAAGAATTGAAAAAAATCATGGAAACAAATGATAATGAAAATACAACGGTTCAAAATCTGTGGGACACAACAAAGGCAGTCCTGAGAGGAAAATATATAGCGGTACAAGCCTTTCTCAAGAAACAAGAAAGGTCTCAGGTACACAACCTAACCCTACACCTAAAGGAGCTAGAGAAAGAACAAGAAAGAAACCCTAAGCCCAGCAGGAGAAGAGAAATCATAAAGATCAGAGCAGAAATCAATGAAATAGAAACCAAAAAAACAATAGAACAAATCAACGAAACTAGGAGCTGGTTCTTTGAAAGAATTAATAAAATTGATAAACCCCTGGCCCGACTTATCAAAAAGAAAAGAGAAAGGACCCAAATAAATAAAATCATGAATGAAAGAGGAGAGATCACAACTAACACCAAAGAAATACAAACTATTATAAGAACATACTATGAGCAACTCTACGCCAATAAATTTGACAATCTGGAAGAAATGGATGCATTCCTAGAAACATATAAACTACCACAACTGAACCAGGAAGAAATAGAAAGCCTGAACAGACCCATAACCAGTAAGGAGATTGAAACAGTCATTAAAAATCTCCAAACAAACAAAAGCCCAGGGCCAGATGGCTTCCCAGGGGAATTCTACCAAACATTTAAAGAAGAACTAATTCCTATTCTCCTGAAACTGTTCCAAAAAATAGAAATGGAAGGAAAACTTCCAAACTCATTTTATGAGGCCAGCATCACCTTGATCCCAAAACCAGACAAGGATCCCACCAAAAAAGAGAGCTATAGACCGATATCCTTGATGAACACAGATGCGAAAATACTCAACAAAATACTAGCCAATAGGATTCAACAGTACATTAAAAAGATTATTCACCACGACCAAGTGGGATTTATTCCAGGGCTGCAAGGTTGGTTCAACATCCGCAAATCAGTCAATGTGATACAACACATCAATAAAAGAAAGAACAAGAACCATATGATACTTTCAATAGATGCTGAAAAAGCATTTGACAAAGTACAGCATCCCTTCCTGATCAAAACTCTTCAAAGTGTAGGGATAGAGGGCACATACCTCAATATCATCAAAGCCATCTATGAAAAACCCACCGCAAATATCATTCTCAATGGAGAAAAACTGAAAGCTTTTCCACTAAGGTCAGGAACACGGCAGGGATGTCCATTATCACCACTGCTATTCAACATAGTATTAGAGGTCCTAGCCTCAGCAATCAGACAACAAAAGGAAATTAAAGGCATCCAAATCGGCAAAGAAGAAGTCAAATTATCACTCTTCGCAGATGATATGATACTATATGTGGAAAACCCAAAAGACTCCACTCCAAAACTGCTAGAACTTATACAGGAATTCAGTAAAGTGTCAGGATATAAAATCAATGCACAGAAATCAGTTGCATTTCTCTACACCAACAGCAAGACAGAAGAAAGAGATATTAAGGAGTCAATCCCATTTACAATTGCATCCAAAACCATAAGATACCTAGGAATAAACCTAACCAAAGAGACACAGAATCTATACTCAGAAAACTATAAAGTACTCATGAAAGAAATTGAGGAAGACACAAAGAAATGGAAAAATGTTCCATGCTCCTGGATTGGAAGAATAAATATTGTGAAAATGTCTATGCTACCTAAAGCAATCTACACATTTAATGCAATTCCTATCAAAGTACCATCCATCTTTTTCAAAGAAATGGAACAAATAATGCTAAAATTTATATGGAACCAGAAAAGACCTCGAATAGCCAAAGGGATATTGAAAAAGAAAGCCAACGTTGGTGGCATCACAATTCCGGACTTCAAGCTCTATTACAAAGCTGTCATCATCAAGACAGCATGGTACTGTCACAAAAACAGACACATAGATCAATGGAACAGAATAGAGAGCCCAGAAATAGACCCTCAAATCTATGGTCAACTCATCCTCGACAAAGCAGGAAAAAATTTCCAATGGAAAAAAGACAGCCTCTTCAATAAATGGTGCTGGGAAAATTGGACAGCCACATGCAGAAAAATGAAATTGGACCATTTCCTTACACCACACACAAAAATAGACTCAAAATGGATGAAGGACCTCAATGTGCGAAAGGAATCCATCAAAATCCTTGAGGAGAACACAGGCAGCAACCTCTTCGACCTCTGCCGCAGCAACATCTTCCTAGGAACAACGCAAAAGGCAAGGGAAGCAAGGGAAAAAATGAACTATTGGGATTTCATCAAGATCAAAAGCTTTTGCACAGTAAAGGAAACAGTTAACACAATCAAAAGACAACTGACAGAATGGGAGAAGATATTTGCAAACGACATATCAGATAAAGGACTAGTGTCCAGAATCTATAAAGAACTTAGCAAACTCAACACCCAAAGAACAAATAATCCAATCAAGAAATGGGCAGAGGACATGAACAGACATTTCTGCAAAGAAGACATCCAGATGGCCAACAGACACATGAAAAAGTGCTCCATATCACTCGGCATCAGGGAAATACAAATCAAAACCACAATGAGATATCACCTCACACCAGTCAGAATGGCTAAAATCAACAAGTCAGGAAATGACAGATGCTGGCGAGGATGTGGAGAAAGGGGAACCCTCCTACACTGTTGGTGGGAATGCAAGCTGGTGCAGCCACTCTGGAAAACAGCATGGAGGTTCCTCAGAATGTTGAAAATAGAACTGCCCTATGACCCAGCAATTGCACTATTGGGTATTTACCCTAAAGATACAAATGTAGTGATCCAAAGGGGCACATGCACCCGAATGTTTATAGCAGCAATGTCCACAATAGCCAAACTATGGAAAGAACCTAGATGTCCATCCACAGATGAATGGATCAAGAAGATGTGGTATATATACACAATGGAATACTATGCAGCCATCAAAAGAAATGAAATCTTGCCATTTGCGACAACATGGATGGAACTAGAGCGTATCATGGTTAGCGAAATAAGTCAAGCAGAGAAAGACAACTATCATATGATCTCCCTGATATGAGGAAGTGGTGATGCAACATGGAGGCTTAAGTGGGTAGGAGAAGAATAAATGAAACAAGATGGGATTGGGAGGGAGACAAACCATAAGTGACTCTTAATCTCACAAAACAAACTGAGGGTTGCTGGGGGGAGGGGGTTTGGGAGAAGGGGGTGGGTTACGGACATTGGGGAGGGTATGTGCTTTGGTGAGTGCTGTGAAGTGTGTAAACCTGGTGATTCACAGACCTGTACCCCTGGGGATAAAAATATATGTTTATAAAAAATAAAAAGTTTAAAAAAAAAAAAAAAAAAAGATTAGTTGACCATAGAGTTGAGGGTCTATTTCTGGGCTCTCTATTCTGTTCCATTGATCTATGTGTCTGTTTTTGTGCCAGTAGAATACTCTCTTGATGATTACATCCTTGTAATAGAGCTTGAAGTCTGGAATTGAGGAGAAGTAATTTCTTAACCTGATAAAAGAGATCTATAAAAGTGTATACCAAACATCACACTTAACATTTCAACATTACAACTATGTTATTACAGTTGAAGTTTTAGCCCAGGCACTATAACACAATAAATGCTGCATACCCACTTAGGATAATAAACAAAAAGGAAGAATTTTTAAAGAATTTGGATAAAAACCAATTGTAAGACTCTTGTACCATGGGGTGCCTGGGTAACTCAGTGGGTTAAAGCCTCTGTCTTCAGCTCGGGTCATGATCCCAGGGTCATGGGATTGAGCCCCTCATCAGGCTCCCTGCACAGCAGGGATCCTGCTTCCTCCTCTCTCTCTCTGCCTGCCTCTCTGCCTACTTGTGATCTCTATATGTCAAATAAATAAAATAAAATCTTAAAAAAAAAAAGACTGTTGTACCACCTCAGCCATATATGAAAAGCGATCAGAGTATGGAAAGGATAGGGGATTCATGGACAGTTTTTACTTAGATAAAGTTAAATTATGAGTCTCCCTCTCTCCCAGGAGTGTGGTGTAGTGGTGGCCTCATGTCAGGCTGAATGAATTGGGTTTCCATGAGGATTATTCAGAGAACTTTGTGTGTGGTCCTTGCTGTTGGGGAATAGTTGTATCATAGTTGACCCCCATCTAGAGCACATGGAGGGGAGAGACAGTCTTGCTACTTGTGCCGGTGGCAGGTCCAGGAGAATTCCTGTTAAATTGGGATGGGCCTGCTCTTATAGGACTTGTGATTGCTTCCAAAACCCAGATGTGAACCATAGTCAGTGAGAGAGCTGCTGGCTTCAAGACATTCTGACTCCTATCTAAGAGAACCACCCACATGGGAAAGGGAATTCACAAGTGAGAACATGTCAACCCAGTGGACTGACAGAAAACAAGGAGGGGGGTTTGGGTGGGTTGTGGCTGGCCTGTGAAGGGGCATTTCCCACATACTAGGAACAATGCTGGGAGGAGATGTCTAGGGGCTTCCACAGAGTTAATGGAGGATGAATAGGAAAGAGTCAGCTTTATATACCTTCGAGGCACAGATAGCATGGAAGCCAGTATACATAGCACTAGTCATTTGCATGAGGTTCAGTTCTAAACTCGGTATGCAAGGCAAAAAATAATTACATGTCAGTAATGCCTTGCATTGCTTTCTATCTCCTTATCTCATTTCCCTTTTTTTTCATCCTTGCTTTAACCCTTTCCAAAAAGTACTAACTCTCAATATTTGCCTCTGGTTCTGTTTTTTAGGGAAACTGAAACAAACAAATATCTACTTATAAAAATTGTCTATATGATGTCCACAAACATGATTGGCACTCAGTAAATGCTAGTTCCTCTTCCTCATTTTACCTTCTTATTTTCTCTCTCCAACTAAAACAAAAGAAAAAAACCAATTTTTTCCTGTTTTCTACATTATCCTCATGTTAAAAACTACAGAATGACTTTTACAGTAGTTATAATTTCTTAAATTTTTTTTGATACAAGAGAGTAAGAGTAAACATCTTTACAAATAGATAATGCACAGATAGTTCTGTATTTTTCTGGGGATAATTCTATGACCACAGTTAAATCTCTGAAATATATCAGAAAGTTGATTTTTATTGGAAATGCTTTCAGAGAAGGTATATGTTCTATTTCATCCAACCACTCTGTGTAAAAGCATTGAGTTTGGTAATACATCTGTCAACCCAAGGTTGCCCGAGAACAGTTCCCTTCACAATAGACCATGGCACTCATTACTGTGAGTATTTTATGTCTTTTGCAGGAGAGAATTTGTTTATGCTCTTTTTTTTTAACAGTTTTATAATTACAGTCTAAAGAAAATGCTTTTACATTTTTCCTCCTCTAAAATGCAATAAGCTTCCTAGCCATTTGGGATAGTTAAATCTTCTTGATCTTTGATTTCATAATAATTTTCTCCTTCCCAATTCCTATGAATTAAATTACTTTTTTAAAAACAGTTCTTATAAGCTCCCTTGAATAAGTCAATCTCATTATGAAAAGTTTTCATGTGAAAATTAGTAACCATAACCTTAGTAGTTAACTTAATCCCTATATTTTAAAAAATCACTCTCCCATTTTTTAAATGGAAGTATCATTTTTTGTTTTATTGCTAAGTTCCAATTTTGCTCTTCTTCGCTTATTCGGCTATTATGTATCTCTTATCATTTTCTTTTTCTTTTCTTTTTAAAGATTTATTATATTTATTTGACAGCAAGAGACACAGCAAGAGGGAACACAAGCAGGAGTGGTGGGAGAGGGAGAAGCAGGCTTCCTGCTAAGCAGGAAGCCTGATTGCAGGGCTCGATCCCAGGACCCTGGGATATGACCTGAGTCAAAGGCAGCCACTTAATGACTGGGCCACCCAGGCACCCCTCTTAACATTTTCTTAAAAAATCAGTTTTTATAAGATGAAACCAGAGAGGGAGACAAAGCACAAGAGACTCTTAATTCCAGGAAACAAACTGAGGATTGCTGGGGGATAGGATGGGAGGGATAGGGTGGCCTGGTTTTGGACACTGGGGAGAGTATGTGTTATGGTGAGTAATGTGAATTGTGTAAGACTGGTGATTCACAGGCCTGTACCCATGAAACTAATAATATATTATATGCTAATTTAAAAAAGTTATAAAGTGGAAAAATAAGAAGAAAGGTAACATCTAATAAGAAAAACCAGTTTTTATTTTAATCAAGGTTAAACAGTCTTATTATTTAAGAAGTCAATTATTCTACAGTGCTTATGAGAAAGAGCAGACCTCTGAATGCTTCATCTTCCTGACTCAAAGTTCTTCTTCTAGAGGAAATTACTTTGAACTCTGTTTGCTCATTATTTTGGTACTATCCATAGCTCGAAAACACTTACTTATGCTATTACTCCTTGAGTTTTCCATTTCAGGCAGTACTCATTGACTGCCCTACATGGAAGATGGAAATTTAGTTCTTTTCCCTTCCTGATCTTTCAAACACTGAAGAGAGTTCTGTCACTTGTCTTCTTGTATTAGGACTTAAACCTTTCTTTTGATAGCTTTTTCTGTAGCTTTGAAGTATGTAGTTGTTTAGTTTTGGGGGATCTTGTAGGCCTAAAAATATTCTATTCTACTCCCACAATTACTTTACAATACTTTTAGGTATATAATTTCATGCTGAAAATAATCATTCCTCAAAATTTTCTTCAGCCTTTTTTTTTTCTATTGACTTGTTTTCAAGTTCATTGGTTCTTTTTTTGCAGTATTCAACTTGCTGTTATCCTATAGCATAAAACATTTTAGATATTTTTTTAGTTGTAGAATTCAATTCAATTCTTTTAAAAAATCTCCACATTTATTTTGAAATCATTCACTCATAAGCATTCATTTCTGTCAATTAAAAATGTTTATAAAGTTATTTAAAAATCTTTGGCTGAGAATTCCACCCTCTAGGTCAACTAATCATCTCAGTTTCCTGCCTATGTTGTGTTATCCTTCTTAGAATGTCTATTAGCTTATTTTGCATATTGAATATTATGGATGATAGTATAGAAACTTGATTGTCCTCTTCTGAAGAATGCTGGCTGATTACCCGGATCTATGGGGGCTTGGTTCTAAACTTTGTTGGGGTGGATTTATTTTGATTTTGTCCTTTGTCCAAAGGTTCAGTCCTTAGTTCTGAGATATGGCCTTTAATTCTGAAGTTGTAGATTCTTTGACCTTTTCATTGGAATCTAGGATCTGATCTTGATTGCTGTATTCATGCTACGAGGCAGCTACTGAAATCTCTACTCATTTCTTATCTTTGCACATTAGGTGCTTTCTGCTGAGTTCCTAAGGGCCCTGATCTTTGCATGTTCATTCAGGAGTCAATAACAACTAGAGGGCATTGGAGCTTTACCTTCTGTAGGCTTTTATGATTCTTCCCTTTGTAATTCTCCTTTCTAGGATTCCCCTTCCAATTTCCCACCACTCTGCTAGCCCCAAACATTGACCTCTTACTCCCTGGGGACTTTTCTTTCTGTTTGGACTCCATTCCTGTGCACCTGGGAAGTACTGTTAGTGGCAACTAGCACTGTAAATGGAAAAATCTGTTAAATGTAGATATGATTAATGTGCTTCCCTTCTGCTTTTCATTGCTTTCTAGTGGCTTTAGAAAGCTACTTGTCCAAAACAATTATGTTTTAATATTTGTTATTGGCAGAAATGTACATCAGATATAAGCTACATTATCATAACCTAAAGTTAATGAAGGTTTTGGAATAATTAAATGAGATAGATTCACAGAACAGGAACAACACTAACATTGGATTTAAATATTACTGCTGTTAAAAGATCCTTGGCCATCTATGATGGATATTTTAAAGATCCTTGGCCATCTATGATGGATATTTTTCACTTTTATTGGGTCTCTCCCATTTTCTCTCTGCAAATCTTTTTCTTCTAGTTTCAGGAACTCTAACCTCTGTCTCCCAGTCTTTCATGTGTGAATTAAAAATTCACCCTACTTTATATTTAGCTATTGACTCTATAAGCCAGGACACAGAACTTGGCCTCTTTACTGATTTCCAGATGAACTCCAACTATGGAAAGCTTTTGTGATTTTTTGGTGAATACTCTTTACTGAAAATCTTTTGGGTTATGGAGAGCTGTCATGTTTTCTATGTGCAGGGTTTCCATTTAAATATCCTCATGTAAGGTTTCCATCTTTCAAAATGCCTCCTCCCTGTTGTTAGCAGGCATTCTCCCTTCCTCTAACCACTCCCCATCTTCAGGGACCCTGCCCCTCCCTTTCGTATTTTTTTTTTTCTTTTCTGCCTTTATTTTACAGGGCATTTCAGTAAATTCTCTTTGAATGGATGAGGATTCCTCTGGCATCTTACCCTCACTTCTCAGTGACTCACCAAAGTATTTCTTCTGAACACACAGGTGTATATCTTATGAGGTATGGTGAGCTCATATTTCTCTGTCTTGTCACACAGTAGCATTTTTTCCCTATCTTTCAATCTTTGCTTTTCCAGATTATCCTGGGCCTTGTTTGTATTGTATTGTGGTGAAGTGTAGTATATATTAGTTATTTTTGTGAGTAAATATGGCCCATAACTTTTTCTAAATAGAAACATGAGAGACGATGGACTCTGAAAAACAATCTGAGGCGTTTGAAGTGGTGGGGGGGTGGGAGGTCTGGGTACCAGGTGGTGGGTATTATAGAGGGCACAGATTGCATGGAGCACTGGGTGTGGTGAAAAAATAATGATACTATTATGCTGAAAATAAATCAATGAAAAAAAAAGCTAAAAAAAAAAGAAAAGCCATTTCCACTCTTTTTAAGAGATTTGCAAATATATTTTTGGTACTTTGGTGTTTTTTTAATTTTTAATTTTTAATAAACATATATATTTTTATCCCCAGGGGTACAAGTCTGTGAATCACCAGGTTTACACACTTCACAGCACTCACCATAGCACATACCCTCCCCAATGTCCATAACCTCACCCCCCTCTCCCAAACCCCCTCCCCCAGAAACCCTCAGTTTGTTTTGTGAGATTAAGAGTCACTATGGTTTGTCTCCCTCCCAATCCCATCTTGTTTCATTTATTCTTCTCCTACCCCCTTAACCACCCATGTTGCATCTCCACTTCCTCATATCAGGGAGATCATATGATAGTTGTCTTTCTCCACTTGACTTACTTCGCTAAGCATGATACTCTCTAGTTCCATCCATGTCATCACAAATGGCAAGATTTCATTTCTTTTGATGGCTGCATAGTATTCCATTGTGTATATATACCACATCTTCTTTATCTATTTATCTGTGGATGGACATCTAGGTTCTTTCCATAGTTTGGCTATTGTAGACATTGCTGCTATAAACATTCAGGTGCACGTGCCCCTTCGGATCACTACGTTTGTATCTTTAGGGTAAATATCCAGTAGTGCAATTGCTGGGTCATAGAACAAATATTGTGAAAATGTCTATGCTACCTAAAGCAATCTATACATTTAATGCAATTCCTATCAAAATACCATCCATTTTTTTTCAAAGAAATGGAACAAATAATCCTAAAATTTATATGGAACCAGAAAAGACCTCGAATAGCCAAAGGAATATTGAAAGAGACAGCCAAAGTTGGTGGCATCACAATTCCAAACTTCAAGCTCTATTACAAAGCTGTCATCATCAAGACAGCATGGTACTGGCACTAAAACAGACACACAGATCAATGGAACAGAATAGAGAGCTCAGAAGTAGACCTTCAACTGTATGGTCAACTAATCTTCGACAAAGCAGGAAAGAATGTCCAATGGAAAAAAGACAGCATCCTCAATAAATGGTGTTGGGAAAATTGGACAGCCACATGCAGAAAAATGAAATTGGACCATTTCCTTACACCACACACAAAAATAGACTCAAAATGGATGAAGGACCTCAATGTGAGAAAGGAATCCATCAAAATCCTTGAGGAGAACACAGACAGCAACCTCTTCTACCTCAGCCATAGCAACATCTTCCTAGGAACATCGCCAAAGGCAAGGGAAGCAAGGGCAAAAATGAACTATTGGGATTTTATCAAGATCAAAAGCTTTTGCACAGCAAAGGAAACAGTTAACAAAACCAAAAGACAAGTGACAGAATGGGAAAAGATATTTGCAAATGACATATCAGATAAAGGGCTAGTGTCCAAAATCTATAAAGAACTTAGCAAACTCAACACCCAAAAGAACAAATAATCCAATCAAGAAATGGGCAGAGGGGGGCGCCTGGGTGGCTCGGTGGGTTAAAGCCTCTGCCTTCGGCTCAGGTCATGATCCCAGGGTCCTGGGATCGAGCCCCACATCGGGCTGTCTGCTCAGCAGGGAGCCTGCTTCCTTCTCTCCCTCTGCCTGCTTCTCTGCCTACTTGTGATCTCTATCTGTCAAATAAATAAATAAAATCTTAAAAAAAAAAAGAAATGGGCAGAGGACATGAACAGACATTTCTACAAAGAAGACATCCAGATGGTCAACAGACACATGAAAAAGTGCTCCATATCACTCAGCATCAGGGAAATACAAATCAAAACCACAATGATATATCACCTCACATCAGTCAGAATGGACAAGTCAGGAAATGACAGATGCTGGCAAGGATGTGGAGAAAGGGGAACCCTCCTACACTGTTGGTAGGAATGCAAGCTGGTGCAACCACTCTGGAAAACAGCATGGAGGTTCCTCAAAATGTTGAAAATAGAACTACCCTATGACCTAGCAATTGCACTACTGGGTATTTACCCTAAAGATACAAACGTAGTGATCCGAAGGGGCACGTGCACCTGAATGTTTATAGCAGCAATGTCTACAATAGCCAAACTATGGAAAGAACCTAGATGTCCATCCACAGATAAATAGATAAAGAAGATGTGGTATATATACACAATGGAATACTATGCAGCCATCAAAAGAAATGAAATCTTGCCATTTGTGATGACATGGATGGAACTAAAGGGTATCATGCTTAGCGAAGTAAGTCAAGTGGAGAAAGACAACTATCATATGATCTCCCTGATATGAGGAAGTGGAGATGCAACATGGGTGGTTAAGGGGGTAGGAGAAGAATAAATGAAACAAGATGGGATTGGGAGGGAGACAAACCATAGTGACTCTTAATCTCACAAAACAAACTGAGGGTTTCTGGAGGAGGGGGTTTGGGAGAGGGGGGTGAGGTTATGGACATTGGGGAGGGTATGTGCTATGGTGAGTGCTGTGAAGTATGTAAACCTGTGATTCACAGACCTGTACCCCTGGGGATAAAAATATATTATATGTTTATAAAAAAATTAAAAAATTTAATAAAAAAAGACAACTTACAGAATGGGAGAAGATATTTGCAAACTATATATCAGATAAAGTGCTAGTGTCCAAAATCTATAAAGAACTTAGGTACTTTGGTGTTTTTGAATCAGTGAGTTGATTTTGGTGAATGATCACAGAACCACTGATAACTCTATGGTCCCTTTTAGCTCTGGGTCACATTATTCTGTGACTCACTAATGTGAAATAGAAGTACGTAGGCTTTAAAAAAAATAAGTAGGCCTTATTTCTATTCTTGGCTATGTAGCTGTTAAATTCTAGGTCACAATATCATGTGCTCTCTAATGACTTATTGTTCATACCAGGGAATAATTATACTGTCTTCTTCTTCTTCTTCTTTTTTTTTTTTTTTTTTGTCATTTCTTTCTCTTGTTACCTCAGTGGTTGGTGATTGTTCCATCTTTATGTGTAACAGTAAGGCAGACTACATGCAGAATGGGAGCACAGAGCTCATACATTTTTGGGGAATATTTGCCTTGGCTACCAATGACTAGGAATCAGGGGGCCTGGGAGGGGCCTGGTGTGGGCAACAATCAGGTTGCCATGAGACCAAGGGTTGCTCATCCTGAGACTTAGCTTAATTGTCACTGTGGTTTTCTCAGGGTTGGTTAAGGTATTTCTCAAGCACCATAAACTTAAAATGTTTTGTCTACTTTGGTAGAAAACAAACACAATGTTGCTTAGTTTTCTTCTTTTGTTTTAGGCAGAAAGCAGCTCATTTAGGGAGCTAAAATGTCCATTTAGCAACTAGATGCAATAAAGAGCAGTGTAAGGATGCAGAACCAATTTTGTTATTTCTAAATCTGGATGGTCATCGGGACAATATGAAAGAACCTCTTTAAATTGTGAATAATGAAGATGAAGGGCACTTAGGCATCGGTCATCTAATAGATAAGATTTTTGGTTTGTTGGTCATCCAAGAGCTAAGCTAACAACTGTTGTGTACTTACCATGTGCCAGTGCATAATGTGTTTTAGTTCTCAGTTTATTCTCACAATAACCAATGAACTAAGTAGCTTTATTATCCTTAATTTACTGATGAGAGCTAGGCTGAGGAATTACATATAGATAGGCTGAGGATTTGTTGAAAGTCACATATTTCCTAAATGGTGGCACTAGTATTCAAGCGCAGGTGGCCCTATTGTGGGACCTATATAGTAGAGTAGAATGGATACATCAGTTTAATTAGTCATGTTTTGAAAAATGGATGTGGCCAGTTGATTTCTAGATGCCTGCTTCCAACCAAAGGTAGTATCATGTAGAATCTCGTGGGTCTGTTTCTCAGGGCTGCTTTTCCCAAGTCCAAAAGTCTTCACTGTTTTGTATTGCTCACGAAGTTTATCCAAACTGGTCCCTTCTTCCATGCTTTTTGGAGTGATCATCTTATATTTAGAGCTACTTTACTAACTGTCATGTTTCTTTTCTCTCCTCTGTATAAAGCATTTGAGAAATTAGAAGAGAAAGGAAGAATGAATTAGGCAGTAGAAGGGGTTGCCTCTTTTTTTTTTGGTTACCCTAGGAAAAATCCTGGATAAGAATGTAGGGTAGGCAGAGAGCCACTGCAAACAGGACTTAGAATGACCTGTGATTTCCCAGTGGAAGGAAGTATTTTAATTGGGAAGCCAATTCAATGCAAATGGCCTGCAGCACTTAACTGTGCCTGCAAGGTTTTGATAGAAACTTGGGTTGTAGTTAATGCTTTGCTGTATGTGCAAAGAATTAGCTTTATTCATTATTCGTTTGAATGGCTTAGATTGCTAGAAATTGTTTTTTTTTCTATTGTCTTCTTTTGTTTTCAACCAGATTTTGGTTTAGCTTCATTATAAAAGCCAAGGAAATGTGCTATTATGTAGTTTTTAATTCAGATTTAATATGTCCATATTATTTGGCCTATTATGTCTTTGTTTGTAGACTTCAGGTCAGGCTTCTTAGATGATGAAACATTTTTCATCTAGGAAACATGCTAATGAATACAGGAAATAATTAGAAATGTCCATCTTTATTGTCAGAATAGAAATCAACAGTAATTAATGCTTTTACCATGAGGTTAATGCAGTATTAATTATAATTGCATCAGGAATACAGGTGTTCCCAAAAGCAAATGACCACTTTGATTCTATGTAGTTTGCTGTTAAAAGGGAACAGTGGTGGCTATGCAGATTGAGCAGAATAAGCAGAGAGGTTAGGTAGACTCAGTCCCTGCCAGACTGCCTTGGCTTGAAATCCAGCTCTGGTATGCATTAACTGTGGAATCCTGAGCAAGGCATTGAACCTTGATGCTCTCAGTTTCTTTCTTTATAAAATGAAGGTAATAAAAGTAATATCTCATAGATTGTTGGAATACTTAATACTAAGATAATTTAACATTGTTCTTAAAAGAGTGCTCAGCATATTGTATGCACACAATAGCTTTTAGGCAGATAGTAGTAATATAGAAGCTGAGTAGAACTAGATTCTTATATGTGTTACCGTACCTCATCATGGATTATCCTCATCAAATAATCAATTAGCAGGTAACTTTTAATTCCTATAATTCCTATTAATTTCTTCTTTAGGCCACTGCTAAAGCCAATCACATAAAGTGAGTAAAAAATATCCTAAAAGGAATCATAATTTTATTGATCCTTAATCCTGACTAAGCAGATTTGAGATACCTGGGTAGCTTTTAAACTTATTCTCAGAGGATCTGATTTAATTGGCCTGGGAATGATTTTCAGTTATGTCCAGGGTTGGGAATCAGTGATAGGATGCATCACAAAGACAAAGCTATATAACTCTCCAGTATCTGTTCATAGTAAAAAGAGCTGAGGGCTTTATCTTAAGGGCTTCTCTGAAGCTATCCTTTAGGGCAGTTTTTACTGAGGTACAGGTAACATATTAGTACATGGCAAAGATTTTCTTTAGTTTTCATAATTCTATTTTGTTGTGTATGAAATAAATACCAGCAGATTTTCAGACATGATTTAATGGATATTATTGCTTAGAAATTGACTTAAAGTGAGTGAGTTTAGAAAAAGTATTAAGTGACTGATGACATAGATGGTTGTATGGTGCTGGATAGTGTCCCCCCAAATTCGTGTCCTTCTCAGAATCTCAGAATATTTGGTAATAGGGTTGTTGCATATGTAATTAGTTAAGATGAGGTCTTACTAGAGTAGGGTGAGCATTTAATCCATTGAGAACTTATTCCAGTATATCCTTAAAAGTAGAGAAGAAGAGGAAGAAAACTGATAGATACATAGGAAGGATGCTATGGGATAATGGAGGAAGAGACTGGAATGATGCCTCTACAAGCCACGGAATGCTACCGATTGAGGCAGCTACCAAAAGCTAGGAAGAGTCAAGGAAGGCTCCTCCACAAGAGCCTTCAGAAGGACCATGCCCTGCCAACAGCTTTCTGACTTCTAGCCTCCAGAACTACAAGAGAATCAATTTCTGTTGTTTTAATCCACCCAGTTGTAGTACTTTGTTAGTGGAGCTTGAGGAAACTAATATAAGGACAAGGCAAAATAAATGAATTGGGAATGTGAATGACTGGAATTGGGGAAATACCACCTTAGGATAAACCTGTTTTCCACATGGCTTAAGAGTATTGCTGCCATCTGCTTCTGAGGATTTCTGGTAACCTTTCTTGCCATTTTCCCTTTTGCAGGTTATACTTTAGTTCTACTGAGCTGCTCTCAGTCCCTTCTTTCCTTCCTTCCTTCCTTTTTTCCTTCTTCCCTTCCAGATTTTATTTTATTTTTTTGAGAGAGAGACAGACAGAGATAACAACAGAGGTCATGACTGGGGAGGAGAGGGAGAAGCAGGTTGCCCGTTGAGCAGAGAGCCTAATGCAGGGCTTGATCCCAGGACTCTGAGATCATGACCTGAGCCGAAGGCAGACGCTTAACTGACTGAGCCACCCAGGCACCACAGCTGCTCTCAATTTCTGAGTTTCTTTTACATAAAGGAGATGATAGGTGACATTTCGACATTCACTCTTCCTTTATTACTGACCAGCTCTTGTCATCTAACTCCTCCTTATCCTGCAGATCTCAATTATATATCATTTTTTCCCCCAGAAAGTCTTCCAAAACCTAGACTAGGTGAATTCTTCTGTTTTATTTGTCTATAGCTCTCTCTAGTTCTCCTTTCATTATATTCATTGCCCTTTATTGTTGACAATTGTTGAATTGCCTATTTCCTTTGCTAGACACATCTTGTATTTGTTTTGGCCACCATCATTTCTCCAATACCTAATACAGTGTCTGAATGGAGACTCTCAAAACTTAATATCCCATGTAAATCCTGGAAAAAGGTGTATTTCCAATTGCCTCCACAGTGTATTATTTATCGATACAAATCTGACATTGAAGTGTTATTGCCATACTCTTTACTATTTGTTATCTCTTGAAGTAGACTCGGGGAAATGAAAAGAGGACTAGACTGAGTCAGACAATATGATGTCTCTTCTTGGTTTTGCCATTAATTAGCTGTGTGATATTAAGAAAACTATCAAAATCTCTGGTTCTCAGTTTGTTAACTGAAGGAGATGGATTGGTAGTAATTAAAATCCTTTCCACCTGGTGCTGGATAAAAAGGAGGGCGCGTATTGTGTGGAGCACTGAGTGTGGTGCATAAACAATGAATTTTGGGAACACTGAAAAAAGATTAAATTAAATAAAAAAAAAATCCCTTCCAGACGTGATACAATGTTTCAAGATGGGGCCTTATACTATCTGCTTAGAATTCTAACAACTGTTTTAGCCAGAAGAGCATCATTGTAAAAATGGAAAATTGGTGCTTAGTAGCCATTCCAACCTCCTTCTGATGTGTCTCCTGACCTGCAGAGACTGGAAAGCCAAAACCTATGTTACAGAGATTCTCTTGGACTTACTGTAAGGAATGTGATTTGGGTTTGGCTGGTTAGATGGTATTTGGAAGGTGAAAGTGATGTAGAAGCTCCATCTCTTTTAGTAGTTAGTGTTTAGCATTTAGGCTTTTAGTATTTCTACTGCCAAGCCCAGTTGTGAAGGTTTTTTAAAATTTTCTAACACTTTAGCACAGATTTCAGTGTCCAGCAACCAGCTATGTGGCTGTCGGGTGTCACAATACAGGACATGGCATCCTTGGTGCATCTATGGATCACAGTGGGCACAGTTAACTCAGGAACTGGCAGCAGCTGCACAGAATCTTTCGATGACATGACTTTGTGATCATGGCAGCTGGGATCTGGTTTGGAGGCAGAGGCTTCCTGACTCTAGAAGAGGGAACAGCTCTTTAGTGGACCGGTTCTATGGTGTGGCTCTGAGAGGTGAATACTCAATCTAAAATCTCTTTCTCCAGCATTCCCAGAGATATAGAAGCTGTTTATTGCTCAGGTCTGAATCCCTTTCTACTTAAACTGGCTTAAGCAGATTTTGTTTTGTGCAATGGAATCCTGAAATAAGGGTGGACATTTATGGATCTCAACTCAGAACAAAATAATTTTAATAAGCTTTGTAATTTAATAAGATTCTTTTCATTTCACTTCAGTTCTACCATTAAGGATGGAGACTTTGCCTGTAAATGTTCACAGTAGAGTCATGATGAAATAATTCCCAATATCTTGCTCCCTGAGAATGTTTTGCTTTATTACCATGGCATGTATACTCTCAGACAAAGTGATCTCATTCTCTATTTTCTGTTTATATGACAGTTCACGTGACAGATTCAAACATGAATAAATCAAGGTCTGTTACCTGTGCTGAGGAAGATCTTGGAGAAGTCTAGCCTTACAAATTATAAGTAAGCAAAAAGGTCATTTTTAATCTTCTTCCTGAGCTGAGGAAGTCCAGGCTATCTACTCCACTCTAAAGCATTGTGATCTATAGCACACACTATCACTGTGTATTTACTGGCCTGAAAAATTGACTAGTTCAGCTTGAGGGTTTGACATACAGGTTAAAGGTCCAAATCTTGCATTTGGGTCAACCTGGGGTGATCTCCCTCGGGTAAATCAGGAAATTATTTGTTAAGAAGTTTAGAGTATCAAGAGAAAAGCCCTTTGAAAATGCTTTTCAAAGGGAACAGCAGAGAAAAACTTGACAGTATATTTCTGGTTAGAAATTAGGTTTTATAGATGTCCTCTTGACCCACCTAATGTCTCCCAAGGCTATGTTTTTGTTTTTTTTTTCAGGACATCTGTCTGGCCGGGGAGAATAAAAATTCCAGCAAACTAACTATTGGTTGTTTAATCAATATGAATATGAGATTAAACCATTGGACTTTGAAAATATTGTGTTTATTTATTTTTTTTTTAAAGATTTTATTTATTTATTTGTCAGAGAGAGAGGGAGCACAGGCAGACAGAGAGGCAGGCAGAGGCAGAGGGAGAAGCAGGCTCCCTGCCGAGCAAGGAGCCAGATGTGGGACTCGATCCCAGGACGCTGGGATCATGACCTGAGCCGAAGGCAGCTGCTTAACCAACTGAGCCACCCAGGCGTCCCAGAAAATATTGTGTTTATTAACCCTGGGTGTTTACTGACAAAGGTGAAAAGGATGGGGAACAACTTTGTTCAAAGTGTTTAGCTACTTTCGTACACACTTACATATTGTATGAAAGTATATGGAGAGATAATGATGTTCTACATCATCAGTCATCAGGGAAATACAAAACCACAGTGAGACATCAAATTACATCTGTTGGAAGGGCTATTATCAAAAAGACTAGGAATAGCAAGTGTTGTGACGATATGGAGAAAAAGGAATCATTGTGCCCTGCCAGTGGGAATGTAAATGGTGTACCCACTATGGAAATAGTATGGAGGTTCCTCAGAAAACTAAAAGTAGAACTACCATATAATCCAGAAATTCTGCTTCTGAGTATTTATCTGAAGAAAATGAAAATATTAATTCAAGAGGATACATGCACCCCCATGTTCATGGCGATATTCTTTATAATAACCAAGATGTGGAAACAACCTAAGTGTTTATTGATGGATGAATAGATAAAGAAATTGTGAGATTTGTCACACACACACACACACACACACACACACACACACTGGACTCAGCCATAAAAAAATGAAATCTTGCCGCTGGTGTGCATGTATAAAACTAAGCTTGTAGATTAGCAGTTACTAGAAGTGGAGGGTGGCACGGGGATGGGAGAAATGAGTGAACTGTTTTTGTTTGTGTTTTTAGTTTAAATAAATTGAAAAAAAAAAGGAAATTTCTATGGTGTCTAGATGAAGAGACAAACTATAACATCTTTGTTTGTTTTGTGCCATTTGACAAATACTTGGATTATCCAAGGTTCAGCTATTGTATTATGTGCTACTATAATACTGTGTTTTGTCCAGTAACCTGGGTAGTATGATTTTTTTTTTCTTACTTTATTGATGAGGATGATGAGGTAAAGAGATACTAACAGAAGTTGCTAAGGTCACATAACTGACAAGCAGGTCTGACTCTGACCCTGGGCTCCTTCGGCCACTGCCTGTGATTTTCACACCATATTCCATAGATGCATCAGGCTAACTTGAAAGATTGTAGTAGGTTGTATGCCAATGGGGAAATTAAGAGAGGAGTTGAAGTAAGGGTTGAGCCGATGAGTTCCCACCACTTTTAGATTAGAGGAGAATTGCTTTTATTCATTTTAGGTACTAGGATTCTGCAAAGATTTCATTTAAAAAGAGATTTCAAATATAAAAATGTCTGGATAGAAAGTGTTTTCTTGATATTTCTGTTCAGTCACCTTGCTTTTTCTCTTCTCTTGCCTTAAACTTTTCTAAATTATCCTCTTTTTTTTGTGGGGAAAGGAAAAAAGAGGCAAAGCAGAGGATGCCTCTGTGGTATGTGAATGGCCATTAGCATGTGAGTGTAGGTTCAGTTCAGTTCAATAAACATTCTTTGCTTACCTAGTCTTCAATATTCTTCTATTCAGTGAATACTGGGGAGTCTGTTCTAGGTACAGAAACACAAAGAACACAAGGTGCCTGTCTTCACCATTGTATGTGTGACTTTGGTGTGGGAGTGTGGAAGGGAACTTTAAGCCTAAGAGAACTTTGGTTGGCCACACTGGCTCCATGTTGATATGGATTAGGTAAAGTTTGGCTTTTGTTGACTGTGCCTTCCTGTGTCAACATCCTCACCTCTCACATAGGTGAGACAAGGGCATCCTCTAAGAACAGATCTGAAGAGAAGATAAGAAAAGCAAGGAGGACTGTTGGTGCCTTTCTGCTCTCACCTGAGTTTTGCCAAGAGAACAGAGTTGAAGCTATAATTTGGATGCAAGATACCAATCTTACATGTTTTCTAGGCTGACAACATACCATAGACTGGATGGTCTCACAGTTCCAGAGGCTAGAAGTCCAAGATCAAGGTGTTGGCAGGGTTGGTTTCTTTTCTTTATTTTTTTAACTTTTTAATTTTTTAATTAACATATAATGTATTATTAGCCCCAGGGGTACAGGTCTGTGAATCACCAGGTTTACATACTTCACAGTACTCACCATAGCACATACCCTCCCCAATGTCCATAAGCACACCACCCTCTCCCTAACCCCCTTCCCCTGGCAACCCTCAGTTTGTTTTGTGAGATTAAGAGTTTCTTATGGTTTGTTTCCCTCCCAATCCCATCTTGTTTCATTTATTCTTTTCCTACCCCCAAGTCCCCCATGTTGCATCTCCCATTCCTCATATCAGGGAGATCATATGATAGTTGTCTTTCTCTGATTGATTTTATTCGCTCAGCATAATATCCTCTAGTTCCATCCACATAATCACAAATGGCAAGATTTCATTACTTTTGATGGCTTCATAGTATTCCATTATATATATACATTTATACCACTTTTTCTTTATCCATTCATCTGTTGATGGACATCTAGGTTCTTTCCATACCTTGACTATTTGTGGACATGGCTGCTATAAACATTCAGGTGCATGCCCCCCTTTGGATTACATTTGTATCTTTAGGTAAATACCCAGTACTGTGGCTGCTGCATCATAGGGTAGCTCTATTTTCAACTTTTTGAGGAATCTCCATACTGTCTTCTAGAGTGGCTGCACCAGCTTGCATTCCCATCAACAGTGTAAGAGGGAGGGTTCCCTTTTCTCCACATCCTCACCAATGTCTATCCTTTCCTGATTTGTTAATTTATCCATTCTGACTGGTGAAAGGTAGATACCACTAATCAAAACTGTGGTTTTGATTTGTATTTCCCTGATGCCAAGGAATGTTGAGCACTTTTTCATGTGTCTGTTGGCCATTTGGATGTCTTCTTTGCAAGAATGTCTGTTCATGTCTTCTACCCATTTCCTGATTGGATTATTTGTTTTTTGGGTGTTGAGCTTGATATGCTTTTTCAAGATTTTGGATACTAGCCCTTTATCTGATATGCCATTTGCAAATATCTTCTCCCATTCTGTCAGTTGTTTTTTTGTTTTGTTGACTGTTTTCTTTGCTGTGCAAAAGCTTTTGATCTTGAAGAAGTCCTAATAGTTCATTTGCCCTTGCTTCCCTTGCCTTTGGCAATGTTTCAAGGAAGAAGTTGTTGCAGCTGAGGTCGAAGAGGTTACTGCCCGTGTTTTCCTCAAGGATTTTGATGGATTCCTTTCTCACATTGAGGTCTTTCATCCATTTTGAATCTATGTTTGTGTGTGGTGTAAGGAAATGGTCCAGTTTCATTCTTCTGCATGTGGCTGTCCAATTTTCCCAACACTTGTTGAAGAGACTCTTTTCCTTTGGACATTCTTTCCTGCTTTGTTGAAGATTAGTTGACCATAGAGCTGAGGGTCTATTTCTGGGCTCTCTATTTTGTTCCATTGATCTATGTGTCTGTTTTTGTGCCAGTACCATACTGTCCTGATGATGACAGCTTTGTAACAGAGATCTGTTAAGTCTGGAATTGTGATACTGTCAACTTTGGCTTTCTTTTTCAACATTCCTCTGGATATTTGGGGTCTTCTCTGGTTCCATACAAATTTTGGGATTATTTGATCCATTTCTTTGAAAAAAAAAATGATGGTATTTTGGTAGGGCTTGCAGTAAATGTGTAGATTGCTTTAGGTAACATCGACATTTTCACAATATTTGTTCTTTTGATCCATGAGCATGGAATGTTTTTCCATTTCTCTGTGTCTTCCTCAATTTTTTTTTCATGAATACTTTATAGTTCTCTGAGTACAGACTCTTTGCTTCTTTGGTTAGGTTTATTCCTAGGTATCTTATGGTTTTGGGTACAATTGTAAATGGGATCAACTCCTTAATTTCTCTTTCTTCTGTCTTGTTGGTGTATAGAAATGCAACTGATTTCTGTACATTGATTTTAATTCCTGACATTTTACTGAATTCCTGTGCAAGTTCTAGCCAGATTTGGAGTGGAATCTTTTGGGCTTTCCACATAAAGTATTATATCATCTGCAAAGAGTGAGAGTTTGACTTCTTCTTTGCTGATTTGGAAGGCTTTAATTTCTTTTTGTTGTCTGATTGCTGAGGATAAGCTTAAGTTTTTACCCATTGAGAATGATATTCACTGTGGGTTTTTCATAGATGGCTTTGATGATATTGAGGTATGTACACTCTATCCCTTCACTCTGAAGAATTTGATCAAGAAAGGATGCTGTACTTTGTCAAATGCTTTTTCAGCATCTATTGAGAGTATCACATGGTTCTTGTTCTTTCATTTATTAATATATTGTATCACATTGATTGGTTTGTGGATATTGAACCAAACTTGCAGCCCAGGAATAAATCTCACTTGGTCATGGTGATTGAGCCTTTTAATGTACTGTTGGATTTTATCGGTTAGTATTTAGGAGAGAATTTTGACATCTGTGTTCATCAAGGATATTGGTCTGTAATTCTCCTTTTTGATGGGTCCTTGTCTGGTTTTGGGATCAAGGTAATGCTGGCCTCATAAAATGAGTTTGGAAATTCTCCTTCCATTTCTATGTTTTGGAACAGTTTCAGAAGAATAGGTATTAATTCTTCTTTAAATGTTTGGTAGAATTCCCCTGGGAAGCCATCTGGCCCTGGGCTCTTGTTTGTTGGGAGATTTTTGATGACTGGTTCAATCTCCTTACTGGTTATGGGTCTGTTCAGGTTTTCTATTTCTCCCTGGTTCAGTTGTGGTAGTTTATAGGTTTCTAGGACAGTATCCATTTCTTCCAGATTGTCAAATTTGCTAGCGTGTAGTTGCTCATAATATGTTCTATAATTGTTTGTATTTCTTTGGTCTTGGTTGTGATCTCTCCTCTTTCATTCATGATTTTATTTATTTGGGTCCTTTCTCTTTCCTTTTGGATAAGTCTGGCCAGGGGTCTATCAATCTTATTAATTCTTTCAAAGAACCAGTTCCTAGGTTCTTTGATCTATTCTACTGTTCTTTTGGTTTCTATTTCATTGATTTCTGCTCTGGTCTTTGTGATTTCTTTCCTCCTGCTGGGTTTAGGCTTTCTTTACTGCTCTTTTCCAGCTCCTTTAGGTGTAGGGTTAGGTTGTGTACTTGAGACCTTTTTGTTTCTTGAGAAAGGCTTGTATGGCTTTATACTTTCCTCTCAGGACTGCCTTTGCTGTGTCCCAAAGATTTTGAACAGCTGTGCTTTCATTTTCATTTATTTCCATGAATTTTTTCAATTCTTCTTTAATTTGCTGGTTGACCCATTCATTCCTTAGGAGGATGCTCTTTAGTCTTCATGTATTTGAGTTCTTTCCAGCTTTCCTCTCATGATTGAGTTCTAGCTTCAGAGCACTTTGGTCTGAAAATATGCAAGGAATGATCCCAATCTTTTGGTACTGGTTGAGACTTGATTTGTGACCGAGGATGGGATCTATTCTGGAGAATGTTCCACGTTCACTCGAGAGGAATATGTATTCTGTTGCTTTGGGATGGGATGTTCTAAATATATCTGTAATGTCCATCTGCTCCAGTGTGCCATTTAAAGCCTTTATTTCCTTGTTGGTCTTTTGCTTAGATGGTCCATCCATTTCAATGAGGGGCATGTTAAAGCCCTCTATTGTTATTGTATTATTGTCATGTGTTTCTTTAATTTTGTTATTAATTGGATTTTATATCTTTGAAAAAGATGGATGGTACTTTGATAGGAATTGCATTAAATGTGTAGATTGCTTTAGGTAGCATAGACATTTTCACAATATTTATTCTTCCAATCCAGGAGCATGGAACATTTTTCTATTTCTTTGTGTCTTCCTCAATTTCTTCCACGAGTACTTTATAGTCTTCTGAGTATAGATTCTGTGTCTCTTTGGTTAGGTTTATTCCTAGGTATCTTATGGTTTTGGATGCAATTGTAAATGGGATTGACTCCTTAATATCTCTTTCTTCTGTCTTGCTGTTGGTGTAGAGAAATGCAACTGATTTCTGTGCATTGGTTTTATATCCTGACACTTTACTGAATTCCTGTATAAGTTCTAGCAGTTTTGGAGTGGAGTCTTTTGGGTTTTCCACATATAGTATCATATCATCTGCAAAGAGTGATAATTTGACTTCTTCTTTGCCGATTTGGATGCCTTTAATTTCCTTTTGTTGTCTGATTGCTGAGGCTAGGACCTCTAATACTATGTTGAATAGCAGTGGTGATAATGGACATCCCTGCCGTGTTCCTGACCTTAGTGGAAAAGCTTTCAGTTTTTCTCCATTGAGAATGATATTTGCAGTGGGTTTTTCATAGATGGCTTTGATGATATTGAGGTATGTGCCCTCTATCCCTACACTTTGAAGAGTTTTGATCAGGAAGGGATGCTGTACTTTGTCAAATGCTTTTTCAGCATCTATTGAGAGTATCATATGGTTCTTGTTCTTTCTTTTATTGATGTGTTGTATCACATTGACTGATTTGCGGATGTTGAACCAACCTTGCAGCCCTGGAATAAATCCCACTTGGTCGTGGTGAATAATCTTTTTAATGTACTGTTGAATCCTATTGGCTAGTATTTTGTTGAGTATTTTCGCATCTGTGTTCATCAAGGATATTGGTCTATAGCTCTCTTTTTTGATGGGATCCTTGTCTGGTTTTGGGATCAAGGTGATGCTGGCCTCATAACATGAGTTTGGAAGTTTTCCTTCCATTTCTATTTTTTGGAACAGTTTCAGGAGAATAGGAATTAGTTCTTCTTTAAATGTTTGGTAGAATTCCCCCGGGAAGCCGTCTGGCCCTGGGATTTTATAATTGGCTGTCCCCACTTTGGGGGCATAGATATTTAAAATTGTTAGATCTTCTTGTTGGATGGACCCTCTAAATATGATGTAGTATCCTTCCTCATCTCTTAGTATAGTCTTTGGCTTAACATCTAATTTATCTGATATAAAGATTGCCACCTCAGCTTTCTTTTGATGTCCATTAGCTTGGTCAATTGTTTTCCACCTCCTCACTTTAAAAGTGGAGGTTTCTTTGGGTCTTCAATGAGTTTCTTCCGGACAGCATATTGATGGGTCTTGCTTTTTTTTTTTTTTTTTTTCCTTTTAATTCATTCTAATTCCCTGTGTCTTTTGACTGGGGCATTTAGCCTATTTAAATTCAGAGTAACTATTGAGAGATATGAATTTAGTGTCATTGTATTGCCTGTAAGGTGACTGTTACGGTATATCTCTGTTCCTTTCTGGTCTACTAGAAAGGGACTGCCTTTGCTTAGAGGACCCCTTTCAATATTTCCTATAGGGCTACTTTGATGTTTGCAAATGCTTTTAATTTTTGTTTGTCCTGGAAGCTTTTTATCTCTCCTTATATTTTCAGTGACAGTCTAGTGGGATATAGTATTCTTAGCTGCATATTTTTCTCATTTAGTGCTCTGAATATATCATGCTAGTCCTTTCTGACCTTCCAGTTCTCTGGATAAGTGCTGCCAATCTAGTATTTCTTGCATTGTATGTTACAGACCTCTTGTCCTGAACTGCTTTCAGAATTTTCTCTTTGTCACTAAGACTTGTAAGATTTTCTATTAGATGGTGGGGTGTCGACCTATTTTTTATTGATTTTGAGGGTGGTTCTCTGTGCCTCCTGGATTTTGATACTTGTTCTTTTTGCCATATTAGGGAAATTCTCTGCTATGATTTGTTCCAATATACCTTCTGCTCCCCTCTGTCTTTCTTCTTCTTCTGGGATCTCAATCATTCTAATATTGTTTCATCTTATGGTATCACTTATCCCTCAAATTCTCTGCTTATGGTCCAGTAGTTGTTTATTTCTGTTTTGCTCAACTTCTTTATTCTCCATCAGTTGGTCTTCTATATCACTAATTCTCCCTTCTGCCTCACTGTCCAAGCAGTAAGAGCCTCCATTTTTTAATTGCACCTCCTTAATAGCTTTTTAAAATTTTAACAAAGATAGATTTTAGTTGTTTTATTTCTCCAGAAATGGAGAAGTATCTTCTACCAAACAGTATCTTCTGTGCTTTATTTGAGCCCAGGTAGCACCTTAATAATTGTCATTCTAAACTCTAGATCTGACATCTTACTAATGTCCATATTGATTAGGTCCCTAGCCATTGGTACTGCCTCTTGTTCTTTTATTGGTGGTCAGTTTTTCAGCCTTGTCATTTTATCCAGCTAAAAATAGATGAATGGGAGATCAAAATACTAAAAGGGTAGCACCAAGCCCAGAAAAAGTATACACTAACCAAATCAAAAAGAGACCTGAATCCAGGAGAAGAAAGTAGGAAAATATGTTCCATGTTCTATTCACCAGTCTAATAACACACACACACACACACACACACACACACACACACACACACACACTTTATTTTGGGTGTATTTTGGTCTGTTAGAAGAAACTGGCCTCCCAAAATTTTAAAGAAAGAAAAACTTACATATATACATAAATAAGGGTAAATATGATGAAGGGATGGAATATGACTGTAAAGATGAAAATTAAAAAGATTCTAAAGAAAAATAAAGGAAAGAATGTGTTCATGCTAGAGAGTAAAACAAAGCCATGCACTAGATTTAGACATATTTTGATCTGTTAGAAGAAGCTGTAATCCAAAATTTTAAAGAAAGAAAAACCTATATGTAACAAATCAGGCTAAATACAATGAAAGGATAGAATATGACTATAAAAATGAAAATTTAAGATTTTTAAAAAGATATTTGTAAAATAAAATAGTTAAAAAACATAAAAATAGGAAAGTGGAAAAATTTTTAAAAAAATAAAATAAGAAAAAAATAAAATAAAAAAATAACTTTGAAAGGCTAAAGAATCATGGGGAAAAAATCTGTGAATTTCATATGTGTATTCCTATTGTTTCTGAGGTTGTCATTAATTGGTGTACTTGGTCTTGGCTGGATGTTCTTGTTGCTCTTCTGCGGGGAGGGTCCTGTTGCAGTGATTCTCAAATGTCTTTGTCCAAGGTGGAATTGCACTGCCCTTCCCAGGGCCAGGCTAGGTAATCTATTCTGTTTGGCTCTTGATAGCTTTTGTTCCCTGAATGCTTTCCTTGCAGCTTTGGAGGACAGGAGTGACAATGGCGGCCTCCCAATCTCTGGCCCCATAGGATTGAGAGCTCAGGGCCCCACTCCTCAGTCCACCCTCAAAGAAAAGCAGTCAATCCCTCCTGTAACCCTCGTCTCCGGCTGCACCCTGTGCTCACCCAGCTTCTGACAGAGCATCTCTTCTCTGTCACAGGGCCTCATTTCAAGTCTTCAAACCCAGCAGATTCCTGCTGTGCACTCACATGCCACTCTTCCTGGAAGAGGTAGGAGGGGGTCTCCATGGATCTGCCACTTGTGGGGTCCCTGCTTGAACAGCAGTGGCCTGACTGTTCCTCAAAGCATGGTTTAAGGTAACCCAGAGGTGAGAACTGACTTCTCAGCTCTGTCTCTGCAGCTGGCTTCCCTGCTTTGGTATATGGGAGCTCTGCCACTTTCAGACACCCCTGGTCTTTTTGTAACCCTACAGGTCCTGAGACCACACTGTCCCTGTGAGGGTTCCACCCCATGCTTAGCCTCTGGAGTGATGTCCCTCAGTGGAGCCAAATTCTAAACATTCTGATTTTGTGCTCCACTGCTCTTCTGCTTGCCAGGAGCTTGCCCCTCCCCCCATGGTTTATCTTCCCATATATCACCTCAGATTTACTTCTTTTCCTGTCCTTCCAGACTGTGGTCACTTTTCTTTTCCTAGAATTGCCATTATTCTTCTTTTTACTCTATTGTTAAGTATATTTGCAGAATGGTTTGATAACTATCTAGCTGAGTTCCTGTCTTGTGCCTCCTCAATCAAGTCTTGTGATTTGTGCACTCAAAGAATGAATAACCAAAAGCTAGATCTCTGCTCATTGATAGTTGCAGGACTTGCCATTTTATCCTTTGCACAGGGTCTGAAACAGAGTTAGGATGAGGCAGACAGTCTTGCAGCTGTGGCAGGATCTTCTGAGCTTTACCTGTGAGCTCAGGGAGGTCAGGAGCTCCAACAGAAGTGGAATATACCTCCATGTACACAAAGAAGAATAAGTGACAAATTCAGGAGCACAAAGCAGAACCCCAAGAAACAGGACTGCTCTGAGATCCCTTTATTTTTTTATTTTTTTAAAGGTTTATTTATTAATTTATTAGAGAGAGAGAGAGAGAGCAGGGTGAGGGCAGAAGGAGACTGAGAGAGAGAATTTTCAGCATATACCCTGCTGATCTTGGAGCCCGACACAGGGCTCTATCTCACCACCCTAAGATCATGACCTGAACAGAAGTCAAGAATCAGAGGCTTAACTGATTGAGCCACCCAACACCCATGAGATCCCTTTAATTAGAGGGGAGGAAAGTCCTTCAGGGTGTAGATCACAGTCCATTTAATTGAGTCTGTGTGATTTTCCTTTCACAGAGAGGTAGGCACTTTGCTTTAGGAATCTCTGGGGTTTGGAGAAACAGTTGCTTCTAATAGAGAAACTGTTAGAAACTGTGCTTCTAATCTGGAAGTCACCAGCTCCATGTGGCTACATAGACATACAAATGTAGCTGGTCCAAACTGAGATGTGATATAAGTTTAAAATACACACCAGATTTTAAAAACTTAATACAAAAAAGGATGTAATAAAGCTCATTAAAAAATTTTGTATTGATCATACACTAAAATGATAATCTGGATGTATTAGGTTAAATAAAATACAATGTTAGAATTAATTTCATTGTTTCTTTTTTTAATGGAGCTGCTAGGAATTTCAGTAATCTGCATGTCACTTGACTCTGTGACTGGGCCCTTTATTTCCACTGGATAGCATGGACCTGGCATCTCTGCCTTACAGAGTCAGTTCAACTGTCAGATATCTGGGAGATAGAAGGTCTCTCCTCTTCATCATATGGTCTTCAGTACTGAGTCTCCAGCTATATAGCTCCTCTTGACTTAACAGATGAGGTTGGCTCTATACTGATAAGTTAGAGGTTAGGATTTGTGAGTCTGCAACAAGCACAGGTTAAGTCCAATCTTGGACAATTTTATCTATGAGTCTATTTGAGTAAATGTTAGATTTTATTTTCTCTATAACAAGCAAAAATTGTTCCTGTTAAGTTTAATGGCAATGCATTAAATTACTGAGTCATCATTCCACTGATGTGAGCTAACTGTAATGTGTCACTACACATTTTGAGTAGCAGAACTGATCTCTAATGACTAAAATACCTATAGGGTCTGTGCCTGTGGATTAAGGTAGTAGAATGGGATTGAGCAGCTTCTGAGGGGTGCTTGAGATTTAGAGGGAACACAATGCTCTTATTGGCATTCTTTTCCTTTAAATAAAGCTGCAAGTTTCTCAAAAATTTTGGAAATGTTCCTATAGGTTACATAATTAAAAGTGAATTAGGGTTAGCAAAGTGTGTCTTGAATGAGCCAGATAATCCAATAGAATAAAAGGGTGGTAACTGGTACTGAGTATGGCATCACCTTGAGAATCCAATTGATGAAAACAAAAGAAGATTTTAGGTTTGGAGCCAGATTATAAAACTTGGGTTCTAGTCACTATTTTATTGATAACTGGCCATCTAACTATGGTTAAATCATTCCTCCCTCCAGAGTCTTATTGTTCTGGAAAATTGGGAAGGTTTAGTACAAGGAGAGATGATTACCAGTTTTGGATTTGAGAGAAATTTGCAAGTTTGGCAGTATGACGAGGATATTTAAGCCTGTTGTAATTGATGTGCTCACCTAGGGAGAAAGTTTAGAGAACAAAAGGTGGAAGTTCCAAAGTAGGAGCTCCAGGCACATTGTAAATAATGGAAGGGTTGAGAAAGTGTGTGATATCTTAAATTGACTGTTATTGTAGAATGTCAGTCATTTGGAGGTTTGCTATTTTTGCTAAAAGAACTCATCAACTTCTTTTCTCTACTGTTAAACCATTGTTAATACAACTCCAGTTCTCAAAGAATACTCTCATTCAAGTGGAATTAGATGTATTTGTGTAAAGTAAAGGCTGATGTGTTTACTGTTGGATGGTTATGAGGATCCTGTCTCCCCTCCTCCATCATTATAGAACCCCGTTTTTGTTGTTGCTGTTGTTCAAGTACTTATCCCTGTACTTCAAATAAAGTGAGGCAACCTTTAGCTTTAGTTCTTGGCTTGATTAGTCTAGGAGTCATCTCAAGTCCTTTGTCTGCGATAGGTTCAGAGATTGTCATGTAAGCAGTTCAGGCCAAAGGAATGAATGCAGAGATTTTCTGGAATTGTCTTTCTGGCTCTTCTGGGAAAGCTTTGGGAAGTAGTCCTTTTTCTCCCAATATTGTTTTGCATGAATATGTGGACTAGAAGAGTGAGGATAAAGCTGATTAGGAGGAGGGCAAATCTAAGCCTTCATAATTTTGCTATATTATTGTCTAGCCGTAGCTAGAAACTTGCAGTGCACAAAATGTTTGGCTCATTATATCTTAGCTGCAGACATTTTATTCACTTTAAAAACAAAGGTTGGAGGATTCTCTCTCTCCCTCTCCCCCTCCCCTTGCTCCGTGTGTTTTCTCTCTGTCTCAAAAATAAATAACTCTTAAAAACAGCAGCAGCAGCAACAACAACAACAACAACAACAACAACGGTTGGAGCTACTGCAGAAGTGAAGAGAAGAACTTATCTTTTCAAAGATCTTATATTAAAAATTCTCACTTCCATATTTAACTGTCACTGACAGACCTTTTTGATGGCTGAGAGGTTCAGGTTCCCGAATCAGGTCTTCAGTCTCCTTTGATCTCACAGGGAATGCTAACTCTGCCTGTCAGATCAGAAGCCCTGAGCTAGAGGTGTGCTAGGAAGGAGGGGGTGAACTTGAGAATGAGGAACAAGGATGAAGAGCACAGGTACTTATGAGGGTCAACAGGCCCTCATGAATCCTATGGAGTTTGCTCACTGTGAGAGAAATGAGAGCAGTTTCATAGTTTTAATCTTCATTATCAATAATGGTTGCAGAAAAAGGAAAAGGAAATTGACATTTATTAAGTAGTTACTATTTTAGAGGCATTCTTTTTTTTTTTTAAGATTTTTATTTATTTGACAGGCAGAGATGACAAGTAGGCAGAGAGTCAGGCAGAGAGAGAGGAGGAAGCTGGCTCCCTGCTGAGCAGAGAGCCAGATATGGGGCTCGAACCCAGGGTCCTGGGATCATAACCTGAGCCAAAGGCAGAGGTTTTAACCCATTGAGCCACCAAGGCACCCATTTTAGAGGCATTCTGCTAGGAACTTGGAGCTTTCATGCATGTCAGGTGGTAAAAGGGTAATAAAGGAAGGAATAGCAATAGGGACAGGACATCCTCATTAAGGTATTTGTCTGTCTCTTGCTTGCATGTTGGGAGGCATATATATCTTACTAATTTAATTTTCAGTAAGTTCTTTGTAGTGTAAAATGAATAAAGGAACAGAGGAGTTGAGTAACTGACTTAAATTCACAGAGAATTGAATAAAATCAGATTTCTTTCACTTCAGTACATTATTCACACTTTCCTCTAGCATTCTCATCCTCACTCCTCCTCATTCCCTTTAACAGCTCTCCTGGACAAAGAGTCCAAAGTCAGTTTGTTTCAAAATGAGGGTAAGGAGAAGTTGTTGGTTATATGTTGCAGGCCACAGCGATAGACACCAAATCTGGAAGCAGTCGTTTCTAAACAATTCTCCTTTCCAGATTCCTTCACCCAGCTTCAGTGGTGGTCTTGCTTGTCAACTCATTTCTTGGCAGATGTCTGTGATGCTTATTTGCTTATAGTCTTACTCTTAGTTTATGTGTTTCCAATGTTTTCTTTTACAAAAATGGAATTTCAATAGAATTTCTCAAACCCAGACAAATTCTATCAGTTCAGGTGCAGACATGGGGCTTTTCTCCCACAGTTTATTTTCTGTTGGTGTTGAAATACCAGTTTTGGGAAGGAGGGCCTTAAGAGATGTCCATGGGCATGGGCCACAAGGTGGCTTCGATTTGAATTGAAAAGTCTTTGGTCCCTTTGGGGTAGGATAATGAAGCCAAGGTTTAAATACAAATATTTGGGATAGGGATATTATTGAATTATTGGATCCTCATTAGGGGACTGGTCTCTGATTCAAGGGGCACAAAGCCAGAAGGTAGGGATGAAGAAGCAATGATTAGGCAAAGAAAAGAGATGTGAGTCTAGGTAAATTAGAGTAAAGGGTTACAAAGAAGGGCTCCTAGTTGAGACTAAGCTATTTAGTTTATCTCTAGTAGGACAATATCTAGACTAGATATTGGTCAAATGAGAGAAGGAGGAGGGACAGAGAGAGATGGAGAGAGAATCTTAAGCAGGCTCAAAGCAGAAAGCCTATTGTGGGGCTTGATCTCAACAACCCTGAGATCATGACCTGAGCTGAAATCAAAAGTTTGGTGCTTAACCCACGGAGTCACTGAGACGCCCAGAATTTTTTTTTTGAAATATAGTTGACACACAATGTTACATTAGTTTTATGTGTACAACATAGTGATTCAACAACTCTGGTGTATGGGTTATGCTATGCTCACCACAAGTGTAGCTACTGTTTGTCACCATGCTATGCTATTAAAATAGCACTGACTATATTCCCTATGCTGTGCTTTTTATTCTCATGACTTATTCGTTCCCTAACTGGAAGCCTTTATCTCCCACCCCCCTTTACCCATTTTGCCTAACCCCCCACTCTCCTCCCCTCTGGCAACCATCAGTTTGTTCTCTCTGTTTATAGGTCTGATTCCGTTTTTATTTGTTCATACATTTTTAAAATTCTACATATAAGTGAAATCATATGGTATTTACTTGTGTTTCTCTTTTTGACTTATTTCACTGAGCACAATACCCTGTAGGTCCATCCATATTTTTTTTAAAATTTTTTATTTTTTATATGTGCGACAACATGGATGGAACTAGAGTGTATCATCCATATTTTTACTGATGACACAGTTTCATACTTTTTTATGGCTGAGTAATATTCCATGGTATGTCTATGCCACATCTTCTTTATCCATTCATTTACATTGGGCACTTGGGCTGGAGAACTAGATTTTATATAAGGAAGAAGCTTTTTTTTTTTTTTTTTTAAATTAAGAGTATCTAAAGAAATAAAGTAAGTTTAGAAATGTGGATAAAAGGGCTCTGAAGTCAACCTTAGTCTACTTTTTAAGAACTCCTCTAAGTATGTGTGTGTGTGTGTGTGTGTATGGGGTGTTAGGAGGTGAATCACATCTGAAACACTCATGTGCATAGTGGGTGTTTATTTATTTATTTATTTATTTATGGTGAAGTACACATATGAAATATATCATTTTAGCCATTTTAAAGTGTATAATTCAGTGACATTAAGTATATTACAGTGTCATGCATCATCATTCTGTAGTTCCAGACCTTTTTCATTACCCTAGATGGAAACCCTGTAGCTGTTAAGCAACAGGAAGAAAAAGAATGAATCAGCAAAACACTCAGCATCCTTAGCCTCACCTCTTTTGCCTGTGCAGAGAAAAATATCTTTATTGTTCCACATCACCCCAAGTGATGTTTAAAACTCCTCTGGGCCTCTAGGCCAAGAATTTCACTGATAATCTCGGATGATGTTTATATGTACTCAGTTTCAGAGGGCTCTTCTTTGAGTCTAGAATCCCAAATGAAAGTGTCTTAAAAAATCAAATTCCTTTCCCATAAACCCACAATCAGTGCTGGAGCTGATAAATCTCTGGTATTAGGATCAGAGCTTGTCTGCCATCACACCCATTTGGCTGACCGTTTGGCAGGAGGTGGTCTGTACTAAGCAGCGTGCCTGCATTCTCCTATACTAACTCCTTACTTTGAACCAGTGTCCATTATGCTGAGGGATGCAGCACAACTGTGAGGCTACCCAGAGAGGTGATAACGTTTTGGTGTTCACAAAAAGCTTCTGGGATTGGTTATTTATTTTTTCTTTTAACTACTATTTTTATAGTAATTCTATTTTTATTTATTTATATACTTTTCTTTTCTTTTTTTTTTTTAATTTAAATTTTAGTTAGTTAACATACAGTGTAGTTTTGGTTTCCTGAATAGAATTCAGTGGCTCATCATTTACATACAACACACAGTGCTCATCACAATGAGTGCCTTCTTTAATCCCCATCACTCACTTCCTTACCCACTCTCTCCATTAACCCTCAGTTTGTTCTCTATGGTTTGGAATTGGTTATTTGAAGTTAATTTTCCACAACCAAGATTGGAAAAGCTCCAGAAGAGAAATCCTTTAAAACTATTTGGAAATACAGTGGTAAACTTTTTGAACTTTTCCCTATGAAATAATAGAAATAAATTATTTATGCAGTATGTTAATTTTAATGTAATTAGGATTTACTTAAAACAAACAAAAAGGTAACATTGATATAAAAATAAATGGCTGATACTAACATATTAAATGGAAAAAGAGAACATACAATGACTTGGTATGGGTTCTGTACCCATTTCTAGTATTCTGTGTTGAGTGGTTTCCCCCACACCACCAGGAATTCTTCCTGAATTGACACCAGTTGAGTGTCTTACAAATCAACTCAGTTCTGATCTTATCTCCTGGGAGATAGCACAAGATCCCACAGGCTAAGAGCCCAGTTCCACAAAACTCCCTCTACTTTAGATGCCAATAGCAAGCCCAGATTGTTATCACTACTCCTGACAAACAGGGTGGGGTTCCCAGGACCCCCTCCTTGGGTTCAATTAGTTTGCTAGATTGGGTCACAGAACTCAGAAAACCAATTTACTCAGTAGATTGTTATATTGCATGTCCTCTCTAAGCACACCACTCTCCCTAAATCTCAACGTGTCCACCAACCTGGAAGATCTCTGAACCCTGTCCTTTTGTGTTTTTATGGAGGCTTCATTAATTTTTCATGGCTGATTAAATCATTGGCCACCAGTGATTGAAGTCAATTTTCTAGCAGAGAAGAGAACTGAAAGTTCCAACCCTCTAGTCACATGGTGGTTTCCTCTGGTGACCAGCTCCCATCCTAAGGTGCTTTGGTGCTTTCCCCACTTCCTTAACATAAAAAAGGACACATTTATTTCTATCCATACTTAGGAAGTTCCAGGGATTTAGCTGTTCTGTGCCATGCATGGGATAGAAGACTAAAAATAGATTTCTTAATATAAATCACAGTGGACATTATTCATATGTTTATGTGCTTTTTAAAAAAAATTTTATTTCTTTCTATAGATTTAATAATACTCTAGTTTCCATCATTTTCAGGGAGTAATGTAAATTTCCAGGAACTAAAATTTTCTTTTTTTAAAGTACATAAACTTGCTTCTTAACCACTTGGTTGGACCACTTTTTCCCTGCCTTCCAAAACACAGACTGTTAATGGATATTAGATATTCTCAGTGACTCAGTCACACTCAATGAAATGCTGCTTTTCAGTGAAGCCCTTAAGAGCTAATGGAATGCAGAGGGCTATCCGCTGTTAGATGAAATGACTCACAGCTATTCTGCTTTTAGAGTTTAAAGTGCTTGGGCACCCCTCTCCCCTCTTCTTTGTCTCCCTTGTTTTTAGATACTGAACACTTTCATATTTTCTACCTTCAGGAGGATTTGTCTTCAGCAAACTCCCCATTTCCAACTCCCTTCTGCTGTTGCCATTAGAAGAATGTATGTAAAGTCAAGATGCTGAGTGTCTCTAGTCTGTAAGTGAGGACCCAAAGCTTTTGCCTTTGGAATAAAATGTATGATCTTCAGTGTGTTTAGATTTCTTTCCCTTTTGTTTTCACATTCATACCTGTGTGCTGTATGATTAAGCCAAAGAGATATAGTATAGTTAAGTGTACTTTCTAGAACTTGATTCTCAAGGCTCAAATCCCAGCCCTGTCACTGAGCTGTGTGATCTTGGGCAAGTTATTCAATCTCCTGTGCTCAGTTTCCCTATCTGTGAGAAGGGAATCTAATAGTAATATTATGTTATGCTATCTTATAGTGTTATGGTGTGATTTCATACCTTACTACCTGTAAAGCACATAGAAGAGTGCCTACAAATAGCAAGTTTTAAATCAAAGCTGGCTTTTTAAATAAAATCTGTTAATATACCTTATATAAAGACATGAGAAAAAAGTGAAATGTTTTTAAATACAGTTCTCCTGTTTTAAAAAATTTGATCCACACCTATTTTTTGAATTCTGTGTAGTACAGTGTGCTAGGTGCTATAGGACATGCATACTAGAACTGTCTGAGGAGTTTCCTAAATAATTGTGTGCTTACCAATCTTCGGTGTAATGAATGAGAAAGCAAGTCTAAGCACGCTTATAAATGGAAAGAACAGTAAGGAATACAGTCAGTGTGATGGTTTAATTGTTCATATTATTTAAATTTTGTGTCCCTAACAAAGAGAATATAGCCAAATCTATATATATAGCCACTGCTCTGAGTAGGTCTTTGGGGAAAAATAAGTCACTGCAAGCAAACCATTGTTTTAGGCAGCCCACCCCTGGAAGATTCCAACAGTGGGTGTCCTGCTGTAAGGGCAGGAGGCAGGAGGCAGGGAGGGATGGTGGAAAGAGGGAGAGAGTGGGTGGCAGAGAACCATAACTTACTTGCTCAGATGATACTACAAGACCATATTGACTCTTTTGACTTTCTTTCTTTCTTTCTTTCTTTCTTTCTTTCTTTCTTTCTTTCTTTCTTTCTTTCAAAGATTTTATTTATTTATTTGACAGAGAGAGAGAGAGGGAGACAGCATGAGAGGGAACACGTGGGGAAGTGGGAGTGGGAGAAGCAGGCTCCCCATGGAGCAGGGAGCCCCATGCGGGGCTCTTCCTAGACCCCGGGATCATGACCTGAGCTGAAGGCAGCTGCTTAATGGCTGAGCAACCCAGCCACCTCTCTTCTAACTTCTTTTTGAATAAGCCATTTAAGAAGAGGACTCACAGTTCTCAAGTTAAAGGGGTATTTGTAAAGTCATACCCATTGCTAGCTGTATCTATACCAAGGGAAAACTTTGTGCCCATTAGACAGCCTACCTCAGGACCAAGGATGTTGCAAATGGGTTGGGAGAGAAATTTGTGCTGCTTTCTGCTTTGTTTTCCTTGTGTATTATGTCCAGGAAAAGCCTCTTGTCAGTTTTAATGCCTAGGGTTGAAAATGCTCAATATGATCCCATTACTTAGATGGGTGAGTGTGGGGCAAACTGTTCCTTCTATACTAGTTATTCTGCAAGCAAACAGAAGCCATCTCTTTAAAAAAGTATGAACATCTTATTATGTTGAGTCCTATATATTTTTTTTCTTTGCTTCTTGTTTGCATATAGATTATACTTATTCAGTGTATTGGTCTGCTCAGGCTGCTAAAAGAATACCACAGACTGGGTAGCTCAGACAACAAAAATTTATTTTCTCTCAGTTCTTGAGGCTGGAAATTCAGAATCAAGGTGCCCTGGGGTTGGCTTCTCCTAAGGCCCTTCTTTGGCTTAGAGATGATTATCTCTTCACTCTGTCCTCACGTGGCCTCTGTGTGTGTGTGTGTGTGTGTGTGTGTGTGTGTATACTCCTGGTATCTCTTCTTCTTATAAAGATACCAGTCCTGTTGGATTAGGGCCATACTCCAATAGCCTCATTTAACCTTAATTACCTTCTTAAAGGCTCTATCTCCAAATATAGTCACAATGGGGATAAGGGCATCAATACATGAATTTTGAAGAGGGGAGCATAATTCATTCCATATGCTCAGTAAGATTATAGACTGCCCTAAAGCAGAGATCTTTCCTTTGCAACCACACCGGGAAAGCTGATAGGATCTATGACAAAGAGTACTGTCATTGAACACAAGAAACTTATTGGAGGTGGGGGATATTGGGGTGGGAAGATAGTATTGTTTCCTCAAGAGAAGTAATTCTTGCCTCATATGTTGAAATTATTTGAGAGAATGAGTATCTAGATAAAGAACATGCACAAATAATAGAGCTGTAAAGTGTGTTGGAGACCATCTAGTTCACTCCTCTTGTTTTACCAGTGAGCACATTGAGTGCCAGAAGATCAGGAGCTTTGCATGAAGTCACACATGTAGTTAGCAGCAGAGGTGAGAGAAGACTGCATAATTTTATTTTTTTGTAACATGATGCTACAGAAATATATCTATGCATAAGGAGGACAAGTGTATATAATCTATTCAGAGTTTCAGAAAGTCGGACAATTTTTAATACTAAAGATGGGAAAAGACAGAGCTGCTGGGAACTGGTCTTATTTTGGTGGAACTGATAAATACAGGAAGTAAAAGTTTTGGAGACATGAGCATTCATCTTGCTAGATAGTCACATTATTCAGCAAACATTTATTAAATATTCAGTAAGCAGTGCTGAAGCTTGGGTTTTTAAAAAAGAAACATTTATATAAATGGCCTAGGAAGGACCATGATTTCACTAAGTCAGCATTTTCAAGGAGGGATGTTGGTAAGGGTTAAGAGGAAAAAGGATTGCATAAATATGTTTGGAAATAGCTAAAGTAAAAAGTGATTTCTTTAGTGTAGAACTACTCTGGGCTACTTCTACAATAATTAAATATGATGGGTCTGTATATTCCTAAAATTTTTGATCAGAGAAGCTCCATTTCATGGAAAACCTTGTAGGAAATGCTGTGAAGTCTGCAAGGCAAGATACCAAGTCAGTGAGGATAGGAAGGATTGGAGTGTCCAAAAACACTTATTTGCAGAATATACTTTAGCATGCTACATAGTCTTATCTTCTTTTTCCCATAAGGAATCTCCCTTATAGTTTTCATACATATTACTTCCTAAGAAGGATGCCTGTTTTCTAATTCTTTTGTATTAGTTACAATTCCTTGTTTTAAGTGCTCTATGTATAATAGGAGCTTAGTAGATACTTGTTAATTGTCAACGTGATTATAGTAAATGAGTTGCAATGATGACGATTGAGAGCTAATGTGATTAGGGAAGAAAAATAAAACTATGTTGTAGGCACAAAAATTACAAACAAGAACTGTCACAATTGTAATTTTTCTTTATCTTAACATAATTCTGACTCAACTCACATTTTAGTTATTAATGGGGCTTCCTTTCCCTTTGAGTGTTATACAAGAATCCCAACCCTTACAAGTTCATGGAGATCAATGGAGGACCTTGAAGCTCCAGTTCATCATGACAACCCCTGATGCATTCATATGCAAACCTGGGTTAACCATATGGGTCTAGGGTGATCACAAGGGTTCTTACAAGAGGCAGGCAAGGGGGACCACAGTTATAAAACAAGATGTGACAGAGGAAGCAGAAGTCAGAGAGAGGAGCAAAGATGCTAGGCTGCTGGCTTTGAAGATGGAGGAAGGGGCCATGAGTTAAGAAAGAAGGTGGTCTTTACAAGCTGAAAAAGACAAGGAAATGGATTTTCTCTTAGAACCTCCAAAAAGAATGCAGACTTTCTCTGCTGACACTTTGATTTTAGCCATGCGAAATCTGTCTGGAACTTCTGACCTCCAGAGCTATAAGATAGTAAGTTTGTGTTTTAGCCACCAAATTTGTGGTAATTTTTGTTATAGCAGCAATAGAAATGGAATTGGATTTGCAGTATTTTGAAGCTTTGGGTTCTGCTACTTTCTTTCTGAAGGGGTCTGGGGTGGGACTATGGATATGGGTTTGGGTTGTACCATGGTGCCATTCTCCTATGCCACATTTCTGGGATATTGTTGGGAGCAGGGACTATTCTATGTATCCTTAATGAAGCTTTTCCATTTTTCCCTCACCAACTCTATGCCTCCCCTTATTCCCATTCCAGGAGAAAATCTGTTCATGGAGTTCAAAGTTAGGAAGAAAGAGACCTTCTTGAATGGAAGAGGGAAAATTCTCTGCAAACAAATCACACAGTTATAGCTCAATAAATCACCTTATCAAATGTACTTATAACATTCTAAGCAGTGGGTTTTGATACAGGAAGGAGTTTTAGATACCTTCAGCCATTAAATCAATCTCTTTTCTTTGGCTCACTTGCCTTTCTTTTGCTCTCAGTGAACCTACTAAAACTCCTGTTTCTCTACTATTCTTTATATATGTCCGCATATGTGTGTGTGTATGTTCTTATGATACACAGATATCAAATTATTATACATATTACTATATATAAAAATTATGTGTAATATTTCCATGCATAATCTTAGCTTGTAAAAGGAATAAAGAGTTAAGATATTATGCTGAGTGAAATAAGTCAAGCAGAGAGAGTCAATTATCATACGGTTTCACTTATTTGTGGAACATAACAAATAGCATGGAGGACATGGGGAGTTAGAGAGGAGAAGGGATTTGGGGGAAATTGGAAGGGGAGGTGAACCATGAGAGACCATGGACTCTAAAAAACAATCTGAGGGGTTTGATTTGGCGGGGGGGTGGGGTGGGAGGTTGTGGTACCAGGTGGTGGGTATTATAGAGGCCACAGATTGCATGGAGCACTGGGTGTGGTGAAAAAATAATGAATACTGTTATGCCGAAAATAAATAAAAAATAAATAAATAAATAAGAGTTAAGATTTTCTAATTTAGAAATACCTAGAAAAGCCTAGCTAGAAATTTTCTTGGTTGCTTTGTGAGAAGAGAGATGGAGTAGATGTTTAATAAAAAACGTGCCTGAGGGTTATTCAGAGTTTTTTGGGAAAAGGTAGGTTTATATACGCTAACAGATGTGACCGACAACAGAAATTCTATGCTTAATTTGCACACTAAAAGGGGAGTCTTGACTCCTTTCAAAGCCATAAATGGTATTCTCCTGTTTTCCCTCTGACAAGAGTTAATACATATATATTTTTTTCCTTTGGGGCATAACTGATAAAATGAACAGTTGAAAATAGTAGCTTGAATCAAACATTAAACTGGAATGAACCATACTAATTGCTAAATCTTGAACTAAACCCAAATATTGCTTTTGTATTGAATCATAAATGCATCAGTTCCCCCAACCCCAGAATTGAACTGGTTTGAGGCAGAACTGAGCCTGCATATTTTTTCCCCCAAATCACTGAATTGGAAGAAACAGGAATTGTCAGAATGTCCCCTGGACAAAATTTGAGCCAAACTGTTTCAGTTGGCTTGAATCCCTGATGAAAAGGGAATTGTATCTTAATATGTTTGTTTTCATCTCTTCTTTCCTTTATTTTTAGGTGTAACAAGCATGAAGATCTCTTGTTATTTTCTAGAAGCTTTGGCAACCAGCTTTTTGTATTAGTCATACCAGAAATGATGTTCAGCGTTCCAAATAATATTATCAAAAAGGACTCACTCTTTTTGGGTACTCATAGAAGCTGACAAGTGGACAACTGGAGGCCTGCCTGTGACTGGGAAAGCAGGTAGAAGGATTCATAATACAAATTGGTCCTTCATCACTTTTTTTTTTTTTTTTTAAGAAAAATCTATTTGTATTGACTTTCAGCTGGTGTTCCATTGCATTGAGGTCCTTTTGTATAGATATTGAAGCTGATTTGTCTGAAATTAAGTTAAACTATTTGTCTAAAATTAAAATAGGAAGCCTGACTCAAGGAGGCACAGTTTGGAGGAGTTGTCTCCATAGAGCACCATCATTAGCAGCGCCAGTGCTTCTATGGAATGCTTAGGTCTCTATACAGAGAGATATCTGGGGCTTGGCATTTTTCCAGCTTGGAACCTCAAGATTCAGAAAATTCTATGGATTTTTAGAATTTGAGATAAGAATGGGGGTGCAAATGGGGGTTGCTTTACTGGATAAGGACTAAAAAACTTGTCAATATAAGTTTTCTTCTGAATCAATTCTGAGTCAGGCTGTAGATGGAACCCATCTTTCTACATTATAAATTATCCTTTATTGTAAAATCTACAACAGAAGGTAAAGACCTTTATTTATATTTTTAATTTAATAAATAAATTTAATAAATTAAATGTAATCCATGTTACAGGAGCACAACTCTGACAACTAGTTAATGCTTAATAAGTGTTAAGACACACTAGTAGTTCAAAACAAAGCAAAGCAAAATGCTATTTAGGTGCAATAGTTTTTTTTTTCTTTTCAGCATAACAGTATTCATGGTTTTTGCACCACACTCTGTGCTCCATGCAATCTGTGCCCTCTCTAATACCCACCACTTGGTTCCCCCAACCTCCCACCCCACCCCCCGCCCCTTCAAAACCCTCAGATTGTTTTTCGGAGTCCATAGTCTCTCATGGTTCACCTCCCCTTCCAATTTCCCTCAACTCCCTTCTCCTCTCCATCTCTCCTTGTCCTCCATGATATTTGTTATGCTCCACAAATAAGTGAAACCATATGATAATTGACTCTCTCTGCTTGACTGATTTCACTCAGCATAATCTCTTCCACTCCTGTCCATGTTGCTACAAAAGTTGGGTATTCATCCTTTCTGATGGAGGCATAATACTCCATAGTGTATATGGACCACATCTTCCTTATCCATTGGTCCGTTGAAGGGCATCTTAGTTCTTTCCACAGTTTGGCAGTCATTGCTGCTATAAACATTGGGGTACAGATGGCCCTTCTTTTCACGACATCTGTATCCTTGGGGTAAATACCTAGTAGTGCAATTGCAGGGTCATAGGGAAGCTCTATTTTTAATTTCTTGAGGAATCTCCACACTGTTCTCCATAGTGGCTGCACCAACTTGCATTCCCACCAACAGTGGAAGAGGGTTCCCCTTTCTCCACATTCCCTCCAGCACATGTTGTTTCCTGTCTTGCTAATTTTGGCCATTCTAACTGGTGTAAGGTGGTAACCCAATGTGGTTTTAATTTGAATCTCCCTGATGGTTAGTGATGATGAACATTTTTTCATGTGTCTGATAGCCATTTGTATGTCTTCATTGGAGAAGTATCTGTTCATATCTTCTGCCCATTTTTTTTTATATGATTATATGTTTTGTTTGTCTTGGTTTGAGGAGTTCTTTATAGATCCTGGATATCAACTTTTTGTCTGTACTGTCATTTGCAAATATCTTCTCCCATTCCATGGGTTGCCTCTTTGTTTTGTTGACTGTTTCCTTTGCTGTGCAGAAGCTTTTGATCTTGATGAAGTCCCAAAAGTTCATCTTCACTTTTGTTTCCTTTGCCTTTGGAGACATATCTTGAAAGAAGTTGGAAGTTGGAGTGGAAGAGATTATGCTTAGTGAGGGCACGCATTGCAGGGAGCACTGGGTGTGGTGCAAAAACAATGAATACTGTTATGCTGAAAAGAAATAAAAAAGTTTTTTAAAAAAGACCATATATGATAAACCCACAGTTAACATCATCTTCAATGATGAAACATTGAAAAGTTTTCCACTAAGATCAGCATTAAGGCAGGTCCTTACTTTTACTACTCCTATTCAACATAGTATTAGAAGTCCTAGCCAGAACAATTAGGCAATAAAAAACCCCAAAATTATCTGGATCAGAAAGAAAGAAGTAAAATTGTCTCTGTTTGAGGACGATATTATCTTACATATAAAGATTCTACCAAAAAACTGTTAGAACTAATAAATGAATTCAGCAAATTTGCAGGATACAACAAAATCAATATACAAAAATCAATTGTACTATATCAATCAGTCTATACTAACCACGAACTATCTGAAAAAGAAATAAAAAAACACCAATTTGCATTAGAATTAAAAGTAATAAAATACAAATAAATTTAACCAAAGAGCTGAACAACTTGTACATTGAAAATTACAAGACATTGATGAAAAGTCTTAATGAGGAAACAAATAAATGGCATGATATCTTGCATTGATCGATTGGAAGAATTAATATTGTTAAGATGTTTATATTACCAAAATGATTTGTAGACACAACACAATCCCTATCAAAATTTCAATGGCATCTCACAAAACAAACTGAGGGTTGCTGGGGGGAGGGGGTTTGGGAGAAGGGGGTGGGATTATGGACATTGGGGAGGGTATGTGCTTTGGTGAGTGCTGTGAAGTGTGTAAACCTGGTGATTCACAGACCTGTACCCCTGGGGATAAAAATATATGTTTATAAAAAATAAAAAATTATTAAAAACAAAACAAAACAAAACAAAAACGCTGAGATTATTTCATTATATAACCAATGGAGGTTTGCTAGGGTTTTTGAAGCCCAGGGCTGGAAGTTAAGGAGTGAAGTTTCAGGCAGTCCCTAATTAGCAACCTGAACTTCAAAAGCCATGAACTTTGTTCATTGATATGTAGACTCCAAGGTTCCTCTTAGCTCTGTGTCAAATGGAATCACTTGGACCTAGTGTCTTTGTTTCTTAGTGTTCCCAGCCAAATCAACAATAAATTTCCGTAAGAACATTGATAAAACTATACTTTTTCAGTTGTTCCTTTAAACATGCTGTTTCTGCCATCTTTGGAGATGAAAGGCAGCTGACTTCTACCTGTTTTCTCACGTCCCTCAAACAGCTAAATAGAAACTCGAGAATGTAGTCAGTTTTATTTGCCTTTTCTTCACCCTGTTTTCTAAGCCAATTAGGAAAGTTTTTAGAACTCTTTCCTTTTTGGCTGACACACTCTATTTCTTAAGTCATGCTTGAGCTTATTAGAATTACTATATGTCGGGCATCCCTGGGTGGCTCAGTTGGTTAAGCAGCTGCCTCCAGCTCAGGTCATGATTTCATGGGTACTGAGATCAAGCCTGTGTCAGGTTCCCTACTCAGTGGGGAATTTGCTTTTCCCTCTCTCTCCCCTCCCCCGTGATGTGAAGTACACGTCCTCTCTCTCTCTCTCTCTCTCAAATAAATGAATAAATTTTTTTTTTTAAAGGACCACTACCTGTCAGTTACTGTTTTTACCCACCATTCTTTTTTCTTTTTTTTTTTTTTTTAAAGATTTTATTTATTTATTTGACAGAGAGAGATCACAAGTAGGCAGAGAGGTAGGCAGAGAGAGAGAGAGAGAGAGGAGGAAGCAGGCTCCCTGCTGAGCAGAGAGCCCGATGCGGGACTCGATCCCAGGACCCTGAGATCATGACCTGAGCCGAAGGCAGCGGCTTAACCCACTGAGCCACCCAGGCACCCTTGCCCACCATTCTTGAAAACAATAGGTTGGTGTTCTGTAAATGACTCAAAGATGGCCTCTGTATGTTGGCCTCTGGGTACATCCCCTCTGCAGGCTGAGACACATTAGCTCAAAATCCTCCCAGCGCCAAACCCAAATTTTACACTTTCCAATTACTTTAAAAACAGGTCAGAGAAGCACATTTTTGGCTATGTAGAGACTGGTTGCTTTGCATATGCTGTGAAACCTTGCTCCACAGCTGTTTTCTATTTATAAAGGCGAGTCCTTGCAGTTACCAGGCCCCATGCTGCTATGGCCCTCTGGAGCTGTCCGACCCTGCCATGTTGAGTAACATCACCCAGACACTAAACCCTCCCCTCTTCCGACTAGTGTTTTCTCTGCCTGAACCATAACCTCTGTACAGTTTCTTGCTGTGAGGGACAAGCCCTGTCCTGCAACCCTGTCTAAACATTGCCCAGTAAAGCTTGTTATGTTTACTGTCTCTTGCAATCATATCATTTTCCTTGCTCAGCCCCCAATACCCTGGCAATTGGGTCTATCAATTATTACTCTGCTGGGAAATGGCAGCTCTATGGATTGACTGACACTCCCTAGATTTTTATGCTCCTAAATCCATCTCAGCTTCCCCTAACAAACTTATTTAAATGGTGCTGGGAAAACTGGACAGCTATATGTAGAAGAATGAAACTCGACCATTCTCTAACAAACTTACTGCAAAGCTGCAGGGTGGCTCAATTGATTAGGTGTGGGACTCTTGGATTTTGGTTGAGATCATGATCTTGGGTTGTGAGATCGAGCCCTGTGTTGACCTCCACACGGGCATGGAGCCTGCTTAGGGTCTCTCTCTCCCTCTCCTTTTGCTCTCCCATCCCCCTCCTCTCAATTCTTGTGCTCTCTCATTCTCTCTTAAAAAAGAAAAATAAATAAGAAAATTAAAAATAACACTGCAGTTGCTCTTTCCATAATCATTCTAGGTTTTTTCCCCTTGGTGTTATTAATCATAGTTATAAATTTGTGAATTGTCTCTCTGCCCCATTAGAATGTCAGCTCTGTGAAGAGGGGCATTTAGCTGTTTTATCTCTCCAGTGCCTAGCACAGCTTTGATCTAGAACCTATCAGTTAAATATTTGTTGAATGGATGAATGTATAAGTAACTACCTCTATTAAAACTTGTATGGGTTTTTTCCTCCCATATTTCAGGGTAGGCATTTAGGTTCAGCTAACTTTTATGGGTGTCAATTTATAATCCAGAATTTACAACACAAACCAATAAATGATTACCTCAGGAAACTTGTTAACCATGATTTATTAATTGTTCTTTTTGGGAAGTCTGAATTAGATTTTAAAAATACATCCATATAAATAAAGAGAAGCATATCATTAGTAATATGCTCTTAGCTACACCTAATGGAGTACCTTGCTAAAAGTGCCTTAGACCATTGAATTTGTTTTTCTCCCATAACAAGGAGCTCAGAGGTAACCCACTCTAGTGCTATATCAGTGCACAATAAAGATAGAGTATTTGGATGAATTTTTGCCTTATGGTCACAAAATTGTGGCAGCATCAAACCTTGTGTCCTAAAATGACATCCTCTTAAGCAGGAAGGAAGTGAGAGAGCAAAGAACTTTCTAGGTTTCCTTAAGAGAGGGCAATCCTTTCCAGAAGTCCCCAGACAACTTGACCTCAGATCCTGTTGGCCAGCATGGGGACACATGTCTTTCCTTAGAACATTCACTGACAGAGAGGGATGAGGTTTCTGTGTCTGGCTTAATATGGTTGATCCTCTGCAGTGAGAGACTTCCTGAAGAGCAAAGGATATATATCAAATCCTGAATTAACTTGGGATTTTTCAAGTAAGAAGAAAGGAGGATGCATTTGTGTGGGCCGTTGGTTATATTTGGTGTACGGAACTCATTGTGCCAGTCTCCCCGTTTTCATTTTTTCTCATTTTTTGCTTACTTCTCTTTGTTACTTAAAACTTTTGGGGGATCTATTTTAAAAAGTCTTAAATTGTAAAAGTATCTGGATATCTGTTATTCAAATCAATTTTCAAGTACTTACTGAGCACTTCAAATGGGCTCTGGATCTCCCTAAGTGCTGTTTCCTAGTCTGCTGAAGGAAATGGTATTAAACACACAAAATGAGGAATAAAGAATCCAATGATGAAGATTATTTCCCTTTTTCTCAGTTGAGAATTGCTTTCTGTTTTTCCTGAGACTGTGATTACTGCTTATTTAATTGCTCAAATAATGATTAACTTGTGTGCAAGGTGTCTCTGCCACCAAACTACACTTGGCAGGGGACTGTTTCCATTTTGCCATGTTTATGATTTGGGATATATAAAAGGAAGGGAGAGATCCAGATGTGACAGAAAGCTTGTTTGTTGTGGCTTCTTCAGAATAGTTGCATGTTCATTTAGAGGAGAAACAAACATGGAGCTGGAATAAATCATAAAAACCTAAAGCGATGACAGGTCTTTATTTCCTTATGAACAAGCATAAAATTCTGTGACATGAGTTCTTTGGGGCATGTTTACTTAATGGCCTGTTTTAGTTTTCATTTTGTTGACATACAGGCCATCAGTGACTCTATTTTGCCCTACTCACTGCTTACATGAATCACTGTCCAGTGATCCCTGACTGCCTGTTTGTTTTTTTCTGTTTTCAGAAGCTAGTAGTCTGATTATGTACCTTTTGAGATGCTGTATATTTAAGGAGTTTGAAATAAACTCTATTCTCCCTAGTTAGCCAGTTAAAAAAATTGCCTTTCTCCTTGAAGTGCCATCCATTGACCAGCAACATTGGCATCGTTTGGGAACTTGCTAGAAATGCAAAACTTCAGGCCCCATCCCATACCCACTGAATCAGAATATCCACTTTAATAGGATCCCTACTTAATTCTTATGCACACTCACGTTTGGGAAGCACTGGCCTAGCCGACTTTGCCTGTGGTTATTATTATACTAGTCATCATGGTTGACATTATCACCATCATCATCTTTATCATCATCATCACCACCATCATCATTCTCATGATCAAATGTGTAGATGATCAAACCAGCCACAGGGAGTATGGTTAGCTAAAAACAGAAAGCAGACCACAACTTATACACAAACTCCTTTTGGTTGTCTCACATCTTTCCTGGGTGGCCCTATGTGAGAGAATTCTGCTGAGAACTTGAAGGAAAGGCCCTTTAATAGAAGGTCAGTATTAAAAGGGCCCTCAAAGATTCTGCACATGATGGCATCAGACAGAAGTGCCTAGGAGATTTGTCCTACAGCACACAGACCTATATCTCCCATATCAGCATCTCCTCTGTGGGGCTTTGGGATCTGAACTTCTCAGTAATTTCAGAAATTCTTGCACAGCCATCCTGGCACCAGTTAACTTAACAACATTAGGAATAGCGGTTCTGGCCCCCTTCTTCCATTTGATGCTGGAATTTTCATTTCCATACTTATGACTCCTTGTTGACCTCAGATCAAACAATTCTACTATGAGAAAAATTATTTAAATATAAACATGATTTGGATGCTCATGTGACCCACAGAAGAACCCTTAGGTCCTGGCCTGGCCAAGCCTAACATTCTTCTCTTTCCCTTTTTGGATCCTGTGTGTACTGGTGGGAACAAACCCAGACAAGGTTCTACTTCCAACTGTACCATTGTTGGAATTCATTTGGGGCCAGAAGTATTATTTCATAGATAAGATCTAAGGTGCTGATGATTGTAGGTAAGCTGCTACACCTTTCTGGTTTCCTCCATTGCTGAACTTTAGTTCCATTTCCCAAAGTCCATTGTGAGTTTCAAGGAAGACATAGGTCCATTTTCATGGGAAAGATGGCTTTCAACATTTTAATTGACCTCTAAGTCCAGCCCTGACATTGCTGATATATGAGTAACCACATCAGCAAGCTGAAACAGACCTTTAGTGCCTATGCAAAGACTCATGTACATTAATATTTACTTGGTAAGGATGACATTTAGAATGTATCTTGATTAATGTTAGTGGAAATAAACAGATTCCTCATACCAGCTGGACTCTTGGAACCTGCATTTGTTTGGAGATGTAGGAAGGTGAGACATATAATTTTTCAGTCTTGTTACTGAGAAATAGTTTTCTTTCCAGGGTTTTCAGAATCTCTATTTATTTAGAAATTTCTTTTTTTTTTCTTTCCCAATCTCCAACCCCCGAAAAGTTATCCTCTGTTCTTACTTAGAAATTTCAATGAATTCCTTTAACATTTAGGACACATCATCAATCATCATATAGGGTGTATCTTAGGAATTGAAATGGTATTATATTACCTGGACATATTTTTAAAACTGAGAGACCCTGTGAGATGAGAACCTATCTTTTTTTTTTTTTTTTAAGATTTTCTTTCTTTATTTGACAGAGAGAGAGAGATCACAAGTAGGCAGAAAGACAGGCAGAGAGAGAGGGGGAAGCAAGCTCCCTGCTGAGCAGAGAGCCCAATGTGGGGCTCGATCCCAAGGACCCTGAAACCATGACCTGAGCTGAAGGCAGAGGCTTAACCAACTGAGCCACCCAGGGACCCTTAGAACCTATCTTTTCAAAGAGGAACTTAAATCACCAAGGAAGTTCAAAGTCCAAGTCCTATGGCCTCCACAGCTTGAACAGAAATGTCAAGGGGGAGCCTGGCCAGCTTACTCAGTTGCAGTCATGCAACAATTGATTTCAGGGTTATGAGTTTGAGCTCCACATTGGGTGCAGAGATTACTTAAAAATAAAACATTTTAAAAAGAGAGAAAGAGAGAGAAATACCAAAGGCAACGTGAAAGAGAGTATTTGGGTAATATCAGGTCTAAACTATAAACTAAATGGGAAGCCACAACAGTGAGAAGGAGGGCCATGTACCGTCAGTTGCTAATGTGTCTCAATGAAAGGAGACTAGTGTGGGAAAACTTCCAAGGAATACCCATCTCCTCATATAGCAGTCTTATTTTGCATGGTGTTTTTCTTTCCTGCTCTTTGAAACTCACACAGCTCTCTGGTTGGAACCAGAAGTTTTATCATTTCCCAGATAAGATCTGAGGAACCTAAAAAGTGCTAGCACCCCACTTTGAGGTCAGGACATAGGTATACATATGCCTAACTCTCACAAGAGAGTATTCACAAAGCAAATGTTGATGGCTTATCATGCTGTTGTATTTAAAAGATGAATTTTTAAAAGATGAATTTTCTAATACTATGTTTTTCAGATCTTTTTTAAAAAAATCAAAATATATTTTGTGTTTTTCTAGTAGAAGTTTATTTATTTATTTTTTTATTTTACAGAGAGAGAGGGAACAGGAGAACACAAGCAGAGGAGTGGCAGAAGGAGAGGGAGAAACAAGCAGGCTCCCCACTGAACAGGGAGCCTGCTGTGAGGCTAGATCCCAGGACCCTGGGATCATGACCTGAGCTGAAGGCAGTTGCTTAACCAACTGAGCCACCCAGGCATCATAGTAGAATTTTGTTTTGTTTTGTTTTTTTATTATTTAATGGTGGAACCCCAACACATATACCTGAGCTACTCTGGGTGAATTAGGAAAGTTCTTTACCTTTTTGGTCATCTCTTTACTTTCTCCTCAAATCCTTATCGAGGCATGCAGTTCCAGTGACACAAATGCAGCTTATAAACCCCTGATTTATTATATAATTTTTGGAAATTTTTTTTTCTTATTTGAAGCCTGAACCCTCACAAGTATCATTCAGCAGTCTTAGAAATTTTTTAATTATCTTTTTTAAATTTTATATCATCCTGGTGAAAGCATATTCCTGTTTTCTTTTTAAGATATTTATTTATTTATTTATTTATTTATTTAGAAAGAGAACAAGTGAGTGAGCACAAGCAGGGCATAGGGGCAGAAGGAGAGGGAGAAGTAGACTGCTTATGGTATTGGGTCCATGGTCAAAGGAATGAGACTGATACAAAGCAAAGGTCAAGCAAAGCTCTATTTCATGCCAAGCATCTTGAGAATCAAACTGACTGGCCAGGGTCATCTCTTGCAAAGAGGTGACCTCTTTCTGCCTTATAGACTAGCTTTTAAGGGCAAAGGCCACGTGGTTGGGCCTGGCCACGCATAGGTGACCAATGAGATTGTAACACACAGAGAAAGCTGCACAGTCATGCTAGGTCACACGTAAGTGACAAATTGAATTACAATTTACCTTAGTAGATATTTGAACTAGCCAATCACCTTGGTCAGAATTGGCACCCAAAAGGCACCCAAAGGGCAGGGCCCATACTCCTTGGTAGCTAGGGAAACAGTATGCACCCCCACGATTGGATACCTCCACCTGGCCTGACCCACCCTTGTATTTGGGCTTTGTTACCTGGGACTGGTTTCTGGGACTTGTTTTTAAGTAAGTGCCCTGGGGGGAGGGGGCGCAGGGACAGTTTAAGTTTTACTGCATAAACAACAAAATCACTGTTTAACCAGATGGAATCGCTCTGGCTAAATAGGCCTTTACAATGGAGCAGGGAGCACAACATGGGGCTCCATCCCAGTACCCTGGGATCATGACCTATACTAACGGTATACACCCAAGTTACTGAGACACTCAGGTGCACCAATTCCGTTTTTCAAAACTCAGTTCATAATTCTTTTCTTGGGGGCATACTTTGCTGGTTCTAGAAGACTGGCCTAAATGCTCTGTCCTCCAGTAGTGCTTTATGGGAGCCTGCTTGTATCCCCATGTAGCTGCCCTGATATGTGGAAATGTATGGTGAGTTTTTCAGTCCCAAGTTCTTCTTTCCAGGGAGATGGTGAAGGCTGTGCAATGAGAGTTTGTTTTTGGATCAGATTCCAGGCAGAAAGTGCCCTTGCCCAACTGAAAAGAGGTTTATACACTTCCTATCATTTCCACAGGAGAATAAAGCCTATTTGGGCACAGACTCTCCAGCTGCTAAATGGGAAGTCATGCTGAAAAGTCAGAGAGATACAGTGTCTTACAAACCAGTCTTGGATTGCCAAGGCAAGAAGGTAGCTATGGGGAAAGAGAACTGAAATTTTCTAAAGGAGTCATTGGATAATAATTTAGTATTTAAAAGTTATACTTTGGGAAAATTGATTAGCAAAGACAGAGATTTGTGGCTTTTTTCCCCACAAGAATGAAAGGAGGTTCTATTCTTAGCCAAGCCCTCCTAAACCGATGTAACTTATAAATGTACCTGAATCAATGTACTAGTAGCATTATTTTCTGCCTCCTTTTCTTCTGCCTCCTCATTGTCTTTCAGTGAATGGTCAGATTTAAACCTATTGGCTTAGGGCACCTATCTCATTTCTAGGTCTCTGGGGTGGCCTTTTTCTGCTTTCAATGCAGAACAGGTAAAAAGGACATTTATGTGGAGAGTACTAACGAAAATCACTTATTAGACCATGTGAGGCAGTCCAACAAGGAAGGTATTAGAGGACTTATTCTGAAGATGAGGAAATGGAAAATTTAAGTCAGCCAGATTCACATATTCAGTAAGAGGCTGAGCTGAAGTTTGAACTGTGTTTTGAACAATACAAACCTTCTGTCTTTCTGCTCTGCCCAATGGAATGATAATAATTTTTCAGGACCTTCAACTGTTCCCAGAAATGCCACATCAAAGATTTCATTAAGTGCTCAAAAAATACTTTTGATGACCCATGAGTTGCATGAAGAAGGGCAACTGGAGAATGTTTTGTACCCATGTGAATGGGTAGCTCAATAGAATCTCTCTGACTCATCTCAGAGCTGTGGCTCCCTGCTCATGAAAGACGATTTGTTGGAGAATATCTCTGAGCATCATAACTACTGCTATGATGTCTCTCCTGTACTAAGAAAAGGAATGTCTTGTCATGGGTTTGCCTCTGATGTAACTACAAAATCTTCATTACTAATGTCTGCAACAATCTGAAATACATACACGATGTGAGGTGAGAACCTTTTTGGGCCAGGCATCTCTGCCATGTTGGATACAAGCTTGTGTTTGTGTTTGCTTTTAAATAGACTTCCTCATTAAATTAGGTTGCACCTTGCAAACCATGAATCCACAAGTTAGGCCCCACACTGCAGTGGTTATAGAAATTTTGAGGTTATTAACCTTTTGAAGGTCTAATTAACCTCATACTTTTTTCCCTAGGAAATCTGTACATGTAAACATACCAAATCTTCCTATATCAAGAAAGTGTTCCTTGACCCTAGTCAAGAACCTTGCTTTAAGAGGAACAAGGGCTAGGGGCACCTGGATTTCTCAGTTGGTTAAGAGGAACAAGGGTTAGGGCAGTTGAAATTGAAAGAAATATTTCATTTTCTCTTCTTTCACTATCCCACCTCCATCCCAAAATATCCCATAAGAAAAGTGTTTTATGAAAGATAGAGTGGCAGAAAGAAAAAAAAAGAAAGATAGGGTGGCAGGATTCTTTTTGTTAAGCCTTGCTCACAATCTTTATTGTTCAATTTAATGTTAACAATTTTGAGTATTTTCTAGAGAAGTTAAAAAAGCTATTGGTGGGGTGCCTGGGAGGCTCAGTCATTAAGCGTCCACCTTCTGCTCAGGTCATGATCCCAGGGTCCTGCGATCAAACCCCACATTGGGCTCCCTGCTTGGCAGGAAGCCTGCTTCTCCCTCTCCCCTTACTTGTGTTCCTCTCTTGCTGTGTCTTTCTGTCAAATAAATACAATCTTAAAAAAAAAAAGCCATTTGTATTCTCAAATGCCATCACCAAGATGAGTGCTGCATCATTCCAATGGTCATCTACCACATGCAGGTGACACCGTGCAGTCCATCTTGGTGCTCCAGAGGCTCCCAGTGATGCCATGTCCAACTGATCCGGAGAGGCTGGCTTCATGCCTCAAGGCAGTGTGTTTCCTTCTTGAAAATTCTATCATATGTATGATACGAGGTGAATTAAACTTCCGTAGTGTCAGATTTTTAAAAGGCAAGTCTTAGTCTTTTTGGAATTGTGAAAGTTTCATGTGATTGCCAGAGTTTCCTTAAAATTCCAGAAAGTGTGTTTTTTATCTTTACAAAATAAACTCATTTAAAATTAATTTTGTTTTGAAAATTTGTGAGATTTTTAAAAACATCTGTTTTGGTAATTAGAGAAAACTGAGAAATAATAAAATATGTTTCTGGCTTTCAGGGCCAGTAAGAGTTCTGTTCTATGTGGGAACACACTGAGGCACCACTATGCAGAACCCTTTTGAGTTATTACATCTGTCCCATCAGGCAAATATTTCAGTGAATTAGATATTAACATTAAGTTTGTAAACAGAGCTTTTGGTGCACCAGGGGCCATTAGAAACTACTGATTGTTTTACACTGTAATTAAATAGATTTTTGATTTCTCTTTTGTGAAATAATGTCAAGGTCATCTACTAATTCACCTAGAATGTGATTCTTTAAAAAAATAATTCTCTTTAGTCATGTTCTGAAATATTCTTCCTGGGGTTTTGGACAGCATGATTGATATTCTGCTAAATTTATTCTAGCTTGTGTGTTGAGTCTGAAATTAAAATTTTGGAAAGCATTATTGCTTCAAGTGTTCTGCCTTCTGTTTTTTTCCCAGTGTGTTCATCATAGTCTTGATCTACCCAGTCTGGATAGCTACTTATCAAATCTTTCTGGATCAGTTCTTTAGCATTTTGAAAACAATAGAAAAGATTTGTGAAGGATGACCATATCTTCAACAAAGACCAACATTTTTATAATATGACAAATTTAACACATTATGTTTTATAAATTGAGATTGCAGTATATTACTTTGATACACAGTGATTGCCATTGAAACAATATCTGTCACATTATATCTTTATCATATTATTGTCTATGTTCATTATACTGTTCATGAAATCTCTATGGGTTATTTACTACTTTGTACAAGTTTGTACCCTTAAACACCATCAACGTTATCCCCATTGCCTAGTAACCACCATTTTACTGCTTTTTTTTTTATATGTTTGATTTTTTTTAGATTCCACATATAAGTGATATCATATAGTACTTGTCTTTCTTTCTCTGACTTATCTTGCTTAGCATAATGTGCTCAAGTTCTCTCCATGTTGTTGCAAATAGCAGGGTATCTTGCTTTCTTATGGCTGAATATATTCCACTGTGTATATATACCACATATTCTTTATCTATTCATCCATCTATGGGCATTTGGTTTGTTTCTCTATCTTCTCTATTGTGAGTAATGCTGTGACAAACAAGGGTATGCATATATCTTGTCAAATCCTGTTATTTCCTTGGGTATATACCCAGAAGTGAAATTGCTGGATAGTATGGTTGATCTATTTTCAATTTTTTCAGGAAATTTCATAATGTTTTCCATAGTGGTTAGACTAATTTACTTTTTCACCAAAAGTGTATAAGGATTCCCTTTTCACTACATCCTTCACAGCATCTCTTGTCTCTTCTCTTCTTGATGATAGCCATTCTAATAGTTAGGAGGTGATCTCTCCTGGTGGTTTCTCTTTGCATCTCCTTGATGATTAGTGATGTTGAGTATCTTTTCATGTGCCTAGTAGCCATTGTGTGTCCTCTTGGGAAAAATGTCTACTTAGTTCTTCTGGCCATTTTTAAAAAAAGATTTTATTTGTTTATTTGACAGACAGAGATCACAAGTAGACAGAGAGTCAGGCAGAGAGAGAGAGAGAGAGAGAGAGGGAAGCAGGTTCCCTGCTGAGCAGAGAGCCCGATGCAGGGCTCAACCCCAGGACCCTGAGATCATGACCTGAGTGGCAGGCAGAGGCCTAACCCACTGAGCCACTCAGGCACCCCACTGGCCATTTTTAATAGAATTTTTTTGTTGATATTATGTTGTGCTAGTTCTTTATATATTTTGGATATTGATCCCTTATTTAATAAATGGTCTGCAAAAAGTTTCTTGCATTGTGTAGGCTGAAGTTTCATTTTGTTAATTATTTCTTTTGATGTGCAGAATCTGTTGAGTTTTATATAATCTTGTTGATTATATTTAAAAATATAAAAAATCTTATTGATTTTTGCTTTTGTTGTTTGTATTTTTTTGCCAAGACCAATATCAATGAGTTTCTTTTCCTTATATTTTCTTCTAGGAGTTTTATAGTATTGGGTCTTATGTTTAAGTCTTTAATTCATTTTGAGTTAATTTTTGTGAGTGGTGTGAAGTAGGGCTCCAATTTCATTGTTTTGCATGTGTTTCTCCAGTTTTCTCAGCACCATTTGTTGAAAAGTCTAACTTTCCCCACTGGATGGTTAAATATTAGTTGACCGTAAGTACTGGGATTTAATTCTGGGTTCTTTATTCTGTTCTGTGTCTATTTTTATTCCAATACCATACTGTTTTTATTTCTATGGCTTTATTGTATAGTTTGAAATCAGGAAGTATGCTATCTTTGGCTTTGTTCTTCTTCTTTTATTTTTTTTCCCTCTGGATTGCTTTGGCTATTTGGGTTCTTTTGTGGTTCTTCTCTTTCTGTGAAGAATGGCTTTGACATTTTGATAGGGATTGTATTGGATGCATAGATGGCTGTGGATAGTATTGACATTTTAACAATATTTATTTTTCTGATTCATGAACATGACATATCTTTCCATTTATTTGAAGGATCAAAAGTTTTATATCTTAATAAAGCATTTGCTTCAGTAGATTTTAAATTAATAAGCCATCTTTAGGTTCAGATATTAATTTCCAGTTTATCTCCACTGAAAAATTCATGGAAATACACAGCTAGGTTACCTGTGCATAACCCAGGATGGATGTCTCTTGCTTTATAGTCTCAACAGTTGATTTTCTTCTTTAACTTCTTTAACTATCATTCTTGTCACAGGAATTTGAGTGGGAACATTACTTTTATGTTTCATGTTCTTCCTAGTTTTGACCAAAAGTTTTGTCTCTAATCTGCAAATGTTCAGAGTTCATGTAATAAATAATTAACATTGAAAATTATTTTCTGCTATATTCTGTGTAAAATGTCTGTCACTAATTTTTTATTAGTGTGGGAATGACATCTCTCCCTGGCTGTAAGGTGCTCTAGAGTGGCCCTCTATCTAGTACTGGCTCCTCAGTACAGCCTCTCCCTCTCTGTCTGTCTGTGTACAGGACAGGGAACAATGAGAAAAGGTACTATTAGCCCCAAGATAAATCTTGCTGTTAATGAAAAGTTATATTCATTAGAAACTTTAGCCTTAAACTGATCCCAGATTGTCTTCTGGAACTTTGACTAGTCCCTGTTCTTTAAAAAAAAAAAAAAAAAAAAAAAAAAAAAGATTGATTGATTGATTGATTGATTTGAGAGCACAAGGGAGGGAGGGGCAAAGGGAAAGAATCTCAAACAGACTCCCCACTGAGCCTGGAGTCTGATGCAGGGCTCAGTCTCATGACCCATGAGATTATGATCTGGGTCAAAACGAAGTGTTGGATACTTAACCAGCTGAGCCATCCAGGGGCTCCTCACTAGTCTCTGTTCTAACCTTTGAATCACACACATTATCTGACTGCCACATAGCTCTATAGCTTACTGATGCAAATAATGACTGTGAAACATGAAAATGAGTGCAATGAAACATGAAACAATAATGACTATGAAAAATTTCCTTTGCAATTATTGTAAAATAAGTGTGCTTATTGTTTAACATGTGGAAAATATAGACATATAAATAAGAAACTAAAACAAATCTATTATTTTACCACCAAAAAATATTCATTTTGTTTGGTAGATTTTCACTTCTGCTTCTATTTTCCAATAGTTTGATTATATTATATATACAGTTAAAAATCACGTTTTCTAAAGAGTTTACAAATTCAGTTTCTTCTTTGAAAAAAAATAGATGAGGCACCTATTCCACACCTTACTGACTAGTAAGTGATTACTACACACATTGGGATGTTAAAATTTTGTGACCATGCCCCCCTTCACATTTTTCCTGTAAAGTACATAGTGGGGAATTTGAAGAATGATTTTTTTTTATAGAGCTCGGCTGAATGTTAGTCTGTCTTAGAGTAAAGCCCTGTGCTCTGCTCCTCCTGAGACAGGCATGGGATTCTTGACTTTCATTCTTCTTGCTTGTATGGAGAGGCAAACAGTAAGGAATGATTATCCTCAAGCACAGCAAAGAAAATTTCCATTTATTTATTTTTCTCTCTTATAATAACATATCTCTGAAAAATCCCAAGACCCCTCTCTCTGGCCATTGCATGACCAGGCAGGCAGGTTCTGGATTAATTATAGTTAGGGTTGTTTTCAGGTAGACATGGCCTAGGCTTTAAGTGGCTATTGTACCTTGACCTGCATCTTCTTTGGCAGCATTGGTGAGGTCAGGGGTCATTCTTTTCTCTCTGTATTCATTTACAAAGGTTTTCATCAACACAAGTTCAGACATTGGGCTCTACCCCAAATGAAGTTTTCTGGGATTCTATGCAAGCTTTAGGTCTTTCCTACTTGTGTATAGTCATTGGAAAGATACAAAGATTTGATAGTAAGGCTTATCAGGGAATGAAGTTAGTTGAATTTCAGATCAGCTTTCAGTGCAACTCAAGGCTCCTTGAACATTAAGGGGTTGGCTAACTTTAGTTCCCTAAAAGATTCTGGGAGAAAATGTAGTAGATTTGCAATTACTTGGAGCAACTGTAATTGGCATTGCTCAGATTATGCTTAGAGAACAGTGTTCAGTTTGATTTCAACACTTAAAAATGATGTGAAATAGGTGCAGAGAAGAAAAACCTGACATTTTCTGGCATTTTAAATTGTTATTTGTACTATTTCAGTTTTTTTTTTTTAATTCCCCTAAAGCAACTAACCAACAAATAATGTGAATTTTTATTCTGACAGATTAGAGTTTGAATATGGGTAATATCTCCTTTAGCTATTAGGTCTTAGGAATTAAAAAATACCAAATATATTAAAATATTTATAGTTAACATATACAGTGGCATATACAATAATAAAATAAAATTTTTAGTATTAAGAACATTTTTATTTTGCCATAGGAGGGTTGGGCTTCAGATTATCTATGTGCTAGTTGGCTTATAAAAATAATTATCTGAGTTTCTGTTTTCTTATCTATAAAATAGGGATAATGATCCCTGATTCACAGGAATGTTGTGAGGGTTAGATGAGATAGACCATGTGAAAACAGCAAGCAGAGCACATGCTTAGAAGTGGTCCTACCCACTGCCAGAATTCTCACAGCTATTCACTCCTCAAACTAGCACACCCTGGCCTCTGCCCAACCAACTCTGGAACCAAAGCTCATCAAGAGCAGTGATAGAACTTCACGGTTGCCAAAATTGATTTCAAGGCAGTCTTTGTCTCTTTTCTCCACTCCCATCTTGTTGAAGATGCATCCTCTATTGTTTGCACAAAGCTACTTGCTCTTAGTTTTCCTCCTGTTGTGATCTGTCCTGCTCATTCTTCTTCTCAAGCTCTTCTTTCTTTGATCATCCCTTAAATGTCAGTGTCTTCCCAGGCATCAGTCCTTCGCCTATTTTCTCTGCAGTCTTTCTGGATGATGTATTTACTCAATGTTTAACTACTTCAGGGGCGCCTGGGTAGCTCAATCACTAAGTGTGTCTGCCTTCAGCTCAGGTCGTGATCCTGGGATCAAACCGTGGATTGGGCTCCCTTCTTGGCGGGAAGCCTGCTTCTCCTGCTCCCATGCCCGCTGCTTGTGTTTCCTTTCTTGCTGTCTCTCTCTCTTTGTCAAACAAACAAACAAAATAAAATCTTTAAAAAAAATAAAGTAAACTACTATTTTAGACTGGTAATTAAAATCTGTTGCCAGCCAGATATTTCTTCTAAGCTCCAAATTCATCAATTTCTTATCGGTCTTTTCCACATAATCCACAACGTCTCTAAAACAAAACTCATCATCATGCATTCATTCCATATATGTTGATTAGGCTTCTGCTGTGTGCCAAGTCTTGCCTATTTCTCCAACCCGATGTCCAGTCTACTCCTCAGCTGGCATCCTGCCTCACAGTGTATGGTAATATGGGGTTCCTCAAATCTGTCATGCTGCCTATGTCTCCATGTACAGGAAGAAGAGACAAGAGACCAAATAGTCTTGGAAAATAGAGAAAATTACCTCTGGTTCTGATTTTCCGGATCCTGATTCTGGCCCTTCTGGGACCCGGCTGTTCTGCCTACTCGAGTTCTATGAAATAAACACCTCTGTTATTCCTCAATAAATTCCCTTGTAAGATTGACTAGTTTGGATAGATTTATTCTTTAAAATCAAGGAGATTTAAACAAAATAGGCCTCTCTATGGAAGGAGCCATTGGAAATGTGGTTCCAATGAACCAATCTTCTTTAGTAAATAAAACCAGCGGCCTGTGCAGACTGGCATGGCTGCAGACTGTTTTTTTCCTTTAGGTTAGCTTATTTTCTAAGTATGATTTAATTCTATTTCATTTTCCTAGCACCAACTAACACAAAGCACAAAATTTTCATTCATTATAAAGAATCTAGTAATGAAGATAAACAGGGGAATAAAAAGTGGGGGTACACACTAAATTTCACTTGAACATCCCTGTGAAACAGTCTCTACTTTTTCCAAGTTTCTCTTTTCAGAGGCCAGCTACCAAGACTCACCTCTCCAAATATTTCCTGTATCCTTCACATTCTCCATGCCCTCTCCTATCTTTATGGTCTCTTAACCACCTGCCCTTTTCTTAGACTGGGTACCTGTACTCTTTCCAATGTCCTTTGTGGAAAGACATTTTGATATGTCTGTGTGGGAATGTGAAAAGACATTTTGATATAACCAATGTGTGTGTGGAAAGACATTTTGATATAACCAATAGAATTTTCATGATTTCCCTTCCCTTCCCCCATCATTTGTGTGTGTGAGGGATAGGCTTGGGCTTTATACGCTTCCCTCAGGGTAGAGCTGGCAGAGCAGGCATACAAGAGGGAAAGGAAGACAGCTTTTTGAGTTTCTAAGTACACTTTTGAACAATCCATCCCATAAGTGAAAATGTTTTGAAGCTGCAAAAGTCAAAATTTATGTTATAAACAATGTATTTGAGAAGAATGTATGATGATTCAGAGTCAGTATTTGCTGTAAATTTATTCAAGACTTAGAAGCTGATGGAAAGGGAGGGATAAAGAAGAGATTAAGAAGGATGAACTGCTGATGAGCAATCTGTGCCTTCCTTCTCCCCATTTAGCCCTTAGTCCACCTTATGTAAATTTGGTGATCTGTGGTCAGAGGGGAGCAGTGTTTAAGTTCTGGAAGTGGTACTGAAAAACAAATGAGACCCTAGGAATATCTGCATGGAATCAGCAGAATGATGTGCTGCCTGAAGTATCAGACACAGAGGGTCTGAGACAGCCCCACTCTGCCACAGCTTCTCAGTGGTTGGAAATAAGCTAAAGGGACACAGATGTGTAAAAGCAAGTTTTGGCAGAACTAAGGGGACTTTGCAGTCCTAGTGAAAGGACATGGATGGTGAGGAATAAAAACGTAAACTGTGATTATCAGCCAGCGTGGAGGGGTAAGATGGCTGAGAACCAAGTGCTTCTCCTGTGGCATGAAGTAGTATATGACACTGGAGGAGAAGGAGGGGAGAGGATGAAAGAACTGAGTGGAGGAATGCTGGACTCCTTAGGGTGATCTTTTCAAGTAGCAGTTATAGGATGTTTTGTTGTTGTTCTCCTGTAAGCCTAAATCATCACCAACATTGTGTTGAAAATTTTGGGTGGAAACACATGAGAAAAAATGCTTACATCACTCAGCATCAGGGAAATACAAATCAAAGCCACAATGAGATACCCCCTCACACTAGTCAGAATGGCTAAAATTAACAAGTCAGGAAATGCCAGATGCTGGCAAGGATGTGGAGAAAGGGGAGCCCACTTAATACTGTTAGTGGGAATGCAAGCTGGTGCAGTCACTCTGGAAAACAGCATGGACATTCCTCAAAAAGTTAAAAATAGAACTACCCTATGACCCAGCAATTGCACTACTGGGTATTTACTCAAAGGATACAAATGTGTTCCGAAGGGAGACCTGCACACCAAATGTTTATGGCAGCAATGTCCACAATAGCCAAACTATGGAAAGAGACCAGATGTCCATTGACAGATGAGTGCATCAAGAAGATGTGATATGTATAAACAATGGAATATTAGTCATCAAAAAGGATGAAATCTTACCATTTTCAACAACGTGGATAGAACTGAAGGGTATTATGCTAAGCAAAGTAAGTAAATCAGAGAAAGACAATTATATAGTTTCACTTGTGAAATTTAAACAAAACAGAGGATCATAGGGGAAGGGAGGGAAAAATAAAATAAGATGAAATCAAGAGAGAGCTAAACCATAAGAGACTCTTAACTATAGGAAGTAAACTGAGGATTGCTGGAGGGGTGGTGGTGGGAGGATGAGGTAACTGGGTGATGGACATTAAGGAGGACATGTGATATAATGAGCACTGGGTGTTATACGCAATTGATGAATAACTGAACTCTGCATCTGAAACTAATGATATATAATATGTTAATTAAGTTTAAATAAAATAAGATTAAAAAAGAAAGATGATTTCTAAAAGAAAAGAAGAAATTTTTGGGTGGAGAAAATAAAAACTGGGGTTGTTTTGGGGAGGGGAGATCTTTTGAAAACAATAGGAGTTATTTAGAGGGGACCGAGCTGTGAGGGACCTGTAGGAGAAGCAGAACAAGAAGTCTAGAACCAAATGCCTGGCTGAGGTGAGGGACCTGGGGAATGTATGAAGGGGAGAGTTGGGGAAGTTGTGCACATTATCTGAAGATCCCCAGAAACATCAGGTTTGGTAAATTAAACTTCAAACTGCATAGGTGGTCCAAAGTTACTAGAATTTGCATATTAAAGGAAAGGTGACCTCCTGCTAACATTTAAAATGAGAGAATAAAGTTAGGTTTTCTCTAAATCCCCTCTCTTTTCTTAAAGATTTTATTTATTTATTTTAGAGATAGAGGGAGAGAGAGTATGAGCAGGAGGTGGAGCAGAGGGAGAGAGGGAGCGAGAGAGAGTCTTAAGCGACTTTGCTCTGAGTGTGAGCTCAACTTGAGGCTTGACTTCAGGACCCTGAGATCATGACCCAAGTGGAAATTGAGAGTTGTATGCTTAACTGACTGAGCTACCCAGGTGTCCCTCCATATCCCCTTTCTATTCTAAAACTTTGTAGTTTTACAATTACAATTTTTAGCCCCTCCCTATCACTTATTTTTAAAATTTGGGTATAAACAACTAGGACTAATCAGGGTCTTTTGAGTTTGTTACTTTATTTATGCCACAAGAATGCAGTGGTTCCAAATCTAGCTATACAGGCTAATGCTGAGGGAGCTTAAAAAAATTCTAATGCCTTGGCCCCACTCCCAGAGATTTTGATTTGGTTGGCTTGGGACATTGTTTTCAAAAGCTCCCCAGGTGATTCCAGTGCATGACCAAGACTCTCAACTTTTGATGACTTTAGGTCATTATATTTGAAGTTTTCAGGAGACTATCTTTTATGGTATCTGTCTCTTTATTTTTTTAATTTTTTATTTTATTTTTTTCTCTCTGCATATATTTATTATTATTACTTTTTACTTTTTTATTTTTTATAAACATATATTTTTATCCCCAGGGGTACAGGTCCGTGAATCGCCAGGTCCACACACCCCACAGCACTCACCAAAGCACACCCCCCCATGTCCATAACCCCTTCTCTCAACCCCCCTCCCCCCAGCAACCCTCAGTTTGTTTTGTGAGATTAAGAGTCACTTATGGTTTGTCTCCCTCCCAATCCCATTTTGTTTCATTTATTCTTCTGTCTCTTTAAATGGGGCAAAGTCTATTGAACAAGATTCCAAAAAAAAAAAACAAACAAAAAAACAAAAAAACAAAAAAACAAAAAAACAAAATCATCAATAATCAAAGGAAGAAAAAAGAAGATATAAGAGAATGCTAAGTGTGGTTTTACCTCTTCGTGTTTCTAAATTTGATCATTCAGCTTGTGAAGGACCCAAACTCTCTCTTGTCTCTTTCCTTTTGGTGATCTGCCTTCACTTTCTTCAGCTCCTTTAAGAGAAGGTGAATGAAGAGTCTCTTTTGCTGCTTGCTCAGTTAAAAAATTTGGGTGGTCAAAATAGAAAACTATTAACTTACTTGAGATTGAGGAAAGGGTATGAATTGTATTAATCTATACTATGAACAGATATGGGGAATAAGAAAACTTGGTTATGCTTTCTTATCTTGCATATTTCCCAACATAATTCAGAAATGGAGACATAATAGGTCAATTCTTTACCTTTTTAGAGTTAAAAATGTCCAATAAATGTTTGTGTAAAATAATCACCAGTATAGTCCTGGCAGAGCTGCTCTAAGGGGTGCCTGGGTGGCCCAGTTGGTTAAGCATCTGCCTTTCAGCTCAGATCATGATTCGAAGGTCCTGAGATGGAGCGCCGCACTGTGTGTGTGGGGGGGGGGGTCCCTGCTCAGCAGGGAGTTTGCTTCTCCCTCTCCCTCTACCCTCCTCTCTTCCCCCAGCTTGCACTCTCTCTCAAATAAATAAATCATTTTTTTTTTTAAAGTTCATTACTGGTACCACCAACCCTAGCCTCAAAGATGCTGTATGGCATTCATTTGATTAAAGTTACATGATTTAAGAGAAACTCTCCTTGAGAGGTCACTGAAAATTGTTGACACAGTGGCTGAAATTTTTGGGGGGTCTTCATGTCTGGTGCCATCTTCTTTGTTATTTGGGTAGGAAACTTGTGTCTACTCTTTTATGTTTTTCCTTTAATATCCACCTCTTTTCTATCTGACTATTTCGGATAGAAAAAGTTCTGATGTTGTTCAAGAATTCTCATTGTTGGGGGTAAGATTTAGCAATTAGAAATACTCTGAAATGAAAGACACTTTTAGCCTTTGCTATAGAAAACTTAGAAATTATCTATATTCCATTAGAAATAAAGAATAATGTAGCATTGTTTCTTAACACTTTGCAGTTACTATAGCTTCTTCATATGTTTCTATGCAAACCAGCAGAACTTTTCTTAATAGCTTTATAGATGTAACCTTGAAAGCATTAGCTTTGGGTCAAAGTAAGTGTTACTGCACATACTCTTATGAGTATCCAATTATAAAAACAAATTTTTCATCAGGCTCCAATGCAGAAAAAATGGCAATAGATTCTAAAGCATTGGTTTGCCATGAGGGTAATGTGATCATTTTTCATGAGCCACTTATTTTTTTTAAAGGTTTCATTTATTTATTTGTTTGACACAGAGAGAGAGAAACAGCAAGAGAGGGAATACAAGGAGATGGAGTGGGAGAGGGAGAAGCAGGCCTTCCACCGAGCAGGAAGCCCAATGTGGGGTTTGATCCCAGGACCCTGGGATCATGACCCGAGTGGAAGGCAGACACTTAATGACTGAGCCACCCAGGCACCCCAAAACCACTTATGTTACTTTAAATCATAGATATATCTTAAATAGCTTTCCACCTGGAGAAGTTAGAATTATATTCTCATCAATGTAATCATAGTCAGATTCATTTTTCATTCATATAATCTGATTTCAGCTTACAGAGGTTGGTAATACTGCAAATGAAAACAAAATCTGAAGTTTGTGCTTTTTATATTCTTTGGGTTTTCTGTTCTACTCACAGGAAAATATAATATTATGGACTACTAAAGCTGGTGAGGACAAGAAGCAGGTACAGACATGCTGTAAGGGTAATAGAATAACTTTGTAGAAGGCTTTTAGAAAGCAATATATATCCATATTCTTAAATTATTCATACTATTTAATGCAGATTCTATGTGAGCTTATATAAAGTAATAATTTTTTAAATGTTTCATGTGCAATTATATACATCAAAATGCTATTTACCACATAGGAAATTTAAAAGCAAACTTAATAACCAGTTAAAAAAACAAAACTAAAATCTATGCATAAATCCCTGTAAAAACACATTACATTAATAATGTTTGGATGGTGAGATCAGGAATGATCTTCAAATAGTTTTCTTTTCTTTTTTTTTTTTTTTTATAAATTTTTTATTTTTTATAAACATATATTTTTATCCCCAGGGGTACAGGTCTGTGAATCACCAGGTTTACACACTTCACAGCACTCACCAAAGCACATACCCTCCCCAATGTCCATAATCCCACCCTCTTCTCCCAAACCCCCTCCCCCCAGCAACCCTCAGTTTGTTTTGTGAGATTAAGAGTCACTTATGGTTTGTCTCCCTCCCAATCCCATCTTGTTTCTTTTATTCTTCTCCTACCCACTTAAGCCTCCATGTTGCATCACCACTTCCTCATATCAGGGAGATCATATGATAGTTGTCTTTCTCTGCTTGACTTATTTCGCTAAGCATGATTCGCTCTAGTTCCATCCATGTTGTCGCAAATGGCAAGATTTCATTTCTTTTGATGGCTGCATAGTATTCCATTGTGTATATATACCACATCTTCTTGATCCATTCATCTGTTGATGGACATCTAGGTTCTTTCCATAGTTTGGCTATTGTGGACATTGCTGCTATAAACATTCGGGTGCATGTGCCCCTTTGGATCACTACGTTTGTATCTTTAGGGTAAATACCCAATAGTGCAATTGCTGGGTCATAGGGTAGCTCAATTTTCAACATTCTGAGGAACCTCCATGCTGTTTTCCAGAGTGGCTGCACCAGCTTGCATTCCCACCAACACTGTAGGAGGGTTCCCCTTTCTCCACATCCTCGCCAGCATCTGTCATTTCCTGACTTGTTGATTTTAGCCATTCTGACTGGTGTGAGGTGATATCTCATTGTGGTTTTGATTTGTATTTCCCTGATGCCGAGTGATATGGAGCACTTTTTCATGTGTCTGTTGGCCATCTGGATGTCTTCTTTGCAGAAATGTCTGTCTGTTCATGTCCTCTGCCCATTTCTTGATTGGATTATTTGTTCTTTGGGTGTTGAGTTTGCTAAGTTCTTTATAGATTCTGGACACTAGTCCTTTATCTGATATGACGTTTGCAAATATCTTCTCCCATTCTGTCAGTTGTCTTTTGATTTTGTTAACTGTTTCCTTTGCTGTGCAAAAGCTTTTGATCTTGATGAAATCCCAATAGTTCATTTTTTCCCTTGCTTCCCTTGCCTTTTGCGTTGTTCCTAGGAAAATGTTGCTGCGGCAGAGGTCGAAGAGGTTGCTGCCTGTGTTCTCCTCAAGGATTTTGATGGATTCCTTTCGCACATTGAGGTCCTTCATCCATTTTGAGTCTATTTTTGTGTGTGGTGTAAGGAAATGGTCCAATTTCATTTTTCTGCATGTGGCTGTCCAATTTTCCCAGCACCATTTATTGAAGAGGCTGTCTTTTTTCCATTGGACATTCTTTACTGCTTTGTCAAAGATGAGTTGACCATAGATTTGAGGGTCTATTTCTGGGCTCTCTATTCTGTTCCATTGATCTATGTGTCTGTTTTTGTGCCAGTACCATGCTGTCTTGATGATGACAGCTTTGTAATAGAGCTTGAAGTCCGGGATTGTGATGCCACCAACGTTGGCTTTCTTTTTCAATATCCCTTTGGCTATTCGAGGTCTTTTCTGGTTCCATATAAATTTTAGCATTATTTGTTCCATTTCTTTGAAAAAGATGGATGGTACTTTGATAGGAATTGCATTAAATGTGTAGATTGCTTTAGGTAGCATAGACATTTTCACAATATTTATTCTTCCAATCCATGAGCATGGAACATTTTTCTATTTCTTTGTGTCTTCCTCAATTTCTTTCATGAGTACTTTATAGTTTTCTGAGTATAGATTCTGTGTCTCTTTGGTTAGGTTTATTCCTAGGTATCTTATGGTTTTGGATGCAATTGTAAATGGGATTGACTCCTTAATATCTCTTTCTTCTGTCTTGCTGTTGGTGTAGAGAAATGCAACTGATTTCTGTGCATTGGTTTTATATCCTGACACTTTACTGAATTCCTGTATAAGTTCTAGCAGTTTTGGAGTGGAGTCTTTTGGGTTTTCCACATATAGTATCATATCATCTGCAAAGAGTGATAATTTGACTTCTTCTTTGCCGATTTGGATGCCTTTAATTTCCTTTTGTTGTCTGATTGCTGAGGCTAGGACCTCTAGTACTATGTTGAATAGCAGTGGTGATAATGGACATCCCTGCCGTGTTCCTGACCTTAGTGGAAAAGCTTTCAGTTTTTCTCCATTGAGAATGATATTTGCGGTGGGTTTTTCATAGATGGCTTTGATGATATTGAGGTATGTGCCCTCTATCCCTACACTTTGAAGAGTTTTGATCAGGAAGGGATGCTGTACTTTGTCAAATGCTTTTTCAGCATCTATTGAGAGTATCATATGGTTCTTGTTCTTTCTTTTATTGATGTGTTGTATCACATTGACTGATTTGCGGATGTTGAACCAACCTTGCAGCCCTGGAATAAATCCCACTTGGTCGTGGTGAATAATCTTTTTAATGTACTGTTGAATCCTATTGGCTAGTATTTTGTTGAGTATTTTCGCATCTGTGTTCATCAAGGATATCGGTCTATAGCTCTCTTTTTTGGTGGGATCCTTGTCTGGTTTTGGGATCAAGGGGATGCTGGCCTCATAAAATGAGTTTGGAAGTTTTCCTTCCATTTCTATTTTTTGGAACAGTTTCAGGAGAATAGGAATTAGCTCTTCTTTAAATGTTTGGTAGAATTCCCTTGGGAAGCCGTCTGGCCCTGGGCTTTTGTTTGTTTGGAGATTTTTAATGACTGTTTCAATCTCCTTACTGGTTATGGGTCTGTTCAGGCTTTCTATTTCTTCCTGGTTCAGTTGTGGTAGTTTATATGTTTCTAGGAATGCATCCATTTCTTCCAGATTGTCAAATTTATTGGCGTAGAGTTGCTCATAGTATGTTCTTATAATAGTTTGTATTTCTTTGGTGTTAGTTGTGATCTCTCCTCTTTCATTCATGATTTTATTTATTTGGGTCCTTTCTCTTTTCTTTTTGATAAGTCGGGCCAGGGGTTTATCAATTTTATTAATTCTTTCAAAGAACCAGCTCCTAGTTTTGTTGATTTGTTCTATTGTTTTTTTGGTTTCTATTTCATTGATTTCTGCTCTGATCTTTATGATTTCTCTTCTCCTGCTGGGCTTAGGGTTTCTTTCTTGTTCTTTCTCCAGCTCCTTTAGGTGTAGGGTTAGGTTGTGTACCTGAGACCTTTCTTGTTTCTTGAGAAAGGCTTGTACTGCTATATATTTTCCTCTCAGGACTGCCTTTGTTGTGTCCCACAGATTTTGAACCGTTGTATTTTCATTATCATTTGTTTCCATGATTTTTTTCAATTCTTCTTTAATTTCCCGGTTGACCCATTCATTCTTTAGAAGGATACTGTTTAGTCTCCATGTATTTGGGTTCTTTCCAAACTTCCTTTTGTGGTTGAGTTCTAGCTTTAGAGCATTGTGGTCTGAAAATATGCAGGGAATGATCCCAATCTTTTGATACCGGTTGAGTCTTGATTTAGGACCGAGGATGTGATCTATTCTGGAGAATGTTCCATGTGCACTAGAGAAGAATGTGTATTCTGTTGCTTTGGGATGAAATGTTCTGAATATATCTGTGATGTCCATCTGGTCCAGTGTGTCGTTTAAGGCCTTTATTTCCTTGCTGATCTTTTGCTTGGATGACCTGTCCATTTCAGTGAGGGGAGTGTTAAAGTCCCCTACTATTATTGCATTATTGTTGATGTGTTTCTTTGATTTTGTTATTAATTGGTTTATATAGTTGGCTGCTCCCACGTTGGGGGCATAGATATTTAAAATTGTTAAATCTTCTTGTTGGACAGACCCTTTGAGTATGATATAGTGTCCTTCCTCATCTCTTATTATAGTCTTTGGCTTAAAATCTAATTGATCTGATATAAGGATTGCCACTCCTGTTTTCTTCTGATGTCCATTAGCATGGTAAATTCTTTTCCACCCCCTCACTTTAAATCTGGAGGTGTCTTCGGGCTTAAAATGAGTTTCTTGGAGGCAACATATAGATGGGTTTTGTTTTTTTATCCATTCTGATACCCTGTGTCTTTTGACAGGGGCATTTAGCCCATTCACATTCAGGGTAACTATTGAGAGATATGAATTTAGTGCCATTGTATTGCCTGTAAGGTGACTGTTACTGTATATGGTCTCTGTTCCTTTCTGATCTACCACTTGTAGGCTCTCTCTTTGCTTAGAGGACCCCTTTCAATATTTCCTGTAGAACTGGTTTGGTATTTGCAAATTCTTTCAGTTGTTGTTTGTCCTGGAAGCTTTTAATCTCTCCTTCTATTTTCAATGATAGCCTAGCTGGATATAGTATTCTGGGCTGCATTTTTTTCTCGTTTAGTGCTCTAAAAATATCATGCCAGCTCTTTCTGGCCTGCCAGGTCTCTGTGGATAAGTCAGCTGCCAATCTAATATTTTTACCATTGTATGTTACAGACTTCTTTTCCCGGGCTGCTTTCAGGATTTTCTCTTTGTCACTGAGACTTGTAAATTTTACTATTAGGTGACGGGATGTGGGCCTATTCTTATTGATTTTGAGGGGCGTTCTCTGAACCTCCTGAATTTTGATGCTCGTTCCCTTTGCCATATTGGGGAAATTCTCCCCAATAATTCTCTCCAGTATACCTTCTGCTCCCCTCTCTCTTTCTTCTTCTTCTGGAATCCCAATTATTCTAATGTTGTTTCGTCTTATGGTGTCACTTATCTCTCGAATTCTCCCCTCGTGGTCCAGTAGCTGTTTGTCCCTCTTTTGCTCAGCTTCTTTATTCTCTGTCATTTGGTCTTCTATATCACTAATTCTTTCTTCTGCCTCATTTATCCTAGCAGTTAGAGCCTCCATTTTTTATTGCACCTCATTAATAGCTTTTTTGATTTCAACTTGGTTAGATTTTAGTTCTTTTATTTCTCCAGAAAGGGCTTTTATATCTCTCAAGAGGGTTTCTCTAATATCTTCCATGCCTTTTTCGAGCCCAGCTAGAACCTTGAGAATTGTCATTCTGAACTCTAGATCTGACATATTACCGATGTCTGTATTGATTAGGTCCCTAGCCTTCGGTACTGCCTCTTGTTCTTTTTTTTGTGTTGAATTTTTACGTCTTGTCATTTTGGCCAGATAAGAGTAAATGAAGGGGCAAGTAAAATACTAAAAGGGTGGCAACAACCCCAGGAAAATATGCTTTAACCAAATTAGAAGAGATCCAAAATCGTGAGTGGGGAGAAAGGGGATAAAAAGAGGTTCAAAAAGGAAGAAAGGAAAAAAAAAGAACAAAGAAAAGAAAAAAAAATAAGAAAAGAAAAAAATTAAATAAAAAAAAAAGAAAACACCTGAGAAAAATGTAAAAAAGGAAAAAAAATATATATTAGATAAACTACTAAAAAATCGTTAAAAAAGAAAAAGGTAACAGTTAAAAAAAAAAAATATTTTACCCGAAGGCGAGAAGAAAAAAAAAAAAAATGAAAAAGAAAAAATTAAATTAACTGCAAGACTAAAAAAAATCACAGGAAAAAAGCCATGAGTTCCGTGCTTGGCTTTCTCCTCCTCTGGAATTCTGCTGCTCTCCTTGGTATTGAAACCGCACTCCTTGGTAGGTGAACTTGGTCTCGCTGGATTTCTTGTTGATCTTCTGGGGGAGGGGCCTGTTGTAGTGATTCTCAAGTGTCTTTGCCCCAGGCGGAATTACACCGCCCTTACCCGGGCGGGGGTGAGTAATCCGCTCGGGTTTGCTTTCTGGAGCTTTTGTTCCCTGAGGGCTTTCCGTAGAGTTCCGGAGGACAGAATACAAATGGCGGCCTCCTGGTCTCCGGCCTGGAGGAGCCGAGAGCCCAGGGCCCCACTCCTCCGTGCGCCCTCAGAGAACAGCGCCCAGTCACTCCCGTCTGCCTGACCTCCGGCCGCGCTCCGAGCTCACCGAGCCTGTGGCTGGTTCAAGGTCACCCCGAGCTGCAAGCTTACTGTCGTCTCTGTCTCTGCAGCCGGCTTTCCCGTTCCAATACCCGCAAGCTCTGTGACACTCAGACACCCCCGATCCTTCTGTGACCCTGCGGGACCTGAGGCCACGCTGACCCCGCGTGGGCTTCGCCCCGGTTTAGCCTCTGGAGCGATGTCCCTCAGCGGAACAAACTTTTAAAAGTCCTGATTTTGTGCGCGGTTGCTCCGCTGCTTGCCGGGAGCCGGCCTCTCCCCCCGGGGTCTATCTTCCCGTCGCTTTGGATTCACTTCTCCGCCGGTCCTACCTTTCAGAAAGTGGTTGTTTTTCTGTTTCCAGAATTGCTGTTCTTCTTCTCTTCGATCTGCCGATGGATTTTCAGGTGTTTGCAATCTTTAGATAAGCTATCTAGCTGATCTCCGGCTAGCTGAAGCAGTCTCAGCTTGCTACTTCTCCGCCATCTTGACTCCTCTTCAAATAGTTTTCTATTTTTATATATTTTCAAGTATTCCAGGAAAAATGTAAATTTGAAATAGTAAATATAAATTAGTAAAGTGATGGAGTGAAAGATTTATGGGCAATGGGCTTAACAAGTACATAGGAACTAGGGAAGAGGGAAGTCATCTTTCCTTAGTGGGGTAAAAGGATGTCAGAAGACATCACCAGGATGAATAAATAGACTATTTCACAAACAATAAAGCCCCTAGACCTTTCTTGGTTTCTCAGTCTTTGCAGGTCATTGGGTTGTTCAATTGTGATTTTCAAATTTGCTTAACCAAAGAAACTTCGTCATGTAGAAGCAGAACAGAAGGAAGCAGAGCTTCTTTGATTAAGTGGGAGCAGGAGGACGAGGCTGCATATCTAGACTCTCTTCTGATCTCTTAGTGACTGGAGAGAGGGTACTGGGAGAACTCCTAAAAGTACTCACAGCAATTTGAAGGAACCACAATAAATATTTTTGAATGACTTTTAAGTATAAACCTCTTATTTATGTTCTATTTCTTACAAAAATGCTGTAAGTTAGGGATTATTAGGTCCATTACACAGATGGGAGAACTGAGGCTTATGGATGTCCTGTGAGTTGCTGGAAGTCATGTACCTCAATACCTAAAATTTGAGCCAGTTCCTATCTGACTCCAAAACTTATGCTTTTTACCACTATGTCACCTTGATCCTCCTGGCTTATAAAACAACAGAAACAGAGCAGTGTTTTCACAATATGACCATCCTCAGAAATAGCAGAAAGCAGAAAGGAATTTGACAAAAGAGTAGCTGTGCCTGATTATCTTCCCTCCTTGTCTTCCTATTGCAATACTCATGGAATGGGTAAAGAGATGCAAAAATTTAGCTGTGTTGGAGACCTGGTACGTGACTGATAATCTGTCAGATCTTTAGAAGCTCTTGAAGCAGATAAGGGGTACAGTGGTAGAAGTCAGCAAGATGGCAGGGTGTTTTTAATATCCATGCCTCAAAGAACGTAGGCTACCAGAAGGAAGTTACCCTTCCTACAGAGTTTGTTGCTTTTTAAGGCGGCCGGGCAAACCACCATTTTTTTCTCCCTGACTTCCTTGGCTCTTTCTGTATTTCTTTGGAGGACCTTAGTCAGTGCAATATAGTTAATGGGGAAGCAGGAAATGTTGCAGTTGGGATGAAAGGCCAACACCAGGTGAAAACGAGGGGGGTTATTGTTTACCCTGCACTATTTGTGTAAGAGGAAAATAAAAAGCCCTTCTGGGATTCTACCAACAAGCAGAGGACAATGGGGACTAAGGAGGAGCTTCCCGCCTATTTGCTGGCATCAAGCCTTGGTAGTTCTCTCCTTGTTTAAGGGTGAAAAAAATGATTTCTCCTCTTTACCTCCCATCCCCTTCCCAGAAAAACCTCATAGAAGTTAAAACAATATCATTTATATATGTTAAATTACTTGAAAACAAACAAAAAACGAACATAGAAATCATGGTTCATATGCCAAAAGACAATAAAAATAAGATCAGCAAACTGAAAGTCAGAGACATAAAATAAGCCCATATAATTCATATCAGATTATTAAAATGATATGAATGAGTGAAAATCCCTATCAATAATATAAACATTTTCAGGTTGGGTCAAAATACAAAATCAGATTACACTCTGGAAATTTGAAAAGAGAGTAAAGGTAGAGGTTGCCAAGAGGACCCTATTCACCCTATACACCTGACAAGTGCAGGTTGAGAAACTCCCTAATGTGAGAGTAGGGGAAATTCAGTAGTAAACCAGGTGGACAAGGGCCCTGACTTTATAGAGGCATGGTATTACAGAAAAGATAAAATTTAATAAGTAAATGTAGAGGCTTTTGCTTAGGTTTAAGAAAAAACAAAGCGAACAAAACCCATGCCTCACCTGCCTCTAGTAGCAGCACAAAAGTATAAAGGCAGAGCCATGACTTAAAAGCAGTGCCTAGAAAAAGATGTTTAGTTGACTTTCAGTTCAAGCTTTATATAAGTCAATAGGAGGAGATGGTATAAAAAAGCTGACATACTCTAGTTACATTAATAGAAATATGATGTTTGAAACAAAGGAGGTTTTTATTGTCATCATAGGGCGTGATGACCAGAGCATACCTGAGGCATTAGCTAACCTTCCTTTGAAAAGCACTTTGACATGGACTAATTTAATGAGGTCTAGAAGTCAGCTATAAAGATGGCGAAGGAAGCTTTAGAGCAGATGAAAAGAGAAAAGGTGAAAAGAAACTGGGATGTTTATCCAGAAGAGAAATTTACATGATAGTGACTTTCATACACTAAATGAAGTGACTTTCAAATATGTAAAAGCCTGTAAATAGAAAGTATATTTCTCTGAGTGACTGTCTGGTTTTCTGTGGAGAAGGATTAGGTTCCTGAGCGGCCAAGGACCAAGAGCTGCACCACCGAATCCCTTCTCTTTTCATACTTATATGGGGTAAAGAAATACATCCCTCAAGAAACCACGTTTTACTAGCATTTGTTGGAAGAATCTATCCAGGAGAATAGATTGAATATTCCATCTTATTTCTACACTGACGAATCACAAACCACAGAGTCTGGATTTACTGTGGAGCATCTGGGTTCTTGCATGATTAACCACTATTCAATATACAGATTTTCCTTTTGGTTGGCTCACTTGAACAATTTATATTTCCTTCTGGTGTAATGACAAGTCAGGTTTCTTAACAATTCTCTTCACTCAGTATGGCATAAAAAAAATTGGGCATTAGGTTCTTTAATTTTTGGTTTCATAAATGAGATTCACATTTTGGAAAAATGGCTTGAGAGAACATTCTGTGCTTTCAACTTAGAATTAAATGCCAATTAGGTTGATCTCAGAAGAGCTGCAGTACTAACTGTGGAAGTAAAATGATCCTAAAGGAATAGAGTAATTAATTGTTCAACATTTGGCTCTATATGCTCAGCATTCTCTACCAAATCAGACCCTAACCTGGTAAAAATAAGTATGAGTGACAGCTGAAAATGCTCTCCCCTTTTATCTTTCCTGTAGAATATTCTTTTAAGGCCAGGATGTAGCTAGGAGATAAATAAATAAAATAACTTCAATATATAAAAAAAAATTATGCCATGCCCATCTTCTATGTAGAAAGCTACTTGCACAAAGCCTTAGATATGTTGGACTTTATAAAAACGATTTCTTTAAATGTCACACACTTCTTCAATTGGGTAAAGTTTAAGAACTAAGAATTTAAATTAGTTTAGTGTGTGTTGGCCAATGTAAAACTTTTAAAGGCTTACTGTTATTTTCATTTCTAATAATAAATAGTATGTCTGATGCAGAAATTATATCAGAAATGTGATTTGGCCAGGAATATTCTTAAATCTGGCAATACTGAATAATTTTATTAAAAATTCAATTGCAATAATAGTAATAACAAGTATTAAAGCTGTTTGGGGCTTGATAATGATGACTTATATTTATATGATATTTTTTTACTTTCCAAAATTTATGATCTCATCTGATCCTATAAGGATTGCCCCTTGAGATTAATTTTTTATTATCATTATCTACACTTTATTCATGAGGGTACTAAGATTCAGCAAGGTTATACACTATGTTCGAGGGACATTTAGAAACCTGCACAGGTGGAATTTAATTCAGAACTCTATAAATTCCAAATTCTATGTTTATTCTATCTTGTCAAGCCACAAGAGAACACATCTTGAAGGAAGAGTTCAGACTACTGAGGCACCTGAGAGGAATGTTACCAGCATCAGCTCTCCCTGGGACACATTCCACTTAAAGGAAACAGGTTCTATCCCCTGGAGCATAGAACCCACTAACAATGGTGGTGTTTGTAAGAACTGGAAGAATCTGTTTTCATCGCTAATGACAGGAAGGAAGGTTGCATTCTATTGCTGAGACTATCATAAACTGTACTTTTAGGGAGGGTCTGAGATTATAGATCTTGAAACTGAAAAAGATTGGAATAGGAACTCAGTTATATTGTTAAATTCATCATGACTGGCACAAACAATATAGGAGGGGGTGTGTCTTTGTTGATTTTGGAAGGAAAAACTGATGAGTGTAATTCATACCCTTCCTCTCTTTTCTTCATCTTGGGATCTGGCCTCTCCGCAAAGCCCATGTCTTGATTTGCTCCTCCAGACTGCAAGTTTTTATAGATGTGGACACCATGTGTGGGGATTTACAGATGCCTGCATCATACATAGGTTTTAAAGATGCAGGCCCCACACATAGAGACTCCTGGAAACAGGTATAATCCTGTCTAATTCTGAGACTTGCCCTGTGGATGGAAGCCACATTTTCCAATATCACCTCTACCAGTAATAAGAGTAATATCTTACCCCTTCTTTCATCTGCCTTACAATTTCATTTTATATCTCAACTGGTGATAGGGAATGAAGGTGGTATTTATTGGGCTCCTTCAAATTCTAAAACTTAGGTTAAATATTTGTGGGAGGGCTCACTCAGCTTTGCTCTCTTCTATGATTATAGATGTTCTCAAACATAGTTAAAAATTATTTTATGAAGTGCTACATTTTAGTATTTAAAGCATGGACTCTTGAGCCAGTGTGTATTTCTAATTATCTATAAAATGGAAGTAATAAGAATGTCTGTTTCCTGAGGTTGGAATGTAAAACAGTACATGTAAAGCCCTTAGAACATTAGCTAGAACATAGTAAGAACCCAACAAAAGTTAACAGTCATTTGATAAATCCACACTAGTGCCAAGCAAAGGACTACGTGGAAGTAATGGGACCAGATATTTCATTCTTGAAGAAACATCTCAAATGATAGAACAATGCTAGCATTTTTGGATCCAATAGGCAGTTATTATTTAATGTTGTGGTTAAGGGAAATCCTGTTTCAAATCAATCTTTGTTAATCACGTTTCATCTTCTCTTTAAATTTTTTCTTTGCTTCTAAACCAAGTATTTCTTATTTTCAGATACTAACTTTATACATGCACAAATGTTTGTGACCTATTTCTCCAAAACACTTCTAATCAAACCTCACATGTTCTAGAATGAAAATCTACATTCATCTGCAGATAAAGACTTTTGTGGAATTATAAGAGTAAAATGACAAATTAAAGAGCTGTTGAGGGTGCCTGGGTGGTTCGGTCATTAAGCAGCTGCCTTAGGCTCAGGTCATGAGCCAGTCCTGAATCAGGTTTCTTGCTCAGTGGAGAGCCTACTTCCTCTCCTACTCCCCTTGCTTGTGTTCCCTCTCTCACTGTGTCTCTCTTTGTCAAATAAATAAATAAGTAAAACAATTTTTAAAAAGTTGTTAATGTGTTTTTCAAGGGGATTTAGGAAACTTAATTTACAGAAATTCAAGATTTTCGAGGATAAAGCTGTTATTATTATTACCCAGTTATGAAAGAATAACGCAATAAAAATTGCTTAACTTAACACAATTTAGGAGGAGGGTTTTCTTTTTAAAAATATTAAATTTATTTATTTGACAGAGAGAGATTACAAGCAGACAGAGAGAGAGAGGAGGAAGCAGGCTCCCCGCTGAGCAGAGAGTCTGATGCGGGGCTCGATCTCAGGACCCCGAGATCATGACCCGAGCCGAAGGTAGCAGCTCAACCCACCGAGCCACCCAGGCACCCCAGGAGGAGGGTTTTTTTTGGTTGTTGTTGTTGTTTGTTTACTTTAAAATATATGACAGCTGACAGAAAGGATACAGATCCCTTCTTAATTATCTAAAACAGGAGAAATTATCTAAAGCGAGAGAAACTAAGCAGTTAAATATGCTTCTTAAGGGTACACAAGATCTCAGTGGTGGAATATGTGATGAGAAGTTTTAGTGGTAGCCTACACCAGGTGCTGTGATCCCTGAGAGAGGAAGAAGCTGTGTTATTTAGAAAGCAGACCTCAGGTCATTCTCCAGAGAGGTTAATGAGTATAGCTGATATAGAAACTAAAAAGTTGCTATAGGAACCTTGAATTCTTCTTCAGTGTTTCCTGGCTCACAAAAATAAATTGAAGGATGGGCAAACATTTTAATGATCCAAACAGTGAAACAGATTTTTTGGCCTTACCTTTGAACTCCCCTGTTTGAAATTTCTCCCAAAAAGTAGAAACCATTATATGGTCTAGAAAAACCTACAACACCTCAAGTTAACTAACTTACCCCTCACTCATTCTTAATCTTGAAGTTGAACAATGGCAGGAAGACTGTACCTAGAAATTTATGCCAGTTTCTTTTACCTGCCCCTCTTGATCCATTCATAATAGTCCATTCGTAATAGAATCTGTGTGACTAGAATAAATTAAGATTATTGAAAACTCACCAAATAATTCAGCATAATGAAGAATTAAGAAGTCTAAATAGTTAGGCATGACGGATGAGGAACTTCACAGATCTGCTCTTCGGTGAAAATCATGAAAGTTATTTTTAAAACCTAGCCATCTAAAGTCCCTGCAAATGTCCTTAAGGGCATATAACAAATATTTATTCAAGAAAATATACTAAACCTTGGTAAGAATAGTGAGGGTCTATGGTATTTAAAGGAAGACCTACACCCATATCCCCCTTCCTCCTCAGCAAGACAGAAATTCCTCCTCAGACTGGTGGAGCCCAGAATTTAGGACCTCTTCCCCTTAACTCCAGGTCAGAGGGTTATCTTTAGGAGAAAGACTTCAGCATTTCTCATCTTGCCTAGCTAACTATTACTGAGGCTAAGTTCTGGGTGAATATTGTCAATATTATTGACTCCTTTCTTCTTCCAATCCCACTCATCAAATGGAAGCTCTCTCTTGAGCAAGACAGTGTAAAGAACAGTGGGGCTATGTATGATAGCCATTGCCTGGGTTTGATTGGACAGTTGTGGGACAATTTGTGCCCCAGGGCATTATATCTATGTATATATATCTATACTTATGTATCTGGTAAGTTAATATATATAAGCTCTAGAGCAGCCACTAGGTATGAATAAAAAAATCAAAAAGTCATTACAATGTTAAAATGCTACATTAGAGGATATTTACTATGACAAAAACAAGCATTAAAGAAGAATGGACAATAAAATGGACTAGAAAATGTAACCAAGAAGTATAAAACTTGTACATTGCTGTTGATAGAAGTGAAAGAAAATTTGAATAACTGAAAAGCCATATACATCCTATGCTCATGGATTGGAAAACTTAATATTGTTAAGATGTCAATATTACCCAAATTAATCTAGAGATTCAGTGTAATATTTTTTATTTGTTTGAAGTTTTCATTTAAATTCCAGTTAGTTAACATGTAGTGTAATATTAGTTTTGGGAGTCAAATTTAGTGATTTGTCACTTACATATAACACCCAGGGTCTGTTACAACAAGTGCCCTCGTTAATACCCATCACCAATTTAGCCCATTCCCCCACTCATTTCCCTTCCAGTAAACCTGAGTTTGTTGTCTAGAGTTGAGTCTGTTTCTGTTTCTTGGTTTGCCTCCTCTCTTTTCTTTCCCCTTGCTCATCTGTTTTGTTAAAGTCCATATATGAGTGAAATCCTATGGTATTTGTCTTTCTCTAACTGACTTATTTCTCTTAGTATAACACAACATAGCTCTTTCCACGTCGCTGCAAAAGGTAAATTTCATTCTTTTTTATGGCCAAGTAATATTCCATTATATATATTCAGCACGTGATATATATATATATATATATATATATATATATATATATATATACACACACACACACACACACACATACATACCATATCTTCTTTAGCCATTCATCAGTTGATGGACTTCTGAGCTCTTTCCATAATTTGGCTATTGTTGATAATATTGCTATAAACATGAGAGTGGATGTGCCCCTTCAAATCAGTATTTTTGTATTCTTTGGGTAAATGCCTAGTAGTACCATTGCTGGATCATGGGGTAGTTCTATTTTTAACATTTTGAGGAACCTCAGTACTATTTCCCAGAGTGGCTGCACCAGTTGGTATTTCCACCAACAGTGTAAGAGCATTCTCCTTTCTCCACATCCTCGCCAACATCTGTTGTTTCCTGTGTTACCAGTTTTAGCCATTTTTTTATAAAGATTTTATTTATCTATTCAACAGACAGAGATCACAAGTAGGCAGAGAGGCAGGCAGAAAGAGAGGGGGAAGCAGGCTCCCAGCTGAGCAGAGAGCCCTATGCGGGGCTTGATCCCAGGTCCCTGGGATCATGACCTGAGCCAAAGGCAGAAGATTTAATCCACTGAGCCACCCAGGTGCCCCAAGTTTTAGCCATTTGACAGGTGTGAAGTGATCTCTCATTATAGTTTGTTTTGTATTTCCCTGATGATGAGTGTTATTGAACATCTTTATCTGTGTCAGTTAGCCATCTCTATGTCTTCTTTGGAAAAATGTCTATTCATGCCTTTGGCCCATTTCTTAACTGGATTATTTGTTTTTAGGGTGTTGATTTAAATAATTTCTTTATAGATTTTGGATAATAACCTTTTATCAGATATGTCATTTGCAAATATCTTTTCCCATTCCAAATGTTACCTTTTAGTTTTGTTGATTGTTTCCTTCACTGTGAAGAAGCATTTTCTCTTTAAGAAGTCCCAATAGTTTTGTTTCCCTTGCTTCTGGCAATGTGTCTAGTAAGAAGTTGCTCCAGCTGAGGTCAGAGAGGTTGCTGCATGTGTTCTCTAGGATTTTGAAGGTTTTTGCCTCATATTTAGGTCTTTCATTCATTTTGAACTTTTGAACATTCATTTTGTGTATGGTGTAAGAAAGGGGTCCAGTTTCATTCTGCAGTGTATTGGTATCTCGTTTTCCCAACTCCATTTGTTGAAGAGACTGTCTTTTTTCCACTGAAAATTCTTTCCTGCTTTCTTGAAGTTTAGTTGACCATATAGTTGTGAGCCCCTTTCTGGGTATTCTATTTTGTTCTGTTGATTTATGTATCTGTTTTTGTGCCAGTATTATGTCTTGATGGCTATAACTTTGTAATATAGTTTGAAGACTGGAATTGTGATGCTTCCAGCTTTGCTTTTCTTTTTCAAGGTTATTTTGGCTATTCAGGGTCTTTTGTAGTTCTATACGAATTTTCTGATTGTCCTAGATATTGAAAAAATTGTTGGTATTTTGATAGGGATTGCATTAAATGTGTAGATTGCTTTGGGTAGTAGAGACTTTTTTAGCAATATTTTTTCATCCAATCCATGAGCATGGAATGTTTTTACATTTCTTTGTGTCATTTTAAAATTCTTTCATCAGTGTTTTGTGGTTTTCAGAGTACAGATCTTTCACCTCTTTGGTTAGGTTTATTCCTAAGTATCTTCTGGTTTTTGGTGCAGTTGCAAATGTGATCAATTCCTTGATTTCTTTTTCTGCTGCATCATTATTGATGTATAGAAATGCAACAGATTTCTGTATGTCAATTTTGTATGCTCTGACTTTATTGAATTTCTGTATCTGTTCTAGGAATCTTTCAGGTTTTCTACATAATGTATAATATGATCTATGAATAGTGAAAGTTTGACATCCTCCTTGTCTATTTGGATGCTTTTTATTTCTTTATATTGTCTGATTGCTGAGGCTAGGACTTCCAGTACTATGTTAAATAACAACAGTGAGAGTGGGCATTCCTGTTTTATTCTGGCCAAAGAGGAAAAACTCCCAGTTTTTCCCCATTGAGAGTGATGTGAGCTGTGGCTCATTCATATATGGCCTTTATGATGTTGAGGTATGTTCCCCATCCCTACTTCGTTGAGGGTTTTTATAAAAAATAGATGCTTTTTATGTATCGATTGAGAAGAGTATGTGGTTCTTATTCTTTCTTTTATTAATGTAGTGTGTCACACTGATTGATTTGTGATATTGAACCACCCTTGCATCCCAGGAATAAATCCCACTTGATTGCAGTGAGTGGTTCTTTTAATGTACTGTTGGAGTTAATATGCTAGTACTTTGTTGACAATTTTTGCCTATGTGTTCATCTGGGGTATTGGCCTATAATTCTTTTTTAGTGGGGTCTTTGTCTGATTTAATTAGGGTAATGTTGGCCTTGTAGAATGAGTTTAGAAGTTTTTCTTCCATTTCTATCTTTTGGAACAATTTGAGAAGAATAGGTATTAACACTTCTTTAAACATTTGGTAGAATTCCCTTTGGAAGTCATCTGGCCCTGGAGTTTGTTTGTTGGAAGTTTTTTTTATTGCTAATTTAATTTCTTTGCTGGTTATGGGTCTGTTCAAGTGTTTCATTTCTTCCTTTTTCAGTTTTGGTAGTTTATATGTTTCTAGAAATTTATCCATTTCTTCTATATTGGCCAATTTATTGGCATATTGTTTTTTATAATATTCTTTTATAACTATTTCTGTGGTATGCATTCTGAGCTTTCCTCTTTTTCTCTTTAATTTTTTAATAACATATAATGTATTATTTGTTTTAGGGGTACGGGTCTGTGGTTCTAGTGCTCATCATAGCACATATCCTCCCCAATGTCCATCATCCAGCCAGCCCATCCCACCCATGCCCCACACTCCAAAACCCCTCAGTTTGTTTCTTGAGATTAAGAGTCTCTTATGGTTTGTCTCCCTCTCTGATTTTATCTTATTTCATTTTTCTCTCCCTTCCCCTATGATCCTCTGTCTTGTTTCTCAAATGCCTCATATCAGTGAGATCATATGGTAATTGCTTTTCTCTGATTGACTTATTTCATTTAGCATAATACCCTCTAGTTCCATCCAGGTTGTTGCAAATGGCAAGCATATATATATATGTGTGTGTGTATATATATATATATATATATATATATATATATATATATATGTGTGTGTGTGTGTGTATGCCACATATATATGCATATATATAGATGCACATATGCATCTATATATATGCCACATCTTTGTCTCTTTATCCATTCATCTGTTGATGGACATCTGGACATCTAGGCTCTTTTCATAGTTTGGCTATTATGAACATTGCTGCTGTAAACATAGGGGTGCACATGCCCCTTTAGTGAACTTTCCTCTTTCATTAGTGATTTTATTTATTTGGGTCCCTTCTCTTTTCCTTTTGATAAAGCTGGCTAGAGATTTATCAATCTTATGAATTTTTTCAAAGAACTAGCTCTTAGTTTTGTTGATCTGTTCTGGGGTGTTTTTGTTTCTTTCTATATCATTTATTTATGTTCTAATCTTTAATTATTTCCCTCTTCTGCTGCCTTTAGGCTTTATTTGTTGTTCTTTTTCTAGCTCCTTTAGGTGTAAGGTTAGGCTGTGTACTTGAGATTTTTCTTTCTTCTTGGGGTAAGCCTATATTGTTATATACATCCCTTAGGATGCATATACATTATATATGTGTCTTAAGACCACTTTTGCTGCATCACTAAAGTTTTTGAACCATCATAATTTCATTTTCATTTGTTTCCATGTATTTTTTTATTTCTTCAATTTTCTGGTTAACTCATTCAGTCTTTAGTAGGATGTTCTTTAACCACTATGTATTTGTGGTCTGTTAAATTTTTTTCTTGTGGCAGACTTCAAGTTTCATAATGTTGTTGTCGAAATATATACATGGTATGATCTCAATCTTTTTGTAATTGTTAAGGCCTGGTTTGTGACCCAGTATGTGATCTATTCTGGAGAATGTCCCATATACAATTGAAGAGAATGTGCATTCTGTTGTTTTAGGATGAAATATTCTGAATAATATCTGTTAAGTCCATTTGGTCCAGTGTGTCATTTAAAGCCATTGTTTCTTTGTTGGTTTTCCTGGTTAGATGATCTTTCCATTGAAGTAAGTGGGGTGGCAAAGTCCCCTACTATTATTGTATTTTTATGAGTGAGTTCCTTTATGTTTGTTGTTAATTGTTTTATATATTTGGATGTTCCCAAGTTGGGGGTATAATTATTTACAAATATTAGACTTTCTTGTTGGACAGACGCTTTTATTATATTATAGTGCCCTTCTTCATCTCTTGTTGAAGTCTTTGGTTTAAATTCTACTTTGTCTGATAGAAGTATCCTACTCTGGCTTTCTTTTGATGTCTATTGAGAAATTATTCTCCAACCCCTCACTTCAATCTGTAGTTGTCTTTAGGTATAAAATTAGTCTCTTGTAGCAGCATATAAATGGGTCTCATTTTTTGTTTTTTTTTTGTTTTGTTTTTTGTTAACCTATTCTGATACCCTATGTCTTTTGATTGGAGCATTTCACCATTTACGTTCAGAGTGATTATTGATAGTTATGAATTTAGTTCCATTGTATTACTTCTGAAGTAACCATTTCTGGAGATTTTCTCTGTTCCTTTCTATTCTTTGTCACGTTTGATCTTTCCCACTCAAAGATTCACCTTAAATATTTCTTGCAGGGCTGATATAGTGGTCACAAACTCTTTTAGTTTTTGTTTGTCTTGGAAACTCGTTATCTTTCCTTCTATTCTGCATGACAGCCTTGCTGGATATAATATTCTTGGCTGCCCATTTTTCTCATTCAGCATGTTGAATATATTATGCCACTTACCTCTGGCCTGCTAAGTTTCTGTGGACAGATCTGCTACTAACATTTTGGTCTTCCCTTGAAAGTTTGTGGCAACACTGCATTAAACAAATCTATTGGTGCCATTTTTTTTTAAAGCAGGATTTGCACACTCTGCTCTCTGTGCCACGTTTTGGTAATCTCACAGTATTCTAAACTTTTTCATTATTATTGTATTTGTTATGGTGATCTGTGATCAGGGATTATGACTTGCTGAAACCTCAAATGATAGCATTTTTTTGGTGATAAAATATTTTTAAATTAAGGAATGTATGTTTTTTTAAAAAGACTTTATTTATTTACTTTGTGGGGCACACATGCAGGAAAGGGAGAAACAGATTCTCTGCTGAGCAAGGAGCTTGAATTGAGTGATCCCAGGACCTGAGATCATGACCTGAGCCAAAGCCAGACACTCAACTGCCTAAGCCACACAGGCACCCCAAGGTATCGAGTTTTGTTTTTCTTTTTTTAAGGAAATAATGTTATTGCACACATGAAAGACTATAATGTAGTGTAAACATAACTTTTACATGCAATGGGAAACAAAAAAATAATTTGACTCATTTTATTGCAATATTTGCTTTATTGGTCTGGAACCGAACCCATATCTTCAAGGTCTGGCTTTAGATCAGTGGAACATAGAGAGCCCAGAAATAAATCCATAAGTCTATGATCTAATGATTTTTAACAAAATCATTCAGGGGAGGAAAGAATAATATTTCCAATAAGTGGTACTGGATAGTTATATGAAAAAGGATAAAGTTGGATTATCTTACTTCATAAAGAAAAGTTAACTCTAAATGTATTAAGATGTAAATGTAGGAGCCAAACTATAAAATTCATAGAAGAAAACATAGGGGTAAATTTTCATGACTTCAGATTTGACAATTGAAAGGACAAGCAACAAAAGAAAGAATGGGTAAACTGAACTTTCAAACAATTTTGCTTCAATGGACATTATCAAGAAAATGAAAAAATGACCCACAAAAATGGGGGAAATATTTGTAAATCATATTTCTGGTAATGGACTTATATCTAAAGTATAAAAAAACTCTTACAACTGAGTAATAGACAGAATAACCCACTTAGAAAATGGACAGAGGATCTGAATAGGCATTTCTCCAGAGAAAATATACAAATGGGCAATAAGCGTATGAAAACATGACAGACATTATTAATCACCAAGGAAACACAAATCAAAGTCACAATGAGACACTGTTGTTTGTCCACTAAAATAGAGTCAAAAAGTAAGATAACTAGTTTTGAAAAGGATGTAGGGAAATCAGGTATTATGTGTCTCCTGATAAATAAACTAGTAACCCGGAAGGTCAACTTGGAATTCATTCTAAGTGAAGCAAGAAAGAATAAAAAAAATAAAAAATGGTAAATATTAATAACAAAAGATATGTAGGAAAGCAATAGAAATGACAACAGCTGGAAAAATGGGAGAAAAAAATTGGAAGAGGGAAAATATTTGAGGAAATAATGGCACTGAGCTTCCCTAAATGGAAGAAAAATACTTTAGATTATAAGTGCCTAAAGAATGAGCAACAGGATAGGAAAGGGAAAACCCATACCTAGATACATTAATGTGAAGCCTAATAAACCACAGATTAAAGGAGAATTCTAAATATTTCCAGATAGAAAAAGCAGAGTAACTATTCAGAAACAGATAATAACTGACCTGACAGAGAGAGAGGGAAAAAAAGCAGTAATTGGTAGAGATAAAAGGTAACATAATCCAGGCTCCATGCTGTGTGAGGCTGGAGGCCCTAGGCTCCTGGGAATATTCTCAGGAATATCACAACAATTGATATTTGAGGGAGATTTTATGTTTTATTAGGCTTGGAATAGCATCTACCACTTATATAGCCCTTTAGAGTTTACTACATACTTCCACATTCTTTTTTTTTTTTTTTTTTACTTTTAATTTTTTATTTTTTATAAACATATATTTTTATCCCCAGGGGTACAGGTCTGTGAATCACCAGGTTTACACACTTCACAGCACTCACCAAAGCACATACCCTCCCCAATGTCCATAATCCCACCCCCTTCTCCCAAACCCCCTCCCCCCAGCAACCCTCAGTTTGTTTTGTGAGATTAAGAGTCTTAATTACATGACAAAACTGGTCTGCTTAAGTAGAACAAGGCATGTTGTAAAAAACACCACACTCTTGCTCAGGTATTATTCTTAATTTGTTTTGGGTTTCAATTGCTTTTCTATTAAAAGAAGTATGATGCTCTCCTTAATACAAACTAAATTCTGGCATGTAAATTTCATGGTTTTTTTTATAGTTAGCAAGTAGGTCATAGCAGATTATTGAAACACACAGAACAGTATTACTTCTAAAGATGAATATTGAAAATATATTACCTGCTGTTATGGACTGGCTTTCAGCATTTTACAGGCATTTCATTAATCCCTTCTTCCTGGTTGTGAGAGACTAGATTATAGATAAGGTTTCTTCTCCTCCTCCTTCACCTCCTCCTTCTCTTCCCCCTCCCCCTTTCTCTTCCCTCTCCTCCCTTTTTTTTTTTTTTTTAAGATTTTATTTTTTTATTTGAAAAAGAGAGAGAGCACTAGTTGAGGGGGAGGCAGAGGGAGAGGGAGAAGCAGGGAGCCTGAAGGAAACCCAATGTGACCTTGATCCTAGGATCCTGAGATCATGACCTGAGCCAAAGTCATATGCTTAACTGACTGAACCACCCAGGCATCCTGACAAGTTTTCTTTCAATAAAAAAAAGTCCCCAAATGTAAGCTTTTCTCAAATTGCTATACTGTTTTCTAAAATGATTGTACCATTTAACATTTTACATAGTATATTAGTCTGGGTTCTCTATAGAAACAGAACAATATTATATACATGTAGGAAGAGACTTATTATAGGTGATTAGCTCATGATTATGGACACGGAGAAGCCCCAATATGTGCAGTTGGCAAGTTGGAGACCCAGAAGTTTAGGTATAACTCCAGTCTGAGAGCTGATGTTCCCTAAAGGCAGAAAGACTTAGTTCCCTGATCAAAGGAGTCAGAGGGGAGTTCCTTCTTGTTGTTAGGAAAGATCTGCCTTTTTGTTCTACTTAGTCCTTCAACCAATTGGATGAGACCCATTCACATAAGGGAGGGCAGTTTGCTTTACTCAGTCTACCTGTTTACATGGTAACCTCACCTAAAATTTCCCAAGGGACACATTCAGAATAATGTCTGACATTTTCAATAACAGAAGTCTAACATCGAAAATAAAGACACTATCATGTAATTTCAGAATACCAGGGATAAAGAAAAGATCCTTAGGTTTTCAAAAACAGAAGCTAGGTCACCGTTAAGTCAAAAAGAGAAATTAGGTTACTGAAGTGTTGGGAATTAGTATGGTACTGAATTTTGAAACAGCAACTGATGGCTAAAAGACAATGGAGCAACGCTCTATCAAGGCATCATGCCAAAATAATCTTCTTAATACTTAAAATTAGTCATGACACCCTTGTTTAAAGTTTTTCAGTCATTTCCCATTATGTGGGGTTAGGGTCTATGATCCTTGGAATAATGTATCAGATTATTGACAGTCTGAATTAGGAGCTTTCCCTGTTTCTCTTCACTCATTGAACACATAAAAAACTGAAGTTATTGTTGTAGGCAAGTTATGTGTCCAATGTTTCCCTGAATATCTTGTACAGGTCCATATCTTCAGCCTTAATTTAAGCCCAAGAGATAGTCACATAGCATTATAGGCCTCTTCTCATTATTCAGTGACACTTCAAATGTCACCTCTTCCTTGGAATTTTCAAGTTTAGTAATGTCTCTTGTTTAGTAAGAGAACAAGGATATCAGGAAGAGATCTGTTAAATTGAATATAAGGTCAGTTTGTGGAATTTGTGCCCCTCTTCCTATCCAAATCAAGTACATTACTCACTCTGCAATGTTCGTATAATGTTAAAATAAGACAATCTCTCCTATCTAATATCATCACATTACAATACAGTAATATGAACATGATTCTTATCCCCCAGCCCTCACAATTTTGAGCTCCTTGAAAACACGGTATGTGTTTAATCTTTGTATCCCAGTACTTAGATTCGTGTCTATGTAAATTGGTACTAAATATCCCTTAAATTGAAAGGAATTAGTAAACATTCTAAAGTAAAAAAGCAAAACAAAATAGCTCCAGTAGGGTTTATAGTGAGTGCCTGATATCTTTCCCAACATGATTACTAGGGGTTGCTTGATAGTTTGATATGAAAATTCAGTTGTTTTCTGGTCTGTGGACCCTATTATATTTCCCTTACCCATTAGCCAGATGTGCTACATTAACTAACTGGGATGAAGTGAAGGGTTATACACCCTTCTGATGGATGAACACACTTTTCCTTCAATATAGGGTAGCTAGAGACATGATCATATTCTTCCCTTGTGTTTCTTATTTTCTGCTATAAGAAGGAAAATAACAAGGATATAAGGATGAAGGCAATTAAATGAAAATAGTGTCACTTTTGGAATTTTATAAAGATGTATCTTTATAAAAACAATGTAATTTTCTTCTGCTTGGTATAGTTATAATTCTAATATTACAGGCATCATACAATTTATAAAAGGACAAGTGCATTTATTTTGGGGCAGTGCTCTGACATTTCAAATGGTAGGAAACATTCCAATTTCTAAAATGAAAAAAACTTTTATAAAAATGCAAATGAAAAATGATTTCAGCTTCCTAAATCCAAAATTTAAAACAAAACAAAACAAAACATGGGCTGCTTTCTTCAAATGTTGAACAGCATCATGTTTGAGAGAAGAGAGTTAATTTAAAACATTAAGGAAAAATTGATGGAGTTGTTAATGGAAAATGGAAGATTATAGCTTTTAGCGACATGTTAGACAAGCACATTTAAACAATTTAAAAGTTCTTTCCCCCTACAAGATCACTTATGTCTCATTTCTCAGTTGTCAGTGTCTAATTCATTCCAGCTGCTTCTGATTAGTTCATCCTTTTGAAGCAATGTAGTTTTATTGTGATGAGTGAAATGTATCTTTTCTAATGCCCATGAAAAATAGCCTTCAGCAGCACCCATAAAGAGTCCTTATGATGATGTCTCCCCCATTTTATCAATCTAAGTTACATTTCAGATGATGAGAGTCTGAGCAAGTAGCGAGGACAAGAAGGGTGAGATTTCCAAGCATGTGTGTGTGCGTGCGTGTGTGTGTTGTGTGTGTGTGTCTGTTTGTCTCTGTGTTAAAGCAAGCAATGTGTGTGCCATATCTGCTTTATACTAGTACCACATCACCCCAACCAGTGGAAGAATGGTGCCAAGCTGCTGGAGTAGACCAGAGAAGGAGTGATGATGGCAGCAATGTTTTCTCAGCTGGCATAGAATATGCTGGAGGCAGTGAGAATTTCAGCCTCAAGTGCCCAAGGGTTGTCATATGTGAGCTCTAGGACTAAGCTTTACTGGTTGATTATCAATATTGTCCTTACGGGACCTTTCCTGAAGGAAATATCAGGTGGCTTCCAGAAAGTGGTTGTATTCCTGCACAATCTGATGTGGAGTTTTGGACAAAATTGCCTTTGGAGAAGAAAGATGACTTGAGTGATTCCCAGAGCTAGTAGAAGTATCAAAAGCAACATCAGATCCTCCAAAATATATCTAAATCATTGTCCTGTTGTGTCAATCTTTAGCGCTTCTACCCTACCTGAATGCTGTCATTGCATACAGGAGTAACTGCTTATAGCCTCGCAACCATGTTTCCACCTTCTTTTCTTGCTTCCTTACAATCTACTCTCTCCATAGCAACCTGAAGGATATTCTTAAAAACAAAATTACATTACATTCCTGCTTAAAATCCTCCAGTGCCTTCCCATTTCACTTAGAATAAAATCCCAATTCCTTGTGATGGCCTTTAAGGCCCCACGTGCCCAGATGCGTACCTCTCCAGTAACATCTTCTGCCACAGTCTCCTTTCTGCCACAGTCTCCTGGCCACAGTTACTTTCTTGTGGTTCCTGCCTAGGGCTTTAGAATATGCCATTTTTCCTCTGCCTGGAACATTCTTCTTGCAATCTTTCCTATATTTGAGTCCTTCCATCCTGTCATTTAGGTTTTAGCTCAAATATCTTAAACCAATCTAAACTGCACACCTTTACCTCCTTCATCACATTATCCTCTTATTTTTTAATAACATATATCATATATGCTGTTATAGTATCTACCTGCAATTTTAGCATCTGTCTCCCTCCTTAACCCACTAGAATGTAAGTTTTTTGGGGGGCTCTGGAATTATCTGTCAAACTGTCCTCGGATCCCAAACATTGCCAACTTCATTAGAAATCATTAAATTGATAGTATGAGACATTTCACAGGATAATATACGTATCCTGTGGAGGTGTGTCCACTCCCAAGGTCATTAACAGAAAACAAAACAAAATAAAACAAAACAAAAACAAATAAACAAAAAAGTACTTAACAGCACTGTCTCTGTCCCTGTTTCTGTCTCAGTCTCTGTTTCTAACTCTATTGGTCTCTCTTATCTAAACCACGGCTATCATACCACCTGTACTCTGTGGATGGAAATCCTGCTCTTTCCTTGATCAGATGATGCTGACACAATGCTTTTGATGACTACAAGCTGCTCGACTGAGTCCACCTGCCCATCCCCCATCAGAGTAATGAATGATCTCTGCCCTCAAAGAACTTGCAGTCTAAAGTAAAAGGTGGACAAATGCATAGAAGGTTCAGGGAGAGAAAATTATAACAGGAGACATGGGTGACTAAGGTGGGCACCTCCTTGGGTTCCCTGAAGCCTCAGTGGCCTCCTGAAGATGAGCAGAGGTTCTGTGTAAAGGAGGGAAAAAAAGAGGGATATTTTAGGCGGAGAAAGATTTAGGTGGCTTACATTATTTTTACAGGGAACATAACTCATCCTAAATGTGGAACTTCCACTTTGAAAACATTATTTTAACCAAAATCAAACAACAGTCTAGCTATGCCATGTCCTGAGAATGTAATTTAGTGAGAAAAGACTAGGGTCTGGTTCATCTGTTCACACCCAGCATCCTCCCCTCTCTGGAACTTGACATGATCTTTATAGCACCGTGTCTTTTCCTTCCTCAATCTTTTGCCCATCTGGGGATGTTCCATCTTTCCTGTTTCACCCCCACTTTTCCCTCTGGTATAGTCCCAAATCCTTCAGCATTATTATCAGCTCAACTCCAGTGACTTTAATCTTGCTTCTCAGCCAGTTGTCAGCATCTCCTTCAAGTTGTGATTTGAGATGAGTCTATCGCCAAAGGCTTATTTTTCCAGAAGGAAATTCTGAGAAGAATATAGTTATCTAAGAAATTTAGGAGGTGATCCCAGGAAGCTCTGAGTGGAGTGAGTAAATGTCTTGGAAGGAAAAGAAGCCAATGAAAAAAAGCTGTCCTGAGCAGGCTGTCACTGTGGGAAACTGAGGCTTAAGCCCACTGGAACTCTGGGAGACAGTGTAGAAAAGGTCTCAGAGTTGTCTCCTGAGGGGTGAGGAAATAGGTATTTCTATACAACTCCTGCTTCATTGCTGGGGGGGGGGCACCCACAGGGTCTTAACTCCTTGGTACCTGTGTCCACCAGAAGCCCTCATGCAGCAGGGGGCAGGTGCCGCAGAAAGAAGCTCTCATGCCAGGTTGGCAGAGAGATGAGCCCTAAGGGTATCATCAACAGCATCTGAGACACTAAACTTCTGTTGCCTGGACTGTCTTCTGGTTTCCATTCTTCTCTCTCCCTCACACTCAAACTATATCTGTTGCAACTGCTATAGTAATCCATTTAACCACAAATATCAGTGCAACTTAAGAGGTGAAGACTTACTACCCAGATGCTACCTATGCAATGTCTTACGCATCCAACCCTTTGCCCTTTCCCTTCTCAATTCAAACCTCATTACGCCAAATGAAATAAGTCACTTGTTATGATGAGTACTGGGTGTTGTAAGTGAAGAATCACTAAATTCTACTCCTGAAGCCAATATTACACTATGTGTTAAACTAACTAGAATTTAAGTAAAAATTGAAATAAACACAGATAGAAAAAAAAATAAGTCAGAGAAAGACAAATACCATATGATCATATGTGGAATTTAAGAAAGAAAACAGTTGCACATATGGGAAGGGCGAAAAGAAACAAAGGAGAGAGGGGGAACAATCCATAAAAGACTCTTAATGATAGAAAACAAACAGGGTTTATAGGGGAAGGTGGGTAGGGGATGGGCTACATATTAAAGGGGGTGCTTGTGATGAGCAATGGGTGTTGTATGTAAGTGATGAATCACTAAATTCTACTCCAGAAACCAATATTACATTGTATGTTAAAATTAAAAAAAAGAGAAAATGGTAGAAAGAAATAAAAAAATAAAATTTCAAATTGCTACATTCAGAAATGCAGCTACAGAAAAAAAAAAAAAACCCAACCCAAACCAAACCAAACCCTCATAGCCTCTCCCAGGACTATGGCAGCAGCCTCCTAATTAGTCTCCCTGCTCCCAGTCTCTCCATGCACCACTTCTCCTTACTTACTGTTGCCAGAGTAATGTTCCTAACACAGAGCTCACACTTGGGTTCACTCTGCCCTCATTCACAAAACCTTTTGGAAGTATGGAATTGCTGCTCAGTTTAGCATTTCAGAGTCTTTAAAATATGGGCCATATCTATATTTGCAACTTTCCAGTGTCTCTTTAGGGGTTATACACTTTCCCTACCACTCTTATTCCCCAAGCTTGCCATATATTTCCTCATCTGCTAGTCTTTGTCCCATCTGAAATGCCAGTTCCACCTTACCCCTCATACCATCTGTTTGCTGAAATTGTAATTGCTTCACAATTTCCCTCAAGTGGGAACTCCTCCATGAAGCTCTCTCGACTTTGCCTCTTGTGGTATTTTGTCTTTTCCCCCAACAGACCTTGTCAAATTTTACCTTATATTATTGTCATTCCCTTGCTATGTTATAAGGCCCTAGTGGAAGAAAGGAACTAACACACAGTGCTTTGCACATAGAAAATAGTTATTGAATTGAATTATATAATATAAATTATTGCTAGAGGTGTATTTTCAAGTATACATTCAGCTTATCAATAGATTTTAAATACGTACAAAGGAAATGTGTTTTGCTCAGATGTAAATGGGATTGTCTAACTTGTCTCACTCAGGTGACAGACATTATACAATGAATATTATTGTAAAACACTAAAAAGTCATAACATCATTAAAGATGCTACGAATTCCAGGTGTTGTATCAAATGTCACAGAAATGATTAGCTCACAGATAGGTAAAGGCTAATTGGCTTCTTCTGAATTTAATTGTAGGAATTAAAATACAGAATATGTGGTACACACAAACCCTTCTCCCCTAATCACAGCGACCACAACCTTAGCTGCTTACTGTAATCATATTCCCAAGAAAGAGCAATCTCTACCTCAAAGGTCAGGTCAAGAACAACTCTGAGTATGGGTAAGATTTGCCTTGGGTACCCATATCCTCTAAGGCCACTCTTTGGTTATCCTCCTTTGGAGTGGCCCTCTTCTTCTGTGCCCATTTTCTAGTGTCCCATCACACATGACTGGTCTTCATTGATTGATTAGTGCTCTATATCCCAGCAACAGGAACCACCCACCTACTCATCACTGGCAAGCTTTCCTATCCCTACAAGAATATTAAATGAAGAAGATTTGTTGTTGCCACTTGGGAAAAAAGAGGTACCTTCTGGCTTAACATTCTTTGGTTGGGAGTTTCTGAAAATGTAGCATGGTACTATTTGCACCAGAATAATTCTTTTTTTAAAGAATAGTCACTAAAAATTCTGATTCCCAACCTCTATTAACATGACTACAAAAATCAAAGTTTTTGATGGTAGAACCCAGGAATCTTTATTTGCATAATATCCCCAGTGATGTTTTGCACACTACAGCTAGGAAACCATTCCTTTAAAGGTGTCTGACTTTGGAAATGGGACCACTGTATACACCATATACACATATACACTATATTACCTGACTGGTTGAGGTCCTACATGTGACTATGAGCAATTGTATGTGATAAGTGTATTGTCATTTTAAGAAAAGTTTCTTTTTCTCAGAACCTTTTCTTTCTTTAAAGATTTTCCTGCCCCAAACAACTCTGATCTCTCTGTTTCTTACCAGAGATACCTTGGAAATAAAGTTGTTGTGAGATCAGGAAGATGGAGTGGGAGAAGTGATTTTGATCTTAGAACTCAGCTGGGGATATGTATCACTTACATCCCCGGTTAATATTTAGAATGTATAATTCTAGAAAAGCGATGTTCTATATTTAGTGTCTGTGTGGATTTTAAACCTCATTGTCAACTCATCTTTGAAGATAGGTCATTATTTCTATGGAAAAATACAATCTGAATTCTAGAGCAATGCTTCTCAAAATTTCATGTCTGTATGAATGATGAGGGGATCCTTTTAAATGCAGATTTGGTCTGGTAGGTTTAGAGAGGAAACTGAGATTCTGTAACATTAACAAGTTCTGGTGCTGCCAATCTACAGTTCAGACTTAGAAAAAGCAAAGTTCTTGGGGTGCCTGGGGGTCTCAGTCAGTTAAGTGTGAACTCTTGATTTCAGTTCAGATCATGATCTCAGGGTCATGAGATCAAGCCTTGTGTCAGGCTCCATGCATAGCCTGCTTAAGTTTGTCTCCCTCTCCCTCTGTACTTCCCTACCCATACACACTCTTTCTTAAAAAAAAAAAAAAATAAAGTTCTAAATATAACATATAGATGAAGTTTTGGGTAAAATCCACTCTTTTGCTTGTAGGATGGCAAGTTAGAATGAACATTAGACTCAGATTCAGAAAGGCTATCTTGGTGTTGTGGCTTGATGTGCCAACTTTGGTGGTTCACATTATCTTTGGACCTCATCTACACATTGAGGACATTGATCTGAACAGACCTGTACCCCTGGGGATAAAAATATATGTTTATAAAAAATAAAAAATAATAAAATAAAATAAAATTTTAATCATGAAATAATCTTTTTTTAAAAATTTTTTACAATTGTATTTATTTATTTATTTGACAGAGAGAGAGAGAGATCACAAGTAGGCAGAGAAACAGGCAGAGAGAGAGGGGAAGCAGGCTCCCTGCTGAGCAAAGAGCCTGATGTGGGGCTTGATCCCAGGACCCTGAGACCATGACCTGAGACCATGACCATAATCTTAATGGTCTCTTCCATCCTTACGACTCCTTATGACTCAATGGCAGTTGTCTTGTCATTCGTATTAACAGTAGCATCTATAGACAAAGACTTACTACAGCCACTATGGATAATAAAATGATATGTTGTGGGCAAGTGTTTCTTGTTGATTGTAATCAGCAATGCTAACAGCAAGCTAGTGAAAACTTCTTTCTTAACATGTAAGCTAATCATGAGCATCTTTTGACAGGTCATATATTCTTCAGGAAGGAAGTGACAAGAAATAGATCATTTAAATTTAGGGTTAATGGCTCAGTTTCTTGATTGTCACTGAATATTCATGTGATGTTGTGTGCTTCCCAAAACTTTACAGTTACTTGATTATCAAGACATTTTAGCCAAAATATAGAAAGATCTCTGAAAGAAGATGTGGTGTGTGTGTGTTTGTGTGTGTGTGTGTGTGTGTGTGTGTGTGTGTTTGTAATGGAATATTATGAAACCATCAAAAAAAAAAAAAGAAATCTTGCCATTTGCAATGATGTGAATGGAACTAGGAGGTATTATGCTAAGTAAAATAGATCAGAGAAAGACAAATGCCGTATGACTTCACTCATATATGGAATTTAAGAAACAAAACAGAGGAACATAGGGGAAGGGAGGGAAAAATAAAATAAGATGAAATCAGAGAGGGAGCAAAACCGTAAGAGACTCTTAGCTATAGGAAACAAACTGAGGGTTGCTGGAGGGGAGGTAGGAGGGGGGATGGGGTAACTGGGTGAAGGCTTTTAAGAAGGGCACTTGAAGTAATGAGCACTGGGTTTTACATGCAACTGATGAATCATTAAATTCTACCTCTGAAACTAATATGGAATATATTAATTAAATTGAATTTAAATTAAAAATTTTAGAAAAGACATTTTGTAGTTAATAAGCTCTTCTTACCTCTCAGACCACTCATTTGAAATCTGCTCTTAACATTCTCTTCCTAGGGTCTACCCTTAAATATTGATCTTTCTTCAGGTTCTGGTTTCAGATCCTTTTTTTCAATCATCTACAAGCTGACCATCCGAGCAGGGGCTGATTGGTTTCTCCTGCTTTCTCCCACTGACCTTCATAACTGTAACCTCTTAAAAAAAAAAATAACTGTAACATCTTGCTCAGGCCTGATGTCCCACACAGGCTCTCGAAACCAAGGCATTCAGAGTTGAATTTATATTCCCTTCCCTCTATGCTAAAACATAAAAACACTTTTAAAAAAGAACCTTTTTAAAATATTTCTCATCCCACTGAATCTCATTCCCACTCAGGCATCCAGGCTAGAAATGTGTGAGTCACTCTAGATGATTGTTGGAACCTCAGTTCCCATTTCATGTGCATGGCCAAGACGGGTTGATTCTACCTCCTAAGTTTCTCATAGGCACATCTCTTCCTTCCTCTTCATTCCCAGTGTCACCATCTTGATTCAGACCCTTATTATTCATCACCAAGACCATTGTTTTGGTAATAACCTGAGAATTGCTCTCTTTGAATTAAGTCAGGTCCCAACTCCTTATAATTTTCTGTTTGTGGTGTAATCTTTATTAAGCCGAAATATGATTGTGCTCTACTGCTTGCTAAGATTTACTCAGAGCTTCCTTCATCACTTTTGTGATAGGAGCATCAGTGCTTTCGACCTGCTTTCTGGCAGCTTCTGTAGCACCACTTTCCTGTGCTCTTCTTCAGGCACGGTGGGCTCTGGCCTCACTGAAACAGTTGACCTGTTGCTTGATAGAGAATCTCCAAACTTTCCCCTTTTCCATACTTGGAGAGCTCCAGTTCTTCCCTTGGGACCCAGTCTAAACCCAGTCTTACTGCCCTTGAGAAGCCTCTTCCACCTCTGTACTCTACCACCTCATGTAATGACTTTACCTGCATGTTGGATAAGTAACCAAATGTCATACAACACACAGCACTGTAATGTGAACTGTTTGTTGGCAGAGACACTATAAAACCTATCTCTATGTTTCAATGACTAGGCCATCCTAGTTGATAATTCTATTTGGTAAATGTCGATGGACAAATAGGAACATTTTCAGATCATACTAGGAAGGGCCATGCTAGGCAGTTTGGACATCGCACAAGAACTCCTGGCTAAGAGGTTGGTGGTGGCTTGATGTGGGACTACATCAGCATGCATGTGGGAGAATGGAGTATTCCCATAAATACATGGTATTAGAATAGCAACGGCCCTGAGCTTAGGAGAAGGGTAAAGAAACTAAACTATTCAGCCCCAGGCTTGAAGCTTGGCCCATTTTAGAAGTGGAATTACTGAGGAAGGCAGCGAAAAGGGATAATTCCTTAATCAGTGGCAGAATATAAGTGAACCTTTTATTGGTAATCATGAAGATTATGCTGAATCATGAAGGGGAAACATTGCTAAATAAATTGCATGCCTCTAATGGGTCACACAATGTGTTGAGGTATTTAATATATCTTATTTCATTATTATAGTAATCTTGGGAAAAAAGATAATAGTCCCACTTTACAAGTGACTAACTTCCTGAAAATCAAATCATTAGTAAATGGCCATGTTGAGATTTGGGTCAGCTTTCTAATTTATAACGAGAGGTCTTTCTACCAGAGAAATGAAAGAAAACTGAGTGTTAGGTAGGACTCCTTTAACTAGGTGTATGAAGTGAACCTTGCCTTTCCTCAGTATTTCTTACCTGTGAGATTGTTGTTCCCAGTATTTCATGGTACAAAGATAGTCATTATATCTGTTATTCAATCTACCCAGCATATTGTAGGCATTTAAATATTTGTCAAATACATGGAGGGAGGGAAGGAGGGAGAAAGGAAGGAAAATTGTCAGTGACATAGAAGGCATTTTTCTTTTGAGTACATAATTTAATCAGGGGCAAACGGGGTATCTGAAGGGTGAAGCATAGTCATTAAATAATTAGGGTTATGCCCTCAGATCTTTAATATTGCTCATGGTTTCTTCCCTAGCAGGAAGGATGGAACTTGCTATGACAGAAAATGAGGTGCTTATGGCTTTATTATTATTTTAAAAATTTCTCTTCAGTTTATATGTAGAAGTATTTATGCATAAATATTAGTAGAAATAGTATTTTTAATAAGATTTTATTTATTTATTTGTCAGAGAGAGAAAGGGAGATAAAGCGCACAAAAAGGGGGAGTGACAGGCAGAGAGAGACGCAGGCTCGCTGCTGAGCAAGAAGCCTCATGTGGGACTCGACCCCAGGACCCTGGGATCATGACCTGAGCTGAAGGCAAACACTTACTCGACTGAGCCACCCAGTGGCTTATAAAAATAGCATTTTTTATAAGGTAGGTTAAACGATAATGAACTCCCTCGGCTTTTCTTAACCTCAGGTCTCTTGTCTAAAAACATGAAGAAAGAGATGAGTGAATAAGCTATTCTAAGATCTGGGTTGCAGCCAGGAATATATGGTTTCTGTTGAGAAGCAAAACCAGTCACTGTTGCCTCCCATTTTGGAGCCTGCCATCTCTACCAGAGTGAAGCTCTTATAGCCCCAGCTGCTGTGGCTTCTGAATGCCAACTACCAGCAAAGCAAGTTTCTGTGGTCTTAATAGTTTCTGCATGTCCGTTTCTATTAACCGCTTCTTACCACTCCAGTAAATCTCCAGCAGGTCTCATTAGATCCTCCGTAAGTCCTGAAGACCCAAGACTTTCTTTTCAGGGAAGAAGAACCAAGCCTAGGCTTTAACTTTTTCTGAGCTGGGTTTAAACCAGGTTGGTAGACAAATGATGCAAAAGACTTCTGAGAAGCTAAAGTTATTCTCCAGGAAAGTGATCCCTTCTCTAAAGTAATTACTTAAAACAAAAACAAAAACAAAAACAAAAAACCAAACCAAACCAAAACAAACCAAAACAAAACAAAATGACAATTAGTTGGAGAGATTGACTATTTATTTTTCCCGTTTTTGAGTGTTTGTTTTATGGGAGCAATGTCATTTATAGGAATCATTTTGTTATCTCACATTATGTTCCATAGTAATTTATTTAGAAATGTTCTAGATAGAGGCTTTAGGACCAAAAGGAATCCTACGGCTCAATAGAACAGTTTGATCTCATCAACATCTTGCATCCACTTAGTACAAATGGAGGAAAAAGACAATTCATTAGATTCTTACTCTATGGCTTCCATGTAGGAGTCATAAAAAAGCTTGAATATTACCACAGTTTTCATAGCTCAGGGTTGTCCTCGAGGGAAGCACAGGCTAAACAGTAGGCAGTTAGACTATATAATTTCCAAGAGCTTTCCAGCTTTGACCTTGAAAACTTCTCTTCTCTATGGCAGCTTAAAATCATTTGGGTGTCAAGGATAGGGGAGACCTTCCCATGCTCACACTCATGCACAAATCCTTAGCACCAGCTTGTTCAGTCGCTAAAACACTTCTGGTTAAGTAAGTAAAAAACGAATAACGTAAGATGCATAAGAGACTCTCAGAACACCAGCTGTGGAGTTTTTTTCTTTTTTGCCTCCGCGGTAAGTTTTAGGAGCCTGACGGCACTTAGTCTCTGATGGAGGCTGGGGCAGGGGGAGCAAAGGGATGTCCCTGGAAAAGAGAAGAGGAAAGTGGAGACCACGCAGTTCCACCTCAAGCTGGCTTGAGTTCTCCTGGCTTCTCTTCCTTTGTGCCAAATGTGCTGTGTGGCTGGAGAGGGGATGGATTGTTCACATCACTTAGGACACCTAAGTCTGGGCCTGACTACAGTTGGCCCTACTTGAAAACCCTTAAGGTCCAGTTTTGTAGCTCTGTCCTTCACTAAGTCTTATTTCTGAGGTGGATTTGGAGCTTGAAGTTGCTACCAGTTAGGCAGACATCAAGCACTTATTCCTTTCCTAAAATATTATCACACAAACATTCAAGCATATCAACGCTGAAAGGACTTTACAGTGAATATCATTATATCCATCTCCTGGATTTCACCAGGAACGCTTTGTACCATCTCCTCATTCTAACCCAGGAGAGTTCTTCCTGGTTGCTGGAGCCTGGGACCCATCAGCCCATCAACCTATTCTCCTTTCCTTTCTGTGGAGGTTTCTCTTCTCACATAAGTGCCTGAGATTGTACAGGACAAGCAGGGAATTGAAACGTAACCAGATAAGAGGGAGGACAGCTCACCAAGTTCACACTAATACAGCCCAGAAAAGACTATGTATAGACATTTTGATGCACAGAAAGGAACCAGTCTGATTTTTATGCAGGTGAGAGAGCTGTCCATCCTCAACAGGAGGAAAAAGAGGAGATGCAAAACAGTGAGGTCTTCCTGAGTTTGAAAACTCTCCGTTTTGTTGTCCATAAAATGGGGGTGAGAAAACGTGCCTCAGAAGATTGTATGAGGATTTTATGGGATGATGTGTGTGAGCCTTCGGACACAACGCCCACACACCATGGACCCTTGGTCAGATGTGGCTGTTATTAGTTGAAGGTTGTAGACTGTGGTAGCTACAGATGCTGTCTAATTTGATGACTATGTGCTGTCCCCAGGATTGAAATTATTATGATTTTCCTTTATTTTCGCTGTGACACAGAAATGATAATTCTGTGAATTTTAGAAAACAAAGTTATATGCCTCAATGAAAATTTATTTTTTCCTATCAGAGGAGAGAGAGATAACACCACCACCTTCTTCTTCTTTTTTTTTTTCCTCGTTTGGCTATGCCATGTGCGTTGATAACCCTGCACTGAAGCGGTGTACCATCACTCATCTGGGATGTAGTGGGAGCTAAGGATAGGGAAGCTAATGATGGCAAAGGGGAGCTGTCTTGTCGGTATGCAAAGCAGTGGGATGGAGGCTGCTTCCTCCCCGAGTTTTTTGCAAAACCATACCTCTGCCAGAAATTCACAAATATTGGGCGCTGTTCACATTCTTAGCTGAACAGGTCACAGGAAAGACATTTGAAAGTGTGGTCAGAACTGGGAAATTTTAGTCAACAGTAGGGTAGACACATATAATATTTCATATTATGCTGGGTGCTGGTTTTCCTTTTGAACTACATGTTCCTTCTGCTAGCATTCCTGAAACTTTGGTTAACTGATTATGCTTAATATAAATACGTACATTTATATTGTGTATATATATATGTGCATGTATACATATACAGTTATTCTGTGTATATATATATACACACACACAATAATATATATGTATACTATTACTTTCTGATTATACTTCATTTTGATAGGTGAGATACTATTATAAAAATATTTCCCTTAGCTTTAATGATTCCATTCTCTCTTAATATTTAGGGATATATAGGCTTTTATACAGTTGCAATTAGAATGTTCATGAAGTTTTATGTTCTGTTTTGCTCACATAAATATTTGCTATGTTGTGTTTTTTTCATGATAGTGATTTTGAAAGAAGCATAATGATACAACATCTTTTACTTAACAGTTTTCCCACTGACATCTATTTAAGTTATTTTAAATGCACTTCCTTTGTAAAAATTTAAAATTCACTAATTGGAGATCCGTGAGTTTTGATCAACTAGAATTTTTCTTGAAATAGATTGACTTAATGAGTTGAATCCTGTGGGAATTCATGAAATTCAGAAAGATTTCAGTAATCAAGTCTTTAAAAAAAGGGGGGGGGGCGCAAATATGAGGCTGAGTCTTAGAACCATTGTAGAAGTTTGAAAGTTTCTTTTCCTGTTTTCCCATGTGCTTTTTTCCCATGCATCTGTTTAATTTTCCTTTCCTGCTTCAACCAGATGTCCTGGTTGTTTTCAGCCCAAATCATAGAGAACATGGCTGCCTATGAATTCCAGAATTATATACACTGCAGTTGAGCCATTGATGAGAAACCACCACTTTCTAGTTTCCAATTGCAAACACCCAGCAGCAAAGGAGAAAGATGGCCATTGTGAAATCAGATGTTTGTCTCTGGACCAACCCATGTTACTAGGAGTTGGTGTCAGGGTCAGGGTCAGGTCCCCACTCTTGGCCATGTTGTGGGTAGAGACAGGTCCACATCTTAAAAAATATTGCTCCAATGGAAAGTTTCTAAATGTGAACGGCAGCTCCAGAACACAGGAGTCCTGGAATAATAAACTTATATGCTTAATATGGCAACAAAAACCTTCGTATGTTTATTTTTTAATTCCTTTGATTAATTCATTTAGCAAAATAAGGAGGTAGAAATTAATGGACTGGCATGTCTGACCCAACTAACGATTCTTTTTTTTTTTTTTTAAAGATTTTATTTATTTGAGAGAGAAAGAGAGAGAGAGAGCATAAAGGGTGAGGGGCAGAGGGAGAAGCCAGCTCCCCGACGAGCAGAGGGCCCGATGTGGGACTTGATCCCGGGACTCCAGGATCATGACCTGAGCCGAAGGCAGTTACTTAACCAACTGAGCCACCCAGGTGCCCCCAACTAATGATTCTTAAGATTATTTACCAATTTAGTTTCCCCAGACTTCCAATCAATCCAAACAACACTGAATTTCAAGACCACTTCTCCCCTGTCCTTTTTACTGACCCAGAACACGTGGGTGCAGTCAATGTTCTTGAGCTTAGGAAGAGCAATTAAGGTCAGGGTTTGAGGTGCTCTGTCCATTCTTTGAGCCCAAATAGAGTTTACACATGGCTCTTTGGGAAATACACAAGGGCTGTTTCCTCATCCTCTACTACCCCAGCTGCTGTCGGATCTGCCTGTCTTTTTTTCTGCTGCCATTACTTCATTTTACTTTCTGAACGTCCTTCTCTCTCCAGCCTTGATACAAAAGTGAACTCTTTTCACTTCTCCCTGCTGTTTCTGAAATTACCAAAGAAATCTCACTTTGGCGATAAGCGTTCTTACTGCTGGTCACCTCAGGGAAGCCAGCAGGGTTGGCCAAAATGACAAACACTGGTGAGGGCTTAAAACAGTTGACAAATTCTTAGATTGTTTCAGGATTCCACTGAAATGTTAAAGAACCTTAAAAAGAATAGTTTTGTCTTCTTCCCTAGATCATCTGATTCCCTTTCTTAGATCACCTAACCATTTCTGTGCTTGTAATTACATTTTAAAAGGGCTTTAAAATTATTCATGTATATGCTAATTGTAGAGAATTTAAGAAAATATAAAAAAGAGTGTAAAAATATCACTGATAGGGGCGCCTGGGTGGCTCAGTGGGTTAAGCCTCTGCCTTTGGCTCAGGTCATGATCTCAGGGTCCTGGGATCAAGCCCTGCATCAGGCTCTCTGCTCAGCAGGGAGCCTGCTTCTTCCTCTCTCTCTGCCTGCCTCTCTGCCTACTTGTGATCTCTGTCTGTCAAATAAATAAATAAAATCTTAAAAAAAAAAAAAAAGGAATTCTTTGGGGCATCTGGGTGGCTCAGTGAGTTAAAGTCTCTGCCTTCAGCTCAGGTCATGATCCCAGGGTCCTGGGATCGAGATCCGAATCAGGCTCTCTGCTTAGCAGGGAGCCTGCTTCCTCCTCTCTCTCTGCCTGCCTCTCTGCCTACTTGCGATCTCTTTAATAAACTCTTTAATAAATAAAATCTTAAAATATATATATATATCACTGATAGCACCATTCAATGTCTTTGCTTGAAAATCAGCTTACTTGATCCTGTCTGGTTTATATTGGCCTAAGGGACTCAGTTTTTAGACTAGGATGGATTTGGTGCTGTAAAGAAATCTTTCTTGTGCAAGTGTGTACATGCATGTGTTGTGTGGATCCCTTTCAGAATATAGTTCCTGATAGCTTTTAAAGACAGCATGGCTTCGAGACGTCCTCATCTGTTGGGTCTTTTTTTTTTTTTTTAATTTTTTAATTTTTTTTCACTTTTTAAAACAAATTTATTTTCAGTGTAGCAAGATTTATTGTTTTTGCACCACACCCAGTGCTCTATGCAATCCGTGGGTCTTGGTGTCACAGTCTTCTGTCCCTCTTCGTCTGTCCTCCTCATGAAGGAGAGTATCCTTTGAGTTTCAAGCTGAATTTCACACTCTCACCTGCTATGCACTGCCGAGGACCCAGCAGTGAACTCTGAGACCTCTAAAGTCTCAACGTGTCAGGAAAGAAGGAACCACCCTAGGACTCTAAGTGATTGCACAGAGTGAGCCTTGCTACCTTCAAACTACCACTCAGCCACAGTGACTGTGATGTGAGAAATAAATATTTATTTTAGAAACTCATGAGTTTTATTATTGTTCTTACTGTTTAAACAGTTAGGCTCTCTGCTAATACTGCCTCTAATAACCCCATCCAGCTTCCACTTTTTCTCTTACTTCACAATAAGTGCCCCTTGCTGGGTTCCCGTTGAGTCTCTATTTCTGCGCCAAGTGACTGCTTTAGCTCCCAGTTCATTCTAGAGTCTTGGCAGTATCACACTGAGATCTGTGATGCCAGCATGTGCCAGCCCTGCTCATTTCCCCAGTTGTTCTCTCTGTTGACCATCCCAGGCTCTGCCTCCTGCTTTCACCTTGCCCTTTCTCCATCCCATCGCAGCCGTCCTTCACAAAGTCAAACTACTTTGACATCATAAGAAATACTAACACTACTACTTCTAAATGAAGGTACAGATGTTTTTTCTTATTCCCTTCTCTACATTTAAAAACATTTACCTCTTTCTGAATCTTTTGCTGTAACTCCTTAAAAAACCTCTTTTTCTGTCCTCCTTTATGTCAGCTCATTAGGTAACTTTCATGTGACAGGTGCTGTTCTTGATATACGTTATCCCTGTTCTCTCAAACCTCCTGCTGTGCCAGTATCATTGTCCTCCTTTTACAGAGAGGCTAAATAGCTTGCCTAAAGTCATAAGCTTGCAAGAGAGGGAACCAAAATTATAATCTGGCTGGATCCAGGTCTTTTACTCCACTGTTCAACAACATATTGTTCATTTTACCACTTATTTCTGCAAACATTGGTTGCTTTTTATTTATGTAGGCTCCAACAATGGCTGGGCGGGGGGGGGGGGAAGAAACCCAATAGAAATGTTTAAAAAAATTTGCTAGCAGGAACTTTCTATTGTTTTCAAGCTATTTAAAGAGGAAAAAATGTATTGTGTGTTTAGGCTAATCATTTCCAAGACAGAGAATAGCTTAGCCAATGAATATTTATATAACTTGCTACCATGTTCCTCTTCAATTCTTTTTCATAAAAATAGTTGAGAAAGATTTATCTAAAATTTCATTTTTAAGAAAAATAATCCTAGAGTTGTAAGTGGTTTGGTGGAATTTCAGTAGAGCTGTTTGGTGATCTCATGAGTTGGAAAAGAGTACCATCTTGTATCATTTTATTACTCAAAATTTTTCAGAGTTGGAGGAGTAGTAGTGGGCAAAAGATGAACACAGTTCAGCCAGAAAACTTCATTACTTCTAAAAATAACTCGGGCTCTATTTTATGGTAGTTTATGGATGTCAATAACTCAAAGGGAGAAATAGTAGTCAGAAACAGAGTCCCTAGTACAAATAATAATAATTTTTTCTTAGCTAACATAATCTGTAGTCATCAGGAATTATATCTATTATTCCCTTTCTTATTTATCACTTTATTAGGACTTTTAGGAATACATAGTTGAAAATTCACTTGTCTCTGGTACACAAATGATGTATTTATGGCACAAGTGGGGCCACTCACCACTCCAGTACCCTTGGCAGACATAAATAAAAGCTCATGCAATTCCTTCCTACTCACTACAGCTCTCTCCAGGCAGTCAACATAACCAATTAATTAGGGCTCATTCAATAGTTGGTTCAAATGACAAATATTTATTAAGCATGCACTATGTGCCATGTAGTGCTCTATGAGCAGAAATCAATTTGTTCTTTTGGCCATTGTCCAAATTTATTTTGTGGTTGCCAGGCACCCTGATTCTTTTCTAGTTGATCAAGAAATTAATCAATTCCATTTACAGCCTGGAGCTTAAACAATTTCAGGTTTCCATGACCTCTACTATAGTAGAAGAGCCCACCTTGTCCTGGGGCCAACAATATGAAGTAAAAGTCAAAAGAATAAAGAAGAGATAAACTGATAAACTTAGCAGCACCCAGCACACATTTTTTTCTTGACCTCTATTATTTGAATGCCTTCAGCTAAGTCTGTATGGGAATGGTTGACATGAATCAAAGGCATGAATTTCATGAGTAATTTAACAGTAATGACTCCTATTCTTAAAGATTGGGTGACATCTTTAATCATTAGAAACCTAATAACACGTTTGCCCACTATCTTCAATCTTCTCTTTAGGCATCCTTGGTTTTTAGCCTCATGTCACACTGGATATTGGCTTAAGACTTTCTACTGAAAGCTCATATCAAGGGTCAGTATATACATTTTTTTTTTAAAAGATGCAGTTGAGGCAAAGACTGGCCTTTTGTCAGAGGGTGTCAGACAATCAATCCAAATGTTCCACATGATTGTGCAGGCTGTGATTGTGGTGCTAGATGTTTAATGTGTGGCTGAAACCTCTTTGAGGCATGTTGAGAAGAGTGCTGTAAAATTGTTATGGATCCCTGACTGAACTGTCCCCCATTCTGCCTCTAATGAAATGGAAAGCGCTGAGGAAGATTGCACAGAGCAATTAGACCATTAAGTACAACTCGAGGCTGGTACTTTTGGGGGGAAAATGTCCAGAGGCATCTGGTAATAAGATGGCAACCCAGTCTCCACGTTAAAAAGGAACTAAGTGAGTTTGATGCTTTATAAAAAGCTAGAATTCCTTGAGTTGTTTCTTTACTGTGTCTCTTCTCAGAATCAAATGTAAGACATTAGCCAATCTTGATTTTTACTCATCTATTGTGCAATTTGATCAGCTAAAAAAACACAACAGAGAAGTTTTTTTTTAAAACTTCGTAGGGGTGCCTGGGTGGCTCAGTGGGTTAAGCCTATGCCTTTGACTCAGGTCATGATCTCAGGGTCCTGCCTGGGATAGAGCCCCTCTCAAGAGTTCTCAGCAGAGACCCTGCTCAGCAGGGAGCCTGCTTCCCCCTCTCTGCCTGCCTCTCTGCCTACTTGTGATCTCTCTCTGTGTCAAATAGATAAAGAAAATATTTTTTAAAAAACCAAAACTTTTTAAAGTGAGGCTGCCTGGGTGGTGCAGTCAGTTAAGCATCGGCTCTTGGTTTCCAGACTCTTGGTTTCAGCTCAGGTCATGATGTCAGGGTTGTGAGGTGGAGGCCTGCTCAGGCTCTTCACTCAGTGCAGAGTCTGCTCTCCCTCCCTCTCCCCTCCGCCACTTGCACATTCTTTCTCTAGAATAAATATATAAATCGTAAAAAACAAACAAACAAAAAAACCATCAAACTTTTTCAAGTGAGGCTTCCCAGCAGAGATAGTTCAAATAAATTTAGATTTCCACTAGGAAGCTTTTCAGGACATCAACTTTGACACTACACTTCAAGGTTTGAGGATGAACATTTAGGGGTGGTAGATAGACAAGGATAACATTAATTATGATGTAAGTTTTCTTTATAAAATGGTTCTTATCTTATAAATAGCTTGAGTACTGTCTATTTGCCTGCAAGGGTGGGACCCAAAGGTATTATTAATTTTTCTACCTTTTGCTATTCTATCAATGTATAAAATACTCATTTTCCATTAGAAAAACAAATACACACAGCTTTTCTTTACCTCCTCCCTGTCATTATTTCTCCTTTTCTCTGATCCCTTTAACTGATCAATTTCTCTAATGAGTCAACTCTGTACTATCTCTACATCCTCACCTATCATTCATTTAAGGGGTTTAGAGATTTGAAAAAGATTAATTTGAAAAAGATTACTCATGTACATAATTTTTTTCAAAGATTTTATTTACTTAATTGAGAGAGGGAGAGCACAGTGGGAGAGTGAGAGGGAGAATCAGACTCCCCGCTGAGCAGAGAGCCCAATGCAGGACTCCATCCCAGATCTCTGGGATCATGACCAGAGCTGACAGTAGACACTTAACTGACTGAGCCACCCAGGTGCCCCTCATGTGTATAATTTTACGGTAAGTTAGAATTGGACTAATATTAGTGAAAATCATCTCTATTTTGTCTTTTCACACCTCCCCCACCCCACTCTTTTTAACTTTTCCTACTTTGAATCATTCTGATACTTACATCTCTAAATACTGACTTCCTAACTTCCATAATAGTTGATGATTTTGATCATTTATATAATCACCTCCTTTTCTTCTTCCAATATAGTTGTTACTATTTTTCATTATGTTATTACTTCCTTTTGTAACTTTATATAATAAACATATATGTTATTTCTTGTTCACTCAGTTTTAAATAATTACGTACTATGTCTTTTGACTTAACTTCCTAATAAGGAGTATGTGGTAGTTAACTTGCTGTATCTTTGCATGTCTGGATATATCATTATTCTGTCTTCATATTTGATTATGCCTTTATTTTATCTCCACATTTGACTGATTTATAATTCTGCTGAAAATCAACTTTTGGGTTGCAAATTTTCTCTCTCAGACCTTTAAAGCTATTCATCAGTTGTGTTCTGACATTAAATTTTGTGGATGAGAAGATGTCATTTTCATTTCATTGTTTGTTTTCATTTATCTTGCTATCTGTATACAGAGATTGGGGCTTGTTAATTGGTTTTCCTTGATGCTGGCCCCCATCATGTGGGATATTTGTCCGGTGGTGCTGACACACAGAAGCCGTCCTAATTTTCCTTTAAAACTGTTTTCAGTTTCTTTACAAATTATCCCCACTTTTTGTCCCTATGAGGTGTGTATACTTGCTTTTGAGCATTGTGTGTGATAGGTGGGGAATAATATTGGGTGGGAATTATGTGTTAACTTCTCATTAGTTTGTTTTCAATCTATATCTCTTACTCTCCATTGTATTTATTTGCCCAAGTTTGGGGATTTTTTTCTTTTCTTTCCTTCTCTTCTTCCTCTTTCTTCTTTTTTTGCTTTAATAGCCATCACTTCTCCATGCTTTCATACAGAATTTTTTCTCTTTCTTTTTAATCTACTAAAAATTATTAAAATCTCTTGCTTTCCTGTTCTTTTCATTCCCCAAAATTAATATATTATGCTCTAGGAATTAACATGAAGACCCGAAGTCAGTTGCTGCCTGGAAGGGAAGATTAATCATTAGGACTTGGTGGAAATGAATAAACATTAATTGAATTCCATGGATTTTTCCCCTTCTAGCCCACACTGGTAATCAAAAAGGGAGCAAAAAAAATGAGTTTGAAGAAAAAAATATACTAAATTACTGCCAGCAATTTGTGTATTCACAGATAACCTCACTTATTTTTCTGTTCATTTTCCAAAGATGCATCAGGTAACTCAATTGCTTATTGAGCATCTAAAACAAAAACAAAACCCATTGGTTCAAACAATATATGGTCTTGTACAACATTTGGAAAATGCACAATACCAAGAAAATGGAAAAATTGAACAGACATTACTCCTATTACCATTTTGGTAAATTTCCTTAAATTTAAGTACATCCATATGCATTTTTCTTTTACAACTTTAAACTCTATTTAAAATTTTTTTTTAAATTTTCAATTTTTAAAAAATTTTATTTTATTTAAATTCAATTGATTAACATGGAGTCTATTATTAGTTTCAGAGGTAGAGTTCAGTGATTCATCAGCTGCATGTAACACCCAGTGCTCATTACACTGAGTGCTCTCTTAATACCTATCACCCAGTTACGCCATCCCTCCACACACCTCCCCTCCAGTGACCTCGTTTGTTTCCTATAGTTAAGAGTCTCTTATGGTTTGTTTCCCTCTCTGATTTTATCTTATTTTAATTTTAATTTTTAAAATTTATTATATAATATTTATAATTATTTTTATTTTTAGAGAGGGAGAGAGAGAGTGGAGTGAGGAGCAGAGGGAGAGGGAGAGAGAGTATCAAGTAGGCTCCATGCCCAGTGTAGAGCCTCATATAGGTCTTGAACCCATGGTCCTGATATCAAAATTAGAAGTCAGATGCTTAACTGATATCCTCTATTTTTAATTAGAATTATATATTTAGAACTACATTATTAAATAATTTTATAAATTATAATTTTAACAGTTGTATAATATTCCATTATATTGATATATGATAATTTGACCCATCATCTATTATGGAAATTTAGGAAATATCTAGGTTTTTACTATTAAAAGATATGGTTGCAACAAAATTAATTTTATATTTCTCTTTGTCTTCTTCCTCATTATATTTTTTAGGATAATTTTCAAGAACTTAATTTAGTTGACCACAGGCTATGAACCTACATGAGGCCTCTAATGTGTACTGACAAGTTTTTCCAGAAACTTCTCACAAAATTATGAGAATTCCTGACTTACCACACTCTTCCCAACTCTAATATTAATTTTCAAAAAAATAATCAGCTTTAAAACATTACCAGTTTTGCAAGCACAAAGTAGAGTTCTGCTTATAAATATCTTTGATATTATAATGTCTCGTAAGTAATTTGTAGTTGGGTACATTTTAATTTTTATTGAAAGAAAAAACCTATTTTTAGAAAATAGAAAAAATCTATTTTTAGAAATTGTAATACATTTAATATTTCCTCATTTTTTTCTTCTCTGTGTTTTTTAATTTATTTTTTTAAAAGATTTTATTTATTTATTTGACAGACAGAGATCACAAGTAAGCAGAGAGGCAGGCAGATAGAGAGGAGGAAGCAGGCTCCCCACTGAGCAGAGAGCCCGATGCGGGGCTCCATCCCAGGACTCTGAGATCATGACCTGAGCGGAAGGCAGAGGCTTTAACCCACTGAGCCACCCAGGCGCCCCTCTGTGATTTTTTATTCTAACTTATGTTTTCTTTCTTGAGATTTGAAAGGTATTTATCTACTTTTCCTTCTATGACTGATTACCCTGAGTGTTTGAAAATATGTTTATCTATATCTTTAGTACTATAGAAACGAAAGATAAGTATTTGAACTCCTCTTTCTCAACATTAGAGGACTAGGAAATTAGTGTGTTTTTTCTTTTCTTTTTTTTTTTTAATTTTTTATTTTTTATAAACATATATTTTTATCCCCAGGGGTACAGGTCTGTGAATCACCAGGTTTTAGTGTGTTTTTTCTTATTCCAGCTTTTCCTTATCCTCATCATTCCAGCTTCTGTTAACATCCTGGAGTTTTTAAATTTAAAATGATTTAAAAATTACTGTTTTTACTGTACTTATCAGCTCTTTCAGGAATTATATTAAGATTTGAATTTAGTTTTTGTTACAACTAACAAAACTAGTTAGTTTTGTTACAATAACAAATGTTATAATAGAAGTATTACATCAGCCACTTAGATTTTAACTTTATGGTTTCAGTGTTCATTTTTGAAGGCTTATTAAAAGTATAATTTCTGTACTGGATTTTTATTAAATTCCATGATAGCAACTTACATTATATTGTAATTTCCATTCAAGTCTTAGTTAGCTAAAAAATAAGTTCAATTAAAAAAAATAAAAACCTCTGGTTTATAGTCTGTGACCATGCACATATAAGAATGACTTCTTGATTTTTTTTGTGCATATGAATAACAACTTTGGGAGCCAAATTCTTGAGTCAAAAAACTTTTTCTCCTAAAGCCTCTGTTGATATTGCTTCAGAGTTTTCCAACACTTAGCAAAAAAGAAGACACCCTGCTGGGTTTTGTACATAATTTGTAGGATTTTTTTTCCTATGCCTTTTTAATTTAGCAATATTATGGAACATCTTGGTGAGGGTGTTTTATCATTATTTTGGCTGATAAATGAACACTATTTTTTAAAAAGGTATTCCTTGTTTATTTGAGAGAGAAGGGAGAGAGTGAGTGAAAGAGTGCACAAGCAAGGGGAGTGGCAGAAAGAGAGGGAGAGAGAGAGAGTGCAGTAAGCCTGATGAGGAGTAAGAAGCCCTCTGTGGAGGAGGGGGCCCCATGTGGGGGTTCCAGGCTCAAGTCCAGAACCTCAGGATCATGACCTGAGCCAAACCAGGCACTGAACAGGCTTGAGTCACCCCGGTGCCCTGCCTGATACCTTAAATACAAATCTTTGCATATTATTTTTTTTTAATGATTTCTTCTTTAGGTATATCTCTAATTCTCATGAGCAATTTATCTTCTCTTTTACTTCTTTATTCCCATTACTTGAATATCTTTGTCCTTTTCCTCTACATTCTTGGAAAGCTTCTCAGGTTTGTCCTTTGTAAGCAAAGATTGTGTTTTCTAATCATAGTGCTAAATCTCTATTTTTACTTTCAATGAAAATGTTAATTCTCCTATTGTCATTTTGCTTCCTTGCAGTCTTTATCTCAACCCATTTTAATCTCATGACATTTTTTAATCTCATCATTTCAATTTTTTTTTTTCATAGAGATATGTCTGCTCTGTCATGGATTCTGATCTGTGAAGGCTACGGAAGGAATTGGCCATGTAATTTCCAGGAACACCTTATTCTCAGGGGTCCAGGAGGAGCTTTTGTAGGTGAGTCTTGCTTGCGTGTTTTAATACTAAAGGTTTGAATCTTTGATCACTTTGAACAGGTCTGTTATCTCCCATGTTCTAAGACAGTTTCTCAACCTGGACACTATTGACATTTGGTGCTGTCTTTGTTGTCAGGGGCTGTTGTGTACAGTGCAGCATGTTCAGCACCCCTGGGCCCTTCCCCTAGAAGCCAGTAGCAGGCATGCTACGTGCCCCACTCCCTTCAACCCCTGTGTCTCTAGACATTGCTGTATGTCCTCTGGGTGTGAAATTATACCTGGTTGAAAACCACTGCTTTAAAGAAACTTTGCAAAGTTAAACTCAATTTAAGAAGGGAAAAAGATTGCTAAGTAGGCTGGAGATCAAAATAAGTAGAGAAATCATGACAAGACATACTTAAACAAATTTTAAAGCAGCACTTATGTTCACAGAAACAGTTTGGTGTTTCTAAGAATTGCAGTTGGCCATGAATGCTCAAAGGGGTGGATAATTCTGCGACGAATTCTATTAGTCAGATAATTATATGACAGCAAAAACAGCAAGAGCTGGGGAGTAACAGCCAGGCCAGTGTTGCCATCTTTGGTGTGGGACTGACATGGACCTAAAAAACCAAAAGGGCAGTCCCATAGATAAATCAATATTTTGTCCAAGGACATGAGTTCTAAGAGCAAGATAGTATAGTACATTTCAGTGTCTCCAGATACTCTGAAAATTAGGGACTAAAGGAAAGCGGTGGATGCATGTGATTTTTAATGAGCAATGCACATAACATGAGTCATTTATATTATTTGATACCAGTTGGTGTTTTTTCTAGGCAAACTCTTCGTGTTTTCATAGCAATGTAATCAGAGACTCACCCCATTTGAAATAGCTTTCACTGTCTAGAAAAGAGTTGATTGTTTAAATTCAACTGACAAACAATATGACACAACAAATATGATTGCATAGTTTTTTGGCAAGTATTTTGCATTTTGTCCTTTTAAGTTTAAAGGCAATAGTTGGCACAGACTTAATTATACTGCCATTTAAATGAATTTGTACCTATATTGGAAGGGGTTCAATATATCACCACGAAATGTGTTTTTGCCATTGTTTTCTTTACTGTCCTTGTTCAGAAAGAAAATGACTAATGTCTCTGGTAATAGCAATTGCAGAAAAGATGGTTGATGTAGCAACAGAATCCTTCATGAACAACATTCAACTTTTTCTGGCACAGCCTTTTTTCCTTCCAAACTCTGTTTTGCTTGAATAGTTTAATTGTGTGTAAAACATTGTCCAAATTTTAGATTTTGGGCAAAATAATCAAAACAGTGCATGATGGTTGCTATTCCAATAATGAGCGCCTACATATTTGTCATCAGACAAAATGTGTCTGGGAATGCTAAGAAATTATGATTCTTAAAACACTAAAAGAGAGTTCAGACAACTTTTCTTTTCCATTTGAAACTATTTTCAAATAGTTTCGACTATTTGAATGACTGGGTCACTCAGTCGTTTAAGCATCCAACTTGATTTCAGCTCAGGTCATGATCCCAGGGTTGTGAGATTGAGCCCCATGACGATCATGGAGCCTGCTTGAGATTCTCTCTCTCCCTCTCACTCTGCCCCTACTCCACTCCTCCCCCACTGACCCCTTCCCCCCATTCATGCACATGGTCTCTCTCTTAAAAAAGAAAAGAAACCATATTTTGAATAATGTAGATGGTCAATATTCTTACCATGAACAAAAAACTCTTGCATTTTTGGCAGCCTGTAAGAGTCTAGGACAATGAACCTGAGGAAGAATTCTTTGGCCTTCTTCATCCCACCCCCCCACCCCCCCATTAGGAAGCAAAGTCAGATTGTGTGGGAGTCTGAGGCATCAACTATAGGAGTCCTCCTGGTATTTGCTTGCCTGCAAAGTATTTTGGTCTTTACCAAAAGGTGCTTTAAATAGGAAATAGGCCTATTCCCCTCACCCCACCTCATGCAATATAGTTTTTTCTAACAGCGCCCTTTCCCTGTCCTCTGGAGAGGAGTTGGCCAGGAAAAATTCACTCTCAGTTTTGGAGTCAGTTTCTAGCCAAATCCTCACCGAAGAGCCACACAGTCCTCTTGGTGCTTGGGGAGAGGTGGGGGCTTGAGACCTCTCTATTGAGAGCAAATACAGTCTGTGATGTGCCTTTGGCCTTTCGAAGGACCTGTAATGACTGGACACAGCCTGCATGATGGAAATGACGTCTTTTTGTCTTAAAATTGAGAGCTATTTTTCTTAGAATTGCTAGATTCCCGTTGTAATGGAAGACTTCTATTTTGGTTTTGATGGTTGCCAAACACAAGACTTATTCATGAATGAAATGCTGTAATTCATGAAACCTCAGAAGATTCTAGGAGAGAACAGAAAGTGACAGGGGAACGGTGAACTTTCATTCTCCCTGAGAGATTCCTGCAGGCGGAAAGTAAATCCTGAGGCTGAAGTGTTTCGATGAGTCATTACGTGCAAGGCTCTTCTGATACTACTACAACTATACTTAGGAGACCATTTTTTTATTAATTTTATAGTCTTCAAATTTTTAAAAAAGATTTATTTGTATATTGAGAGGAGTGAGCAAGGAGAGGGGCAGACGGAGACAAGCAGACTCCCCAGTGAGTGGGGAGCCCTCACAGGGTTCAATCCTAGGACCCTGAGATTATGACTTAAACCAAAATCAGGAATCAGACGCTTAGTGTACTGAGCCACCCAGGTGCCCCTAGTCTTTAAATATGTTAAATTAGAATTACATATATACATAGTTTAAAGAGCCAATTAGTCCTATGAGGTTTCTAGTGAAAATCAACACTTTTTTCCCTCACCTCTTCCCCACCTCTTCTTACTCCTGGCGCAACACTTAGCCCTTCTTAGTTCCTTTAAATGCTCTTTCACATCTTTAGAGACTGCAGACTATACTAATTTTCTGATATTGCCAAAAATGGACCTAGTGGATTTTTTCCCCTTCTGTTGAGCTTATTGCTTTTATATGATATCCAACAGAAAAAAAGTTCATAAAGGAATTTCATGACATTTCTTTAAAAAAATAGTTTTTATTTTGAAACTTACCACCTGGAGAAGTGCTACAACAAAAATTAGCAGACTGTGTCCAGTCATTACAGGTCCTTCGAAAGGCCAAAAGCACATCACATTATCATAGAGTGACCACATAAGCAGCATGAAAAAAAGAAAATTGTACCTCAGAAACTCACTTTTGGGTCCCTCTAAGTTATTACCCCTCCCAATCCCCTATATTGTTGGGTACAGCCAAGATTTCTATTTTTATTAATATCAATTAATAAGTAATGATCTTTATTAATAATTTTCTTGCTTTTAAAAAGATAGCTTTACTATGATCAAGCATTCCCAAGTACTGCTTATTAGTTTTGCATGGTTTTAAACACATAAGATTTTACAGAATGTCCTTTTCTTTGACTGAATTATTTTATTCAATATTAAGAGTCATGCATGCATTTTTTATAGCAGTCATTTTCATGACTATACTACAATTTCTATATCCAATCTGTTGAAGGACACTTGAGTGGTTTGCAATTACATCAATAATAATGTTATATATATTTTCACACATTTCTTAGTGTACATGTGCACATATTTTTGTAGGTGATAGATTTGTTGTATTCATGGCCCTGATTCTTTCCCCTTCCCCATATCTATAGCCATCCCCATATAACTTTGTGTTGTCCTCTCATTCTGAAGCTGAATTCAGTCATGAGATTTATTTTCACTACAGGGATTTTTAGTAATAGTAGTATAACCAGGACTTAAAAAGCACCTGTGTTATTCAGCTTCCTTGCTCTTGCTTCTGTGCTATCATCATGAGAATACTGCAAATTTAGTTAAAAATAAGTAGACTATGGTCTCATTGCCTAACAGAGAGATAGCCTTTGTCAAGCTTATGGGTGAACCCTGCTAAGACCTCAAGACAAGCCCAGTTGAACCCAGCTACATTCTGGCCTTGTAGACTTATAAGCTAAATCAATGTTTATTATATATCACTGAGGTTTTGTGGTGGTTAATAAACATCTTTTATGGCAACAGATAATTAATACAGAGTGGAATTGCCAAATTTGCTGTCCTATCAAAAATGTGTGAGAGCTCCAATTTCCTCATATTCTCATCAACATTTAATATTGTCAATAATTTTAATTTTAGCCATTCTGGTGGATAATGGTGATATCTCATTTTTGTTTTAATTTTCATTTCCTTGATGACTAATGAGATTGAGCACCTTTCTGTGTCTATAGGTCTTGTGGACATATACTTTTGTGAGGTGCCTGCTCAATTTTTTTTATTGCATTATCTTTTTCTTATTTTTTCAGAATTTTTAAAATGTGTTCTGTATATGGATATATTGCATAGATATAGAGAGTATAGAGTATTGCAAATCTTTTCTTCTAGTCATGGCTTGCATTTTATTTTATTTTATTTTTTTTTTAGATTTTATTTATTTATTTGACAGAGAGAGAAATCACAAGTAGGCAGAGAGTCAGGCAGAGAGAGAGAGAGAAGCAGGCTCCCGCTGAGCAAAGAGCCCGATGCGGGGCTCGATCCCAGTACACCGAGATCATGACCTGAGCCGAAGGCAGCGGCTTAATCCACTGAGCCACCCAGGCGCCCCCATGGCTTGCATTTTAAAGATCTTAATTTTCTAAAGACCTTATCAGGTTTTTTTTTTTTATTAATAATATAATTCAAAAAGAATTGGAATCTTTTTCAATTCTCTGCAAGAATGCATTCAGATTGGTTTTATTTCTTATGTGTTTGTAGAATTTACTGGTAAAGATACCTATGCTTAGAATTTTTTGTAGAAAAAAATTTGAATTTCAGACCCAATTAAAAAAAAAGGCTACTCAGATTTTCTATTTCTTCTTGTGTCAATTTTTGTCAGTTGTTTTTGTTACAGGAATTTTAAAATTTCTTCTAATTTTATAGCTTGTTCACAATATCCTCTTATCATTTCATTACATGCAGGATCTGTAAGAGTGTCTCCTTTTTCTTTTCTGATGTTGTTTATGTGTGCCTTCTTTCTTTTTTCTTGATCAGATCTACTAGAAACGGAACAGTTTTCCTGAAATAAGCTTTTTACTTTGTCAATCTTCTTAATATACATTTTCTTTTTCATTCAGTTCTACTTATCTTTATTAATTATTTCTATCTTATTTAGGTTTAAATGTCTTTTTATCACTATGAATAAGCTAAAGTTTAGGGGAGATTGAGGGAAAAGCTATAAAGTATATGGATGTATTATGAAAGGGATTCTACTAAATAGAAATATTCTTGTTTTTGGTTCTCCTCCTATCCATTTGTGGCTCAACATAAAAAGGGATATTCCAAGAATTAACCTATGAATTATTTACTTAATGAGAAAATTAGAATTAAGTATTATTATTAAACTATTATATATTAGCATTTTTAGAAAGAAATACAATTAAATAAGAAGTATTGGAAACATTTTTTCCCCTAAAGAAGGAAAATATGACCTAATCTGTCAGAGGCTGAGAATTGGTTTACGATGCCATCAGTTAAATACAATTTTATACACATTGCACATACCTCTGACTCTTCCATCCCACTTTCTCAGTGTGTTAATTTCTCAGTGTGTTCAAAGAAATATGTCCAAATGGATACACATCTGAACATCTATCTATTATACTGGCTTGTTCTCTTTGGTTTATAACTCAATGTTAACCCAGTCTTTATCTTTCTGACTCCCCCCAGAGTTGTTCTTTGTGCCTTATTTTAAAAGCTTATTAGTAACTTATCCATCACCTTTCTGAAATGCCACCTTTTGGATTCTGAAGGTCACCAGTGATCCATCTGAAAGTTTCATTTTAATAAAGTGTCCAGAATCTACTCCCATTCCTTCCCTTGGTGGCCTCAACACAAAGGGATGGGGAGACCAGTACAAGCAGAATACTGCTGTCATTATTGTAATTCCCAGCCCTCTTTCACTTGCTACCAGGTGACTAAGCTTTTTGGCTTCTCAACCGAATACCCTTCCAGGAAAAAATGCCAATGTGTAGAAACAAGCAAACAAACAAAAAACATCAAACACTGTAGATCCACAAACATGAAGATATTTGCTCAGAGTATTACCACAATAAATGGGGAAATAAATACAAGATAGCTGATATCACTTATTTGTGGAGCATAACAAATAGCATGGAGGACAAGGGGTGTTAGAGAGGAGAAGGGAGTTGGGGTAAATTGGAAGGGGAGGTGAATCATGAGAGACTATGGACTATGAAAAACAATCTGGGTGGTTTGAAGTGGCGGAGGTGTGGGAGGTTGGGATACCAGGTGGTGGGTATTATAGAGGGCATGGATTGCGTGGAGCACTGGGTGTGGTGAAAAAATAATTAATACTGTTTTGCTGAATATAAATTAATTAATTAAAAAAAAAGAAAAAAAAGATAGTTGATATACAGGACAAATTTAACACCTTTAACAACATAATACAAGTTCTTTAGTTTATTACTTCATCATTTATTGACAGCTGAAACTCTTCCCCATATGCTCTAAAGATCTCCTCTTAAGGGAGAGCCAGCTATTCCTTCTACTACTTTGTTCCTCCTAACTTCTGTTTATTTGCATGGTGTTGTTCTCACTGTTATGTTATTAACATTAAATGGGGCCCATTTCTGAGGTAACCTAGAGTGTAAATATTCAGTTTAGTTTCAGTTGTACCATCTTCATTTAGATGAATTCTAAATGTGTTTTATTTTTTATTTCACACCATTTTGTGATCACTATTAAGGATGTGTGTATGTGTGTGTGTGTGTGTGTTTGTTGAATTGTATGCCTTTCTCTAAAATTATTGTAAACTCATTTTATTTCTATTAGCTAGCCTTGATATATTTTCTCTTACAATAAATATAATACCATAACATTCTATACCATACCATACCATGCCATTCAAATTGTCTTCCAATCAATACTGTCCACTTAACAAATAGGTGAAGGTAAAGTTCTGGAAGAAGAAGGTTAAGGAAGAATAGCAACAAGAGTACAGGTATAGGGTTCCTTGAAAAGGAAGATACTTGTCTTTCTCTGAGACAGGAAGAAAGCTTCATTTGTTATTTTTGATGCTCTTGTTTGAGAGTCTTAATAGAATAGAGCTAAGTTGTGGCTGCAGGCTCCATTCATTTTAACTCCCACCCAAGACAGAGTGGAATCTGACCTTTTCAATTTTAGTAAAAATCTTTTCTGTTTATGTAGTATTTTACCCAGATGACCCCATGGAAGATCCTTTGGGGGTACATTGTGACTGTTGTCATACTTTCAACAAAGAGTTACTATTTGAAAAATTTAGCAGCAACCCCTGTCATCTTTGAAGACATCTAAACTTGTTACTATAAAAAGATCTGCATTTCAGGGCTCTTATGGAAGACTGCCCCATAAAACAAAGCACTCCACATGAATGTTTTATGACAATGGTAAAATAATGATGTTAAAAGCAATAGCTCGGGGCGCCTGGGTGGCTCAGTGGGTTAAGCCGCTGCCTTCAGCTCAGGTCATGATCTCAGAGTCCTGGGATCGAGCCCCACATCGGGCTCTCTTCCCAGCAGGGAGCCTGCTTCCTCCTCTCTCTCTGCCTGCCTCTCTGCCTGCTTGTGATCTCTGTCTGTCAAATAAATAAATAAAATCTTTAAAAAAAAAAAGCAATAGCTCATCAGGAAGATAATGAAATTCTGAAGTAAGTGAGAAACATATTATTTTTGGTTAGAACATGATTACTGAATCATTTTTAACCAGTAAAGAAGTTTGGGGGCACCTCTAGGAAAAGTAATTAATTATTTCCTTGTGGAATTGTGTAAAGATTCTCTCCCTTTTCCAAACCGGGCTAACAGCTACCATTCTTTTAATACTCTCTTTTCCTTCCTGAAATCTGACACAATCAACTTTTCCAGATTCTTTACTGAAAGAGATTCCTTTTACTCAATTTGTTCAACATGAAATTGGAGTCAAAAGCTGTCTTAGCAACTACAAGGACATGATTTACTTACCAAAGTGTTTCTTCCACTTGGGTACCTTGAACCAGAAGAAAAGAGGACAAAATCTTTGCTGATTAGATTGAGTTGCACTGACTTCTTCAGGTATCTGGCTGGATTCCTCAGGGGGAAAGGCTGGGAGTTGCTAAACCAGAAAGGTTATAGTGGTGCTTGAAGGGAACACAAAAGGCTATGACATGGCTGACATTCTCAACATTTTCAGCAAGCGTTTCATGGCTGAAGACAAACACTCCTAATCATTTTCTCAAGATCCGGTCATGTTTCCATGACCTCATTTCCCTGAATGACATCATTTTTCCCCCATCACTCAGGCACAAGGACTCTAATGATTACTAAGAGTTGTACATTCTACCTCTCTAACTTCCATCACTTCACCTTTATTTCCATTAGGACTGCTCTAGAATTTGAAGGTTGTATAACCTCATCCCTGAACCGTACTTCTAACTCTGTGTCTGTCCATATTAATCACTTCCAGCTGGTGTGTCTTTGACCTCTCCTCATACCAATACATCTAAAACACTGCTACCCTATAATTTTTCTTATTGTTTTTGTGCTCTGCTTAAAAACTTCCAGTGTCTCTCTATTGCTAACAGAATAAAGTAAAAACCCCTTAGCAAATACTCAAAGCCCTTTGTAATCTGGCTTCTTTTTAACAGAGTGCTCCTTTTTAATCTCCCAAATAAATAGTCCACTTTCCTGCACTAGATTATTGTCAATGCTTGAACTTTTTTTTTTTCTTCCACAAGAAAAGTTTTATCTCTCTTTAAATTATATGCATCTCAAGAGTTTCCACAAATGTCATCTTCTATATGAAACAGTCTTTAATTGTTCTGGTTGAACGTAGTCTCCCTCTCCATGTTTCTCTCAGAGTTCTTTGAAGTGCCATTACAGCGGTGCTTCTTGGACTTCACTGTGCATCAGATCCCCTGGGATTTTGTGAAAATGCAGATTCAGATTCAGTAATTCTGAAATGAATCTGAGATTCTGCATTTCTAATAAGCTCCCAGTGGATACCCTTGCTGCTGGACCTTGGACCGACTTTGAGGAACTCCAGTGTTTATAGAGGTGCAGCCCTGGTCACCATTTTGCCTGTACTGGGGTCTGCTGGAAGCACAGCTTCCTTCCCATAAGGACTCTCTCTTTCAAAGCCAGATCTTGGTTATACCTATATCTCACACACTTCCTACTCTGATGCCTTGCTGGCAATTCCGGTGAAAAATTCAGCCAATGAAGCAATTGAAAAAAAAATCCACATCAAAATCAAGAGTGTGGTTCATCTGAAAATGTATTTCCTCCTTCAATGGTAGAGGATTATCTAATACTATAGAGAGTTTATGACTTGCTGAGTTGGCACTCATTCATCATCTGATTTATTGTCCTGTCATTCAAGAGACATGTAAAGGAGCTCCTTTGTCTTATAGTACCATTGTTGGATGCCCTGAGGGATTTCATATGCTAGCCTGATGCCCCCTTTACTGTTTCTGTTTGTCTCTACATTGAATGCCTCAGGTAACATTGCAAATGGCAAGATTTTATTCTTTTTGATGGACGAGTCATATTCCATTGTATATATACCACATCTTTTTTATCCATTCATTTTTAGGCCACTAAAAAAGTTTTCTGAAAATTATCATTAAATTTAAAAATGTAAATGACATAAATATTGGAAATTGATTGCAAGAATGGTAATAATGGGGACGCCTGGGTGGCTCAGTTGGTTGGACGACTGCCTTCGGCTCAGGTCATGATCCTGGAGTCCCGGGATTGGGTCCCGCATCGGGCTCCCAGCTCCATGGGGAGTCTGCTTCTCTCTCTGACCTTCTCCTCATTCATGCTCTCTCTCACTGTCTCTCTCTCAAGTAAATAAATAAAATCTTTAAAAAAAAAAGAATGGTAATAATGGCATTGCAAATAACAAAATTTATAAGAAACTAAGTAAAATGGTGTAAAGATACTAAATTACACATGATGACTCTGTAAATCATATAAAATTAAAATTTGGTATTGTAATAACTTGCATATTTTTAAACTTAGAAGATATTTTATGTAATATATTGTTGGTAATATTAAAATTGTATTAAAATTTTGCTGGCAATATGCACTTACAGAAATTTTAGTAATATTGTCAATCATCTTTATTTTGTTAAATTCAAGTAAATTTATATTTAATATATTTTAATAAAAAGTAAGTATAATTTTGTATATATATAAAAAAAGATTATATCCCAAATGGCTGAGTTTACTGGAATTTCAATGGCTGGATCTGTGAGTGTGGCAGGATGCTACTACAGTGGTTCCCAATGATCCCCAACTCCTGGTTATTCATGTCCGTTGTGTAATCCTCTCCCTTTGCGTGTGCCTGGACCTAGTGACTTGCATTCAATGAATAAATATGGCAAATGTGAATTCTGGCTTTAGGAAAAATATTGTCATTTCTATCTTGCTTGCAAACTTTCTCTCTTTCTTTGGCTTTCTTACTTGCACACTTTGATGAAGCAAATTGCTGTGTTGGGCAGGGCTCATGGCAAGGAATTGAGCGTAGTTTCTTACTGACAGCCAGTGAAACTGAAGCCTTCAGTCCAACAACCAGTGAGGTACTGAATCCTGCCAACACCCACAAGAGTGACTTTGGCAGTGGATCTTTACGTAGCCAAGCTATAAGATGAAGGCAGCCCTGTTTCTCACCTTGGCTGTAGCCTTGTCAGACACCTGATCCAGAGAATTCAATTAAGATGCATCTGGTGTCGTGAAAAGAAGGGCCATCTGTACCCCAATGTTTATAGCAGCAATGGCCATGGTCGCCAAACTATGGAAAGAACCAAGATGCCCTTCAACGGACGAATGGATAAGGAAGATGTGGTCCATATACACTATGGAGTATTATGCCTCCATCAGAAAGGATGAATACCCAACTTTTGTAGCAACATGGATGGGACTGGAAGAGATTATGCTGAGTGAAATAAGTCAAGCAGAGAGAGTCAATTATCATATGATTTCACTTATTTGTGGAGCATAACAAAAAGCATGGAGGACATGGGGAGTTAGAGAGGAGAAGGGAGTTGGGGTAAATTGGAAGGGGAGGTGAATCATGAGAGACTATGGTCTCTGAAAAACAATCTGAGGGGTTTGAAGTGGCGGGAGTGTGGGAGGTTGGGGTACCAGGTGGTGGGTATTCTAGAGGGCACGGATTGCATGGAGCACTGGGTGTGGTGAAAAAATAATGAATACTGTTTTTCTGAAAATAAATAAATTGAAAAAATTTAAAAAATGCATCTGGATTTTTGAACTACAGAAACTGCGAGATAATAAATATTTGTGGTTTTAAGCCACTAAATTTTAAAGTGATTTGTTATGCAGCACTAACTAGTTAATATAGTGGGTCTCATTCCTTATGCATTTATAATTGATCTCTTTATCAATAATGTTCATTATGCTTTTTTCATTGATATCCAAATTTTCACCTTGGAACTCCATAATAATAATAAAATACATTTAAAAGCTTGTTATGCTAAACAGTGGCTGAAAGGTAAAAGCTACATACAGGCATACTTCAGAGATATTGCAGTTTTGATTCCAGACTACTGCAATAAAGTGAATATCATAGGGAAAAAGTGAGTTAAATAAATTTTTTGGCTTCCCAGTGAATTAAATGTTAACATTATAGTGTAGTCTCCTAAGTGTGCAATAGCATTATGCCTAAAAAATGTATATACCTTAATTAAAATTGTTTTATAGCTAAAAATGCTATTGTTTGAATTTTTAACAAATTGTAATCTTTTTGCTGGTGGCCGGTCTTGCCTCTCAGTGTTGATGGCTGCTGACTGAACAGTTGCTGAAGGTGGTTGCTGAATGGCTGTGGGAAATTCTTAAAATAAGACTGTAATAAAGTTTCCCACCTCAACTCAGTCTTCTTTCCATGAACAATTTCTCTGTAGCTCGTAATGCTGTTTGGTAGCATTTTGCTCCCAGTAGAACATCTTTCAAAATTGGGATCAGTTCTCTCAAACCCTGTCACTGCTTTATCAGTTAGGTTTATGTGATATTCTAAATCTCTTGCTGTCATCTCTGCAATCTTAACAACATCTTCCCTAGAAGTAGTTTCCTTTTCAAGAAACTACTTTCTTTGCTCATCCATAGGAAACAATTCATCTGTTAAAGTTTTATCATGTGATTGCAGTAATTCAGTCACATCTTCAAGCTCCAATTATAATTCTAGTTTTCTTGCTATTTCTACCACATCTGTGGTTTCTTCTTCCACTGAAGCCTTGGACCTCTCAGAGTTTTCCATGAGGGTTGCAATCAACCAAACTCTTATTAAAGTTGATATTTTTGACCTTTCCCCATGAATTGTGGATGTTCACAATAGCATCTAGAATGGTAAATCCTTTCCTTAAAGGTTTTTAATTTACTTTGCCCCGACCCATCAGAGGAATCACTAACTAGGGCAGCTATAACCTTGTGAAATTTATTTCTTAAATAATAAATTTAAAAGTCAATATTGTTGTTTCTCAGGGAATAAGGAGATCCAAAGAGAGGAAAAGAGATGGGGAAAAGCTGATTGGTGGAGCAGTCAGAACACATACCTTTAGTTATGTGTTCAACAGTTAAGTTTACTGTCTTATATGGGTATGGTTCATGGAACCCAAAATAATTGCAATAGTAATGTCAAAGACAGTTGATCGCAGATCACCATAACAAATATAATAATAATAATAATAATAATAATGAGAAAGTTCAAAATATTGTGAGAAATTACTAAAATGTGACCTTGAACATGATCCAAGCAAATGCTGTAGGAAAAATGTTCTGATACATGTGCTTGATGCAGGGTTGCCAAAACCCTATGATTTGTAAAAAAAAATAAAATAAAATAAAGAAAGAAAAATAAAAAGAAAAGAAAAAAGAAAAAAAGAAAAGCACAATAAAATAAGTTATGCCTGCAAATGAATTAAATATTCAGAAAGATGCCACTTTCTAGTCTTTGTTAAATCTGAAGATACAGAAAAGAAAAATGGATGAATCTGTGAGGTTTCTGAATGGATACTTGTACTGCACAAGTAGGTCCCTGGATATGAGAAGATGGTGTAGAGAAGACTAAAGGCTGAGATAGAGGATACTTTTCATGAGACACATTCATAGCAAAGCTGATATTTAAAATGGATATATGAACCACTAAGTCTTATTTCTGTACCCAGGGTTATATTTTTGTTAAACAAACGATTGCTTTTTGGAACACTATGATGCCTCTTCAATATAGCTGAGGTCAAATTTCCTTGAAATTTCTATTAAAATGCAAACTATTGTTAATATATCCAAGACTTCTCAACAATATTATTCAGCTGAAGTCTTTTCATACCAGACTCCAATCCAGTCAGAATCCATTTGACTGCTACCTATGTCCCAAGGAAATCTTATTCAAGTAAACATTAAATAAGAATAGAGTTTGCTTGGGTCGCTCAGTTGATTAAGTGTCTGCCTTCAGCAGAGGTCATGATCCCAGGGTCCCTGCTCAGTGAGGAGTCTGCTCTTCCCTCTTCCTTTGCCCCTCTCCCCTGTTTGTGCGTGCACGGGTCCTCTCTCTCTCTCTTGCTCACTCACAAATCAGTAAATAAAATCTTAAAAAAAAAAAAAAGAATAGAAGTCACCACCAATTCTGACCTAAATATCCAGTGAATATCAGGAATGCTAATATACTGTCATTTTTTGGTATTTTAGGAAAATGTATAAAGGTGATGTGGTAGGATCTCACAATTAATCCTCTCTATGCTTCAGTCCATTCATCTTAAAACTGCTTAAATGGTGTTAAACTTCTCTTGGATATAGAGAAAAAGGCAATTAATTAGAGGTATTCTTGAGGTCACTTAGGTCAGCTACAGAGCAATGCAGTTATTGATAAAAAGTCAAAATCTGTGCTTATAGGACTGGTCTCTCAGGCCCTAGGAGGCCATCTTCTCAATTTGTTATAATGGGTCACATATAGGCCCTCCTTGTCTGCCTTTTTTACTTCTTTATTGACCATCCATGGGATTTGTTATTTGATTTAGACTTACTTAGGATATTTCTTGTATGCCGTTATTTAAGGGTCTCAGTTCTCACACCTTAAAGCGATTCATCCTTTGTCTCCCATTTTTATTTGGTTGGGAGAGACCATTATCAGATTCTTTTTTTAAATTAATTTATTTATTTTCAGCATAACATTATTCATTATTTTTTCACCACACCCAGTGCTCCATGCAATCCATGCCCTCTATAATACCCACCACCTGGTACCCCAACCTCCCACCCCCCCGCCACTTCAAACCCTTCAGATTGTTTTTATCAGATTCTTACCAATGTGGGTCATGCCCAGCACCGATGTATGCTTCTAATCATGGATTTTTTTTTTTTTTACCTCTCTGGCAATGGGGACCAAGCCTTGGAGTGAATAAGGTGTATGGAAAATAGTTACAAGGTATCTCACCAATCATGAGGCAGGGTCTAACTCTTGAAAGAAACGCAGATGCTTATAGCATCAGGAGACGTAGCCCTCCTCTCTCGTCTTTACAAGCTTAGGGATTAACTAAGAACAGTGCTTGTGTAATGGTCTAAAGGCAGTACCAGTTTCACATTCTAATAAATCAATGTTGCATGCCTTAAACATGGACCTTTTTTTTTTTTTTTTTCCTTTTGGAAGTGTGGAAGTAGGAGTGCACCATAGTAATAGAAGGTTAAGTGTATCAGTCTTACCTTTGCAACCTATTTTCTCACCACAACCCTGAGATAAGATACTGCACCAACTTAATCCTCAGTCTCATGAAGGACAAAACTAGGTGAAATCACATGAATGTGATGACAATCAGTCAAGACAAGCTGCTACTTGGGGCTCCTCACATTGTGCTCCAGGCATTTTGATAGACTGTTCTCACCGTATCTGCTATCACTTTCTATGCATTAAAGCAGGAACTGAGAGATAAGATGCTCAAACCTGTAAGGAATGCTTCTTGGAGGATAGGACAAAATCCAAATATACTTAAAGTATATTGGACTGGATATCAGGAGCCCTGGATTTGTCTTGTCTTTATTGCCAGTCACCTGGATGATTTTGAGTGGTCATTCAAATTCACTAGGTCTGTAAAATAATTTGGATGACCTTAAAAGTTTTTCTCAGTTCTAAGGGTCCTTAAAACTCTGAAGAGGTTTCAAGTAGCTTGTCTGCATCTTAAACAACATTAGCATTCTGGGAAGTGTTCTGGACAAAGAATTGATGGATTTTACATTCTGAGATCACAGGTCCTGGAGGAGACGGCACACATTCAAACTGTCAGCAGCTACCTGATTACAAACCCACTAACAGCTGTGCTATTCTTGCTGCCCGCTGGTATTGCAGCCTGCAGGAAGGCTTCTTTGCCCCAGAGAGAAATGGCCAGAAGAGTCACAAAGGATGTTCCATGTCGATGGTTCTGTTCAACAAACAGAATTCAGTGAACTCTTACTGAAACCAGATTAGCTTCTGGAGTTAATTACAAAATGGAAATGGTACCGGCTCTTTTTTGGTCACATATATACAACCGAGTGAGGTTAAAAAAAAAACACTAGGCCTCTGTAAGAGATACCTCTTCAGGCTCTCCTTAGCTACAGGAGGTTGCAGGGAAGAACAAGTTAGTAACTTTTGTTTTTCAAGTTTGAGCACACACAGTGTGATAGAAAATTGCTTCAGAGCTCTTCATAATGAAATGTGATTTATAAGTTGCCCATCAGATTCCTCTCTGTCTCTCAGGGTGCATGTTATTCTTACTTTCTCTAGACTTCTCTCCATAATTTAGTGAACACTTGGCCAGTGGAGCTCAGTCAGGAGTGGGGAGGTTGAGGGAGACATGAGGATTAAGTACTAAACAATTAAAGTGGAAAGAAGGTGACCATTTCCATGAGATAATACAAAAAGACCACAGTAAGGTGCTGAGGTAATATAGTTTATGAAACAAGGTATACATATTTTATGAAACAAGGACCAGTTTTGTTCTCTTTTAAAATTTGGTACTCTGGGAAAGAATGTTGAAATAAGTAGTCAAATAGCCAAAGCAGAGTTCCTTCACAGTCTCTACAAGAATTGTGTCCCAATGGTAGGTAAGGACATGACAGCTTCCCGTTGCTTTGGTGAGACTGAGCACGTGTCTATGAATCACATGAGCCTGGAGGCTGTTAGGGCTGTTGTTTTGACCTGTCTGTATAAAGATTGGTTCACTTGGATCTTATTTGTATAGGTGGCCCAGGAATATCCTATGAAGAATCCACACTAAGGAAAGAAAAGTTGATACACAAAAATTTGGTTCAAGAGCAGTGGACCAGGACAGAGGAGATAGTGGTTTTATGGACTGTCTTCAGCTTGAGTCCTTGGAAGAGAAGGTTTTATAAAAGCAACAGTAAAAAACTAGTTAATACTAAAAAAAATGCAACTGTTTCATTAAATTCTATAGATTTTAAAAATTAAGATTATTTTTCAGATTTATTATTATTTTTAAGATAGGATTATAGCAGCAATGTCCACAATAGCCAAACTATGGAAAGAACCTAGATGTCCATCCACAGATGAATGGATCAAGAAGATGTGGTATATATACACAATGGAATACTATGCAGCCATCAAAAGAAATGAAATCTTGCCATTTGCGACAACATGGATGGAACTAGAGCGTATCATGCTTAGCGAAATAAGTCAAGCAGAGAAAGACAACTATCATATGATCTCCCTGATATGAGGAAGTGGTGATGCAAGATGGAGGCTTAAGTGGGTAGGAGAAGAATAAATGAAACAAGATGGGATTGGGAGGGAGACAAACCATAAGTGACTCTTAATCTCACAAAACAAACTGAGGGTTGCTGGGGGGAGGGGGTTTGGGAGAAGGGGGTGGGATTATGGACATTGGGGAGGGTATGTGCTTTGGTGAGTGCTGTGAAGTGTGTAAACCTGGTGATTCACAGACCTGTACCCCTGGGGATAAAAATATATGTTTATAAAAAAAAAAAAAAAAAAAAAAAAAAAGAAAGGACCAATACCCAACTTTTGTAGCAACATGGACAGGACTGGAAGAGATTATTATGCTGAGTGAAATAAGTCAAGCAGAGAGAGTCAATTATCATATGGCTTCAGTTATTTGTGGAGCATAACAAATAGCATGGAGGACATGGGGAGTTAGAGAGGAGAAGGGAGTTGGGGGAAATTGGAAGGGGAGGTGAACCATGAGAGACTATGGACTCTGAAAAACAATCTGAGGGTTTTGAAGGGGTGGGGGGTGGGAGGTTGGGGTACTAGGTGGTGGGTATTATAAAGGGCACGAATTGCATGGAGCACTGGGTGTGGTGAAAAATAATGAATACTGTTATGCTGAAAATAAAAAATAAATTAAAAAAAAAAACATTAGATTAACACTACAAAAAAAAAAAAAAAGATAGGATTTAAGATTTATTTTCTGTTTGAGGTTTACAGAAAAATTGAGCAGAACATACAAAGATTTCCTGTGTACTCTCTGCCCCCTCACATGCATAACCTCCACATTATCAATATCCTCCACCAAAGTGGCACATTTGTTACAATCAACGAATCTATGTTGATACATCATATTAACCCAAAGTCCATAATTCACATTAAGATTCATTTTTAATGTTGTATGTTCTATGGATTTGGACAAATGTATGATGAAATATATCCATTATTATAGTACTATAGAGAGTATTCCCATTGTCCTAAAATGCTGATATATATATATATATATATATATATATATATATATATATATATAACATATTTAATTTTTTTACTGGATTTAGTTGACACACAATGTTACATTAATTTCAGGTGTACATTGTAGTGATTGGACAATTGTATACATTATGCTATGTTCACTACAAGTGTAATTACTATCTGTCATCATACAACACTGGTACAATATCATTGACTACATTCCTTATGCTATGTCTTTTATTCCCATAACATATTCATTGCACAACTGGAAGATTGTATCTCCCATTCCCCTTCAACCATTGTGTCCAGATCCCCACCTCCTCCCCTCTGCCAACAATCAGTTTGTTCTCTATATGTACTGGTCTATTTTGCTTAAAGTTGCTGATACTTTAAAGGTACTTGGTCTCATTGTTTCAGATCCTATGGAAGATGGCACAAATATCAAAAGGCATGGTGAAGCACACTCTGTAACACATCAGGCTGATACACAATTGGAATAGCAAAGAAATAATGCAGGAGGTATACTTGTTGCAACCGTACCGGCCATGTCAGCCAACTCTCACTGGCTTCAGCAAGGGGCCTGCAGGAATACAGACTGGAAAGCAGTTAAATGGTGTCCCTGACATGTAGGCCCAAGAAACTGCTTCATGTACCACAGGGAAGACACCTTCTAGGGACTCCCAGAGCAGTCTGAGAGGGCTAGTTACAAAAATGCTCTTTGGGTTACACAAAACTCTTTGGGTTACCCTAACTGCTCTGGTTACATAAGCAAAGAACAGATAGCCTTTATGCAAGTTTATGAACTATTTCCTCCCTGCTGCCATAATCCTGTTGCTTTTTTCAGCAACATAATAAAATGGTTTTAATGAAACCAATATAAATGATTCCCCCTGCAAAGGCTGGTGATTCTCAGCTTGCAACATAAGGCCTTGCAGTTTTGGGTTACTGAGTAAGGGAATTAATCGGTATTATGTTAGATGCAAGCGGATTCCCCAGTGTTCTGTGATAGAAGCATATTAAGAACGACAAATAAAAATAGCAGCATAATTAAAATATAATGTGAACTCTAAAAAGGTCAAACCTCAGCCACTTCCATCATCCGGCCTGAGGCCCCTGGATAAGAGGAGTGTCAAAATTTTGTTTCTTGAAAAAAAATCTTATTTTGACATTTTAAATTAAATGCAGGTAATGTTTGTGGAATTAACACCACTTTGAAATAATAAGAACATGATTTTTGGGGAATGATCACCACTTTGAATTAATAAGAACTATGCTACTTTAATTTGCTTCTTCCCTGAATATTTTATTTTTTTCATCTGGCAGATCCACATTATGTTCCTGGCACCTGGGCATTCACCTAGTGCCCATGGCTTGTGGGGGTTCTGGGGCCATTCAAAGGGAATGGTGCTTTTGTGAATGACATGACATAGTGTCACTACTTTATGGAATGTAGTTTGGGTTCTGTTAAAACTTGGCTTACAAACTTCACAGGTTTTATTTATCCCAATGTTAGAATATCTTCTTTTATCTCTTCTCAATTTGATCTGCTTCTTCTTATCAGTGCCGCACATAGTGGGCAAGAGGAGGAGCCCCTGATGCTTACCTGGGTTAGGCATCTTGCCTTGTTGGATGTATCATGATTGACATTGCCAGTGAGTTCAGCATTCTGCATTTCTCCCTATTTTTTTAACTGAGGCATGAACTGCATAAATGGAAGTATACAGCTGACTGAATTTTTATGTTTCTAATGCATGTGCCATGTAACTACTACCCAGATTAAGATAAAGAACATTTCCAGGAAGTTTCCTCGTGCCACTTGCTGTTTAATACCATGGTCCCAGAGGTAATCATTATTTGGACTTCTCCGCATACAGAATGTATTCCTTTGTATCTGACTTCTTTTAGAGCCATGTCTGTGAGATTTATCCACGTTGGTGCATATATTAGTCATTTGATTTTTTTTATTACTGTACCATATTTCACTGTACAAATCCACTATGTTTTACTTATTTATTCTCCCATTCATGGATTGTCTCAGTTTATGACTTTTATGATAAACCTACTCTGAACATCTGTCTTTTTGGTGGACTTAAGCATACACTTGTCTTTGGTACATAGCTGACACATGGACTGGTAGATTATAGGACAGGAAGGGGTTTAGTTTACTAGTTACTGAGTTTCCAAAGGGTTTGAAACTTTTAATTGATTCCTATTACCAACAACATTTAGTATTTTTCTTTAAGTTTTTTAAACATGATTTTATTTATTTATTTGACACAGAGAGAGTATAAGTAGGCAGAGCGGCAGGCAGAAAAGAGAGGGAGAAGCAGGCTCCCCAGCAAGCAGGGAGCCCAAAGCAGGGTTCAATCCCAGGACCCTGGGATTATGACCTGAGCTGCTCAACTGGCTGAGCCACTCAGGCACCCCTTTCTTTAATTTTTAATTTTAAAGAAATTATAGGTTCCCAGGAAGTTGCAAAATTGTGCGGAGGAATAGCTTTAACTAGATTCCCTCATCATTTACATCTTATCTGACCATAGTACAATATTGTAAGCAGGAGTCTGACATTATGCAGTGTGTGGTATAGTTTCATATCATCTTATCACATAGGTTTGTTTGTATAACCAACATCCCAGTTAAGATACAGAACAATTCCATCACCATAAAGTTCTCCCTTGTGCTCTTTTTATAGTCACAACCAACCAACATTTTTTTCCTCCAGCATTCCTAATTCTTGGTACCCTCTTACCTGTTCTCCTACTCTACAGTGACAAATCACTGTAAGAATGGGATATAAATGGAATCACACTGTAGCGACTTTTTGAGATTAGCTTTTTTCACTCAGGATAATGCCCTTGAGATGCACCCAATTTATTGCACATAACAACAGTGGTTCCTTTTTATTGTGGAATAGCATTCTGTGACATGAAATGACCTTAGGTTTTAGGACATTTTTCCAGTGGAGGACAGAAACTGTGGTTGCTCATGATTAATGTAGTCTGACTGGGCAATTTTCATCAGAAACGTATAGAAGTCATGATAAATGAGCAAAAGATAATGATGGCAACCAGAATATACTCATGTGAAGGAAGATGTCTAGCAATCTTCCATTGAGTTGTTTACAGTGTTTTCATCAAGAAATAGGTCTGGGTCTACTTGCTATTTGAGTCCCTTTAATCAAATGTTTTTGACATATTCTAGAAATAAAGATAAAGAAAGCGCAATGGAGACAGATTCCTTTTACAGGAACTGGAGTCCCTCAGGGAACTTAAGATGTTTGAAGGAGAATTACTAAGAACTAGAACTGATTTTCAAAAACACAGTCAGAACTTAGTCATATAACTAGTGCTGTTCCTCCCTAGATAATTATCTTGGAAGCTATACAATTATTCCAATGATAATGCCTTATTTAAAAGGAATTTCTAGACCCTTATTTTAGAATTGTTTTTGGAGTCTGTAACATTTACTTGAAAATCCTGGCCAGTTACCTTTTTTGAGTGTGACTAATATTTTAAGTGACACAGGCCAAATAGAACTATGCCTGATGAACATGTTGTGGGTGAAACTAGGAATACTGGTTTTGATGCTAAGCAAGATTTAATAACAAATCAATTACATTTGATTTTCTTGTTGCTCATAAGTTGGTTTCTGATAGCAGATCCAAGAAAAAAATCCAGTAGCAGCACTTGAATAAGGGTCTCTCAAGGTGTCCACTGTGAAAAAGGCAGCACATATTTGGATGAGTAAGTTCTGGTATATTCACCCCAAATATCCAGATTTATTATTTTTCATTAATATTATCACTTCTGGTCTAATTTTATGGTTTTCTCATGTTCTTCATTTTATATAGTATATATATAAATTAATATTTTATACCTGTTATATTTTTGACTTTTAAAAGTATTTAATTCTTACTAACTTCTAAATCTTCACAATAAGGTCACAAATATATTATTTCATAAACATTCAGTTTAGAAATGAAAAATTGAAATTACAGAGAATTTAAAGGACTTTTTAAAAAAAAGACATAGTAAGTGCTAAATGCAAGAACTGTAGTAAAAATCAGTGGGTTTTTGGTCACAGTGCAGAGATAGTCCTTTTTATGACATGGTATCAGAAATAGTAGAAGGCAGCTATTTTTTTTTTTAAAGATGTGTGGATCTGTGCTGTCTTGGTGATCACATATTTGTAGTAAATCTTGGAATCAGGTAATGTGATGCCTCCGGCTTTGTTTCTCTTTTTCAACATTTCCTTAGCGATTCAGGGTCTTCTCTGGTTCCATACAAATTTTAGACTGTTTGTTCCAGCACTATGAAAAATGCGGGTGAAATTTTGATCAGGATGGCATTGAAAGCATAGATTGCTCTGGGCATTGCAGACATTTTAACGATGTTTATTCTTCCAATCCATGAGCATAGAATGGTCTTCCATCTTTTTGTGTCTCCTTTGATTTCTTTCTTGAGTGTTCTGTAGTTCCTTGAGTATAGATCCTTTATCTCTTTGGTTAGGTTTATTCCCAGGTATCTTATGGTTCTTGGTGCTATCGTAAATGGAATCAGTTGTCTAATTTCCCTTTCTGTATTTTCATTGTTCGTGTATAAGAAAGCAGCTGATTTCTGTGCATTGATTTTGTATCCTACCACATCAGTGAATTGCTGTTCAAGTTCTAGTAGTTTGGGGGTGGAGTCTTTTGGGTTTTCCATATAAAGTATCATGTCATCTGTGAAGAGAGAGAGTTTGACTTATTCTTTGCCAATTTGAATAAGTTTTATTGCTTTTTGATGTTTGATTGCTATTGCTAGGACTTCTAGTACTATGTCGAACATGAGTGGTGAGAGTGGGGATCCTTGTTGCGTTCTTGATCTCAGTGGGAAAGCTGACAGTTTTTCCCCATTGAGAATGATATTTGCTGTGGGTTTTTCATAGATAGATTTTATGAAGTTCAGGAATGTTCCCTCTATCCCTATACTTTGAAGAGTTTTAATCAGGAAAGGATGGCACCAAAACAGACACATAGACCAATGGAACAGAGTTGAGGGTCTAGACATAGACCCTCAACTCTCTGGTCAACTAATCTTCAACAAAGCAGAAAAAAATATCTGGAAAAAAGTCTTTTCAGTAAATCGTGCTGGGAAAATTAGACAGCTATATATAGAAGAATGAAATTCGACCATTTTCTCACACCATACACAAAGATAAACTTGAAATGGATAAAAGACCTCAGTGAGAGGCAAGAATCTATCAATATCCTAAAGGAGAACAGAGACAGTAACCTCTTTGACACTGGCCATAGCAACTTCTTTCAAGATATGTCTCCAAAGGCAAAGGAAACAAAAGTGAAAATGAACTTTTGGGACTTCATCAAGATCAAAAACTCCTGCACAGCAAAGGAAATAGTCAACAAAACAGAGGCAACCCACGGAATGGGAGAAGATATTCGCAAATGACACTACAGACAAGGGGCTGATACCCAAGATCTATAAAGAATTCCTCAAACTCAACATCCAAAAAACAGATAATCATGTCAAAAAATAGGCAGAAGACATGAACAGATATTTCTCCAATGAAGACATACAATTGGCTAATAGACACATGAAAAAATATTCATTATCATTAGCCATCAGGGAGATTCAAATCAAAACCACTTTGAGATACCACCTTATACCAGTTAGAATGGCCAAAATTAACAGGACAGTTAACAACAAGTGTTGGAGAGGAGATGGAGAAGGGGGAACCCTCTTACACTGTTGGTGGGAATGCAAGTTGGTCCAACCACTTTGGAAAACTGTGTGGAGATTCCTTAAGAAATTAAAAATAGAGCTTCCCTATGACCCTGCAATTGCACTACTAGGTATTTACCCCAAAGATACAGATGTAGTGAAAAGAAGGGCCATCTCTTCCCCAATGTTCATAGCAGCAATGGCCACGGTCGCCAAACTGTGGAAAGAGCCAAAATGCCCTTTAGCAGATGAATGGATAAAGAAGATAGTTCCATATATACTATGGAATGTTACACTGCCATCAGAAAGGATGAATACCCAACTTTTGTTATCAACAAGGACAGGACTGGAGGAGATTATCCTGAGTGAATAAGTCAAGAAGAGAAAGTCAATTACCATTATAGTTTCACTTATTTGTGAAGCATAAGGAATAACATGGAGGAAATTAGGAGTAGGAAGGAAAAGTGAATTGGGATAAATCGGAGGGGAAGAAGAAGCATGAGATTGTGGACTCTGAGATACAAACTGAGGGTTTTGGAGTTGGGGGGGAATGGGTGAACCTGATGGTGGGTATTAAGGAGGGCATGTATTGCATGGAGCACTGGGTATGGTGAATAAACAATAAGCCTGGGAACACTGAAAAAATAAAATAAAATTAAGATGTTAAAAAAAGAAAAAATAAAGATGTGTGTATCTAAAAAATTATTTAAAGTAAAATAATATTTTTGTGGAGCAGCATTTTTAAAAAGGTATTTTAAAAAAGTACTTGCAAGCTGATCTAAACCATCATTTAAAAAATAATAATCTCATTTGATTCTGTCAATAATTGTACTTTCATCACTTCAGGCTAAGTGGATTTTCCCCTTGTTTCTAACCATAGTATTTGAAGCAAGATGCTTTTGTGGCATTTTAAACCAGGGCATTTGATTTTTCTATGCACTGCTCAGAGGATCAATATAGTATCTGCACTGTGCCAGTCTACAACATGTTGTTGTTCAGTAAATGCCTATGGAAAAAGAGATCCACACCCTGGTACAACCTCTGGGAGCAATGCGTCCCTTCCTTGGGGGAGAAATGGCCTTTCACCCAGAATGGTCTGCTGCTGTGTCTCACAGTCACTATGCTTGTCCTAAGTACTTGAGTAACTCCCCACTAACACTTCTCTGCATGTTCTCAGCACAGTGATGAATACAGTTCACCATGATAAGCCTTGTTTCAGATGCTGTCCCTTTCATCACAGCCTAGCTCTTCTCTTTGCAGTATCTGCAGTTGCTTGCCTTGATTAAAGGATAGAAGTTTCCTAATAACATTAGCCTAGAACAACTGCACTCAGAGAACTTTAAGTCTCTCTCTTTTTAACTCATGTTCAGCTGTATATTGATCTTATAGGCAATCCAAGACTGAGTTCTTAGAATTCTGCAGGGTCTTGCTTTTCCTTTTGGCATGAATTACCTATTTCTATCTTCAATCTTTGCCAATATGTCTCTTTCTGTTCAGTCCAGCAAGGTTGTGGTTTTAAGTGCAGTAAAGTGGGGATCAGTGTAGGGGGCATTCTTTTCTTCCCCAATGAAAATTTTCCAAAGCTGGGAAACTTAACAGAATTACTGGTATTTCTTTTTATTTATTTATTTATTTATTTTTTTTTCATTCTTTTTTTTTTTTTTTAATTTATTTTTTATTTTCAGCATAACAGTATTCATTATTTTTCACCACACCCAGTGCTCCATGCAATTCGTGCCCTTTATAATACCCTCCACCTAGTACCCCAACCTCCCACCCCCCACCTTTTTTATTTTTAAACAAAGAAAAAATTTCTTATATTATGATAAATTTTAATTTCCAGATTTTAAATAGTAAGGGGAAATTTCTCAGGTTGGCTGACATCATGAACATACATGGGATTCTTTTGTATAAAGAAAAGAGTAGAAATGTTCCCCAAATGGGAAAAATACTTGTGCCAAACAGCATTCCAAAGTTGTCAGATTTCTTTTCTTAAGCCCCTTGAAAAGCCAATGCTCTGAAACTTTATTGAAACAAAACTGTAATCAGTTAAACCAAGACTCAGAGGAGCCAGGATTCCTAAAATAGAGTTTGTCACATTATTTTGTGTAGATCAGAGGTTATCTGCTCTCCAAATATGGGAACATGTATTTATGTTTATGTTCATGTGCTGTGCATACAACCTTAGAGGAAGATTATTAAAATACAGATTTCTTCTAAGGCTTTAGTTGATCCTGTAAAGATTAAGTTAGTATGTGACTTAAGGTATTTTACAAAACAGTCACACAGAGTAAATCCTATAATCCTGGGATTTCAAGTGAATAAAGATGCTTCACATGTATCCAGGATCTTTATCAAAATGAAATGTTGTTTTTAAGGGAAACATTTTTGCTTTTGGAGAAGCATAATGAGAACAATGTGGAAGAAATAAGAGTGGTGACCCAAGGTTCTGTAATTTTATTAACCTTACTTTTCAAATAAATTAAAAGAAAGCAAAAAAAAAAAAGATAAAGTTAGTAGGTACTGGTGTATTTAAGTGTATTAAGTAGTAGGAAGATAGAAGATGAGGAAGAGAGGAGGCAGTGCCTAGGAATAGGTCCTGTTCCTCTCATACATTCTGTAACGATTGGCCATAGCTCTGGACCAAAACAGCAGTCCTTCTCAAGCGTGAAGCCATTGACCTCAGTCATTCACAAAGTGCCTCTCACTGAAGCTGCTGATAAAAGTGTTTAGCATTCAGAAGTTGATAATGCCCTTTTTTTTTTTTTTTTTTTTTTTTTTAGAAAAACAGGTAACCAGTTAGGTAGAGCTAATTTTTCTCATATGGTTCTATTACATTATGTCTAAAGAGAGGTAGGTGGGACCATGATGTTGGTCCTTACAGGAGTCCCATGACACCACACTTTATTTCATTAAAAAACAAAACAAACAAACAAACAAAAAACCAAAACTAGTTTTAGGGACACCTAAGTGGCTCAGTGGATTAAGTGGCTGTCTTCAGCTCAGGTCATGATCCCAGGGTCTTGGGATCGAGTCCCACAACAGGCTCCCTGCTCAATGGAGAGCCTGCTTCTCCCTCTCCCTCTCTCTCTGCCCACTGCTCCCTCTGCTTGTGTTCTCTCTCTGTCAAATAAATAAATAAAATCCTTGAAAAAAAACCTGGTTTTAATATTCAGGTGTATGTTGGTCAAAAACTACAGAGACTGATGTAAGAAAATATACTCTCCACACTGTGTGGAATCTCTTCTCCTTTATTCCTCCCTATTTTTACCCTTATTGGTGGAAGGAGATTCTTTTTTGCATAACACATTGCAAGATTTGCCTGGTGGCTCCTAAAATGACTGTGGCCTTGGCATCTGCTGGCATTTGGGCAACAAACCTTTGTTCTAGGTCTGAAGGTCTAACTTCAGAGAAGTATGTGACTCAGGCAGTTTGGGCCTGGAGAAATCGCAGAGGATCAGTGAGGAACATCTGTATGCCTGAAGCTTTGTGTTCATGAGGCTCATCATACAGCCCCAAGACTGAGACTTTGTAACTGTCTCAGGTGGGGTGGTCTTTTGCACATTTCCAGACGAGACTAAGTATAGAACTATTGCATGCTTATGTATTCATGTTTTGCTCTGTATTTTTGGCCTTGAAGGAAGGCAGCTGACCTTCCACAAGGTCTGATGTAGCACTCCCTCCCTCAGATATTAGCTTCCAGAACCATGCCTTTTGTGAATGTGCTTTTGTTTAGCCTACTCAAGGCTCTGTGTCTGCTCCTTCCATCAAACCAATCTTATTCCTGATAGTTGTCAGGTGATAGTTGTTCACACAGCTGAATTTCTCTAAGAAAGGTAATAAACATTAGCCACAGGGAAGTTGGCTTGTCTTGTTACTCTGCTTTGAAGAATGGGAAGATCCACATTCTTTTCCAGGATAAAATCAGGAATATATCTCCCAAGGTAGGATCATACTAGGAAATAAGTCTCCTGGTCTATAAAAGTTAAGTACAATATGGAGTAGAAACTCTGAAAGAAAGTTTGAGTTATGAAAAAGCAGAGGGGAAGCAAGGTCAAAGGGGAGGAAATTCCAGGTGCCCATGAGGGTCTGATTCTGTGAATATATTCTGACAGAAATGGCAAGAGAATAGTTTGCATCATCCTGAAACCCCTGTATGTGTTCATGTTACACCATAGATTATCTTTCTTATAAGTCACTGAGACAGTATTTTTCTTCAAGACATTGGAGATAAAAAATTAAGTTAGAAAATAGTAATCAGGTCTCTGTACTTCACTAAGTTGCTTTTTGGGGGGGATATTTTAATTTCTTTTTAATTTTTTAATTTTTTTATAAATGTATAATGTATTATTAGCCCCAGGTGTCCATGTCTGTGAATTTCCAGGTTTACACACTTCACAGCACTCACCATAGCACATACCCTCCCCAATGTCCATAACCCCACCACCCTTTCCCAACCCCCCTCCCCCCAGCAACCCTCAGTTTGTTTTGTGAGATTAAGAGTCTCTTATGGTTTGTCTCCCTCCCAATCCCATCTTGTTTTATTTATTCTTTTCCTACCCCCATAGCCCCTACATCGCATCTCCACTTCCTCATATATACACACACACAATGGAATACTATGCAGCCATCAAAAGAAATGAAATCTTGCCATTTGCGACGATGTGGATGGAACTAGAGGGTATTATGCTTAGCAAAACAAGTCAATCGGAGAAAGACAACTATCATATGATCTCCCTGATATGAGTAAGTTGCTTTTATTGGGACAAAATAACTCTTTCAAAGAGTGGAAATTTTCAAGAGTTTTGAAGGGCCATCCATATGCTTCAGAATTCAGATCATCATCCAAACATCAACCTTAGCTTTTACCTTATAAGTAAATGACATTTGTAAAACCGGCCATCTATACTTATTGTGACAGGCTTAGCCAGAATTTGGCTTCATTCTTTACATACATGCTCTCTGTTGTTTTTTTCCCTTTTCACATCATGACTTGTTCAGATATCTGGGACCCATCCAATTTTTTGATGCAATGCAGTACCCAGCTCTAATTTATCGCTTGCTTTTCAATATGTTAAATATCCAGCCTTTTTGCAGAAACACATATTGCTACTATTGAGATTGTTCTCAATTAGTAGATTCCAGAAGACTAGGGGTGGGCTTTTGCTGAAAAATAGTATTGCTCAAGATATTTAACAGTGCCCAAAATGTGGAGCCCAAAGACTGTCCTCCCACAGTAACTTAGAATTATTGCTTTGCCAGAGGAAATATTTGGGTGGATTTTTAAAGTGTTGACACTTCTCACAAGTTGAGGTGATCCCAACAGAAGAGGTAGGGTATTACTTTTCAGATTAGTCATTGAGAAATTCTCAGAGGTAGTCAACCTGCTGCTCCTTCTCAAATCTATATAGAGGAATAGCCTCAATGAAGTGGTGATCAAATTCTTGATTATTACCAATTTTCTTCTTGTTGTCCAGGGTAACTACTTCACATCATCTGGGTATAAAATTCTCTCTACACACTTTTGAGGGCATGAAAGATAAACTGTATTTGTAAATCACCAGTTTTCCAGAAATGGATACCAAAGTCAATTCATTTTTGGTTGTTCTTGTGTTCAATGCACACCTGCACTGGGGTGCAAAAGAATAAGTATATACTATCCCTAAAAATTCATAGTGTGATGGGAAAGAGTTATGTAAATGAGATTGGAGTGTCAAAGAAGATAAATTGCTGGAGGAAACTCCTTAGATTTTGTGTGTGAATGTATGTGTGCACAGATGTACATACATATACTTTTGTGCTGGGGGTAGGGCTGTTGAAGATAATATGGAAGGGAAGGACTTTAGTTTTGAAGAATGGATGACGTTTCACCAGATAAATTTGAAGGAAAAGTGTTTTTCCAATGAAGAGAGCAGTGTAAGCCAAAGCCAGAAAAGGGATAAGTATTGTTCTATTATATTTTATTTATCCTCATGACCTTGACATAACTGCCTTATTATAAATTGCCACACAGAGATTAAATATCCTCATCAAACACACATGAGAATGCTAATGAGATGGAAGTGGAATTAGGTCTTCTAATTTTTATGCTACCTTCAAATCAAATTTCCAAGGGAATTATGGGTGAGCTGTCACAACACAAATTTGGAGGATGTAATAGGACATATACTGTGCTCTCTTGGGCCAGCCATGGTCCAATGGAGCAGGAAGGAGAGAAGTGAGGTAATATTTATGGAGTATCTTTCCATCAGGTACCAACTGACAAATGTCCATTTTATGCTCATAACAATTGATTTTATAGATTTCAGGGCTATGATTCAAAAGGCTAACTTTATTTTTATGTTGTTCTCTCCCACCACCAAAACCCACCAAATACTACCAAGTGGGATAAATTAACTTCATTTGTTTATTTGTTCGAGTGAAGGGTAAATAGAATTTCCCTGAGAAAAAGGACAGATGAAGAATGCTTTGGGCCAAAAGAGCAACAAGTGGCCAAGGGATTGGAGAGATGTGATGAGGTCAGATATCTAGGAGCATTTCAGTGCATAACTGACACATTCATTCATTTATCAGTTCAGTCATTGCACAAATATTTATTGAGCTCTAACAATGTGTAAGACACAGTGCCCCCATGGAATCAGGATATAGCAATGACAAAATAAACCAGATCCCTCTTCTCACGGAGCTTACATTCTTAAGGGTAGAGGCGCACAAATAAAAAACAAATAAATAAAGAAAAGAAAATATCAGATGGTGGTGATAAATGCTACACAGAGAATCATAAAAGATTAATCAGTGTATATGGTTGGCAACTTTATGTTGAATTGGATGATTGGATGGCCAAGGAAGGTAGTATTTAAGCTAAGATCCATCTGCCAAAAAACAACCTCCCCCCCAACCCATATAGCTATGTCTAAGTCAAGATAAATAGGATTCTGGGTGCAATGTCTCTGAAGTAAGAATCAGATTGATGTGCTCAAGGAACATTGAGAGGGCCAGGGTAGTTGAAACATAGTGGAACATGGAGCTGATGCTAGATGAATAGGCAGGGGCAAGATCATTTATAGCTCTGAGAGAAGTTTGCATTTTATCCTGAGGATAATGGTAGCCACTGAAGAGTTTTAAATCAGAAATTATCTGAGATAATGTATAACGAAAATTTTTAAAGACCTCTCTGCTGTGCTAAGAATGAGCTTAGAGGCTCAAGAATGGAATCAAGACCCCTGGAGAACATTGTCATGTGAAAGAGTATTATCTTGGACCTACATGATTGCTTAGGAGGTTGTGAGAAGAGGATGGTTCCGAGTTGAATCATTTATGCAATAAAGACATAGGCAAAAACCTGCAAGAGATGGTGATACAAAAAGTGACAAGTTGCCAAGCATTTGGAACACAAACATTTATGCAGTGAGATATTTCTTGTTTCCTAGCCAAGAGCTGCTTCTATTTTTTCTTTCTTTCTTTTTTACTTCTCACATTTCAAAGATATTGATAGTCTTTTGAAGTTTTTAAAAAGGACTCATAAAATTGAAAGTTTTCTTTCATGGTAACAATGTGCAAATAATAACTGAAAACTGAGCTTACCTTCATAGATAGCAGAGTTTCATCTAGATCCATGCTGAAGGAAAATTGTGTAAGAGCCAATTTCTCCATGATATACCACAAAATATTAGAAGAAATGTAAGCAACTCTGAGTGTTTTATAGACTGTATAATGCCATTTGACCGAGATATAGCTTCAGTTTTCCTCTGATGCTATCCCAAAGCCACAGAGCATTCGGACAATTCCAAGACACATACAGCAATGGAAGTAAATCAACAGAAATCTAAACCTCATCGGATTTTCTTTGAAATCTTCCATTTTAAGCTAATGTAAGCTTGATATAAATCAAGACAGCTTTTATAACAATACATGATTTCCTTTGTCACTATCAATTGAACATTTTTTTAGACTTTAAAACATGAAGATGATGGTGGCTGCTTTTTACCTGTGTACAGTAGGATTTGATGTCATCTTATAAACTTTGTAGTGGAATAATACCTAATTCCGACTTTCACAATTTTTTTATGAAGACACTTTTGATTTCCTGATTCATATTTGTTCCTCCTACTGGTTTGTTGTCAAAAATTTACATCTTGGGTGAGTTGGTAAAAAGAATTTCTTCCATTACAATTAGCTGAAAGTCAGGGCACTCAGAAAATAAGAACTTAAAAATGAAGGAGGGAATAATTTGGAGGGTACTTTAAGGAAGATTCTCTGAAAGGATAAACGTGGACAACAGTAATTACTGGGTACATGTGGGAGAAATCTTAGAGGGCAGGATCAAAAAGGAAGGGGATGGCATCACCTCCATAGTAAAAGGGCAACAAAACAGAGGCAGGAAGTTGTAGTATAAATAATATGGGTGGTTGAGTCTTAGCTATCTCAATTACTGATGGGAGGTTGGAGGGAGTGTTGTATGCAAGAGAGTTTCTGGTAAAGAATTAATATGAGCATTAGGTTACTTTTATTTTTGAGAAGCTGCCAGGAAGAGAAGAGAATGTTTACCCAGGTGCCTCACTAGAGTCTGAGGACCTCTCTTCTAGAGAAAGCATAAATACCATTACCCAGTTCAGTACAGAGTAGGAGAATCTCTGACATCAACATGGACTCAGGAACACAACTGGACCACAGTATGCAAGGGATAAATATTTACCTCAATCTAGACTATTTTACATACCCTGTTTTAAAATCACAAGATTATAAAATACATAAAGAGAGGGGAAAGAGTGAGAGAGGGAGAGAGAAGAGCACTATGAAGAGATAAAAATGTGAAAATCTAGATTCAGAGATGACTCAGATATTGCAATTATCAGACATTTTAAAATAAGTATGATTAATATATTAAATGCTCAAATATGGACAAGGCAGAAACATGCTATAGGAGATTGGGAATTTTAACAAAGAGGTGGAAAGTAGAAGAAAGAGTCAAATGGGAAGGCTAGAAATTTAAAAAATATGATGAATATAAAAATATGAAAATATGATGAAAGAAATTTTAAAAATATGATGAATAAAAAATATGACGAATATGATGAAAAATATGATGAATGATAAATTACAATTGCCTTCAGCAAGTCTATTAGTAGCCTGATACAGCTGAGATGAGAATTAACAAATTTAAAGAAATTACTCAAACTGAAATTCAAAGAAAAAGTGAAATAAGTAAAAACAGAGCATCTAAAAGTGTGGGGTAATATCAATCTAACAGAGGTGTACTTGGTCTCTCTAAAGAAGGAAAGAGAGAGAATGGCCATAATAATATACAAAGATATAATGGTTGATAACTTTTTAGAATAATAAAAGACATCAAATTCCAGATCTAAGAATATAAGAGAAACATACTCAGGCTGAATATGGAAAAGATTCACTTGGAAATATCTGCAAATATGAACAACCAAAGATAAAGAGAACTCTTGAAAATAGCCAAAATTTAAAAAAAAGATACATTATATAAGAGGAACAATAAAAATAATTACAGCAGACTTCCTTCAGAAGCTCTGCAAGCCACAAGACAATGAATTAACATCTTTAAAATACTGAAAAAAAAAAATAAAGACAAAATCCTGTAAACCCCAAATTATATACTCAGCAAAAATATCTTCAGTCTTTTTCATGATGTCACCACTCCTGCATGGATAGATTTTGAAACCTTTCCTGACTGTCCCAGTAAATTTTGACCATTGCCTTCTCTGGATATCTATAGCTCTGATCGTCAAATCCCATGTTAGGTATCTGATTATTCCCTGTCATATCTGTTCTCTAAGGATCACATGTGTGTCCAGAAAGTTGACCGTTTTTAGGAGGAAAGAAAATTCTGTTGCACCATCCTCTCCCTAGCTCAGTGATGGATTTACGGTAGGAGAGTGATATGTTTAACTCAAGCTTCTTGGTTGGTTACTTTTGGTCAGGAGATGGTACACTTTTTCCTGTAATGATCCAAGGGGCAAGGCTCTATAGATAGGCAAAGTAGAAAAAGAAAGGCCAGGGAAGGCAGTGACCTTTTTCAATGGCAGGCATTGCTCTTCATTTTCTTACAAGCAGAATCTCTCCCTCCTCCCTACCCTACTTCTCTCCCTCTACCTCCAAAAGGTCTGCTTTTTTTTCAGTGCCTTCTCTGATAAATTGTTTGGTGATAGAAGAGCAAGAAACTTCTCTTACTGCTTCCACCCCATCAACACTGATAATTCCAGAACTGCCTTTCTTAGAGCAAGGGAATGAGGCCAGTCAGCCACAGAAAGTTTTGTCTTGTTGAATGGAGAAGCCAAGTAGAGGATTTCATAAGAAAATAGGGTGGACTCAAGGGGAGCTGCGGGAGAAGGCAGAGGGGAGACATGAGGGTCCTCACAGTGGGGGAAGATCTTTCTCAGAAATGAGATTAGAGATCCAAGGAGGAGAATTTGAAAGTTTTGTTGAGATATCTTAAGTAACTCTGTATCCCCTGACATTGCTAACACTTTGGGAATGGGATATATTAGGATGGGAGGGAAGAGGGTAATATTGCAAAATACTGACTCTGGCCTTAAAGAGGGTTTGGATAGAATGGGTGGCAACCAAAGGAAGCCTAGCCCTCACAGATTAATTAACATTGCCATAGTGAAAAAACATCTGTGATTCTGAGTTTTGCCAACACTTTCCTGGACATTGCAGAAAAACAGCACTTAAAAAAATCACTTAATTTTTTAAATGGGCAGGTGTAAACCTTGTTTTAGCAGTCCAGTAGGAATTACATTTTAAGCCTGGGAGCAGATATGCATGCTAAATTTTGCTTCTCAAAATAGAAACTATGAACAGACCTGAAATGATTACTTTAGTAGTCAAATTGCTGGGTATAATAAATCAAGAGGTCTCTGCAAATACAGATAGTCTCTAAATGCAATGTACTTTAAATATAGACAACAAACAACTCTACTGAGGGACCACAGCTGCATTTGAATATATGTTCAGAAGCCTGTGCTTTCTTGTCCCCCATCTTTCTTTAATAGTCACTTTCCTTCCACAAGAGGTAACCTGCTTGCGCACATTAGGGCTGCTTCTCTCCAGGCATGAGTCTTTTACTCCAGGCCAGCAAAGCTAGCTAGTAAGCAGTTCTTTACATTAGCTTTGGTTGCTACTAACTAAATAAGGCTGTACTTGGGCTTATTACGAGAAGATTCTAAGTTCACATCCAGAGATACTTCTGCCAAGATGCAACCAGTCAGCCCACCAGGCAGGACTCTGCTCTGCTGTAGCAGAGAAGCCCTTACCCAGATACTGCTACATAATAACTGCTACATAAAGAACTGCTTGAGTCAATAGCTGATTTAGAAGGTATTTTCTAGACTTTCTTGTACAATGTTAAGATGGTTCTGTGCATAATTACCTGAGGCTATTTCCAAGTGAGTGGCTAGAAATTGTGGTTGAGTCTTTCCAAAGATGACCACATAATTCCTTTTGTCCTACATGCAATTTTTTTTAATTTTTTTTTAATTTATTTATTTGACAGACAGAGTTCACAAGCAGGCAGAGAGTCAGGCAGAGAGAGGAGGAAGCAGGCTCCCTGCTGAGCAGAGAGCCCGATGTGGGACTCGATCCCAGGACCCTGAGATCATGACCTGAGCCGAAGGCAGGGGCTCAACCCACTGAGCCACCCAGGCGCCCTGTCCTACATGCAATTTTACAGCGTGGCTTTGCCCTCTTCCATCAAGAGATGGAATTTATTTTCTTTCCCTTAAGTCTGCCTGGATTTAGTGACTCACTTTGAATAACAGAATTGGGTAGAAATGACATTCTGGGAATTCTAGACCTAGGCCTTGAGAGACTTAGCAGTTTTTGTTTTTACCCTCTTGGAGCCCAGAGCAACCATTTAAAGAAATCTGCTTGAAGAGGGAGGCCATGTCAAAACAATCCCTGGATGATATGAGATTATAAAGAGAAGTGCAGCCTTGCCCTGACCATTGCAGCCACCCCAGCAAAGCGCCTACTAGGAGGCATTGCTATGAAGGCACGGTAGGCTCTCCTGCTCATCTGAACTGCTCCAGAAGACCTCTTGGGAAGCACAGCCGGTTCCCCATTGTAGAATCATGAGCATATAAATACTTTCTGTTGTTGCCAGCCACACATTTTTGAAGTGCCTTCTTATAGAACAGTAAAAAACCAATACTGAAGTAAACACCATTATATTCTCTGTTTTTACAACTTGGGCCTTTTTAGATTTTCATAGAAGTGATATCATACAGTATTTGTCGTTGTCTGACTTACCTCACTTAGCATATTGGCCTCAAGATCCACCCATGTTGTAGCAAATGGCAGGATTTCCTTCTTCCCCATGGTTGAATAATTCTCCATTGTGTGTGTGCATGCACATGCGTGTAAGTTTTTGTGTGTGTGTTTATGTGTATTACACTTCATATATTGTCAGATATTTAGGTTGTTTCCATTATCTCGGCTATTGTGAATAATACTGCAATGCCAGTAGGACTTTTTTTTTTTTTTTTTTTTTTTTTTTTGGTAGAAATCAACAAATTGATTCTAAAATTTGTATGGAAAGGCAAAGAAAGTAGACTATTTAAAATGATTTTGAGAAAAGGACATAGAAACAGAAGACTCCCATTATCATATTTCAAGACTTACAAAAAAGCTACAGTAATCAAAATAGTGTGGGATGACTAAAATATGTATGTATAAGTCAACCATATATAATAGAGTCCAGAATATGACCTGTATATGGTTAACTGATTTTAAACAAGGCAATTTGAAAGAGATGGTTATATGACACTCCACAAAGAATATATCCAAACAGTTAGCAAACATATGTAAATGTGTTCATTTTCATTAATCACCAAGGGAATATGATACCATTGTTCAACCTTCCAAAAGGCTAGAATTAGAGACTAAAAATTATAATTGTCAACGAAGATATCAAACAACTGGAACTCTTATATACTCTTGCTGAGAGCATATACTCTTCAATACTCTTAATACTTAAATACTCTTGCTAAGAGCATGAACTCTTAAATATTCTTGCTGAGAGCATACAACTATCTTGGAGAGCTGTTTGTTTCTACTAAAACTAAACATTTGTATACGCCATGACACATTCTACTTCTGGAAGTATCCCAAAAGAAATACATGTCTCAGTTGGGGGAGCTAAGATGGTGGCATAGTGAGAGGGCTCTACGCTAGCCTCATTCCTTGAACACAGCTAGATAACTATCAAACCATTCCGAAGACCCAAGAAATCAACCTGAGAACTGATAGAAAAAACCGTACAATTAGGGGGAGAGAAGAGATCACATTGAAGAAGGTAGGAATTGCAGAGACCTGGTTTGGGGGAGAAACAGATCACAGGTGCTGCAGAGGGGAGAGGGCCATAGTCATGGAGAAAGGTGAGAGAGAGAGTGGCACATATAGGGATACACACAAGGAGAACATTTCCCAAAGCCATTGGCTGGGAAATGAGAGGGGCTGCTCTTTCTGAGTTTTTGCAACCAGCAGGACTCAAAGACTGGGGTTTTAGTGGTTGGTGGGCTTGACTGAGATAGAGACTTGATGGTGCTGCCCTACTTCTGGAGAGAGGGTAGGCAAACAACTCTGGGGCAGACTAGGTGATCTGAGGATAACCTAAGATGCACAGGGGAGAGACTGTTCACTCTTGGAGCACATTTGCAAGAGGTGGCATTCACAGTTGCCTCTCTGGGAACAAAAGAGCCAGTGGGAGCTATTTCCCTCCCCTGCATCTTAGCATAGGTGCAGAGACACTTGCCGAGGACAGCTAATCTGGACACTGGCTGTTCAGCCTGCTTTGCTCCAAGTCCCATGCCCCTGCACTCTGGCATGACTGCCCTTCTTGGTCAAACCTGCATCCATTCCTCCCACAGAAGACCAGGGCTCTGCCACAGCACATCCCTAAAAGTTGGAGTTTTAAAAGTCAGCAGATTGGCTCGGACAGAGCCCAAAGTGCACTGTGCTGTTCCAGGCAGGCAACAACCTGGAGACAGTGTGAAAACAGCGATCTGAAAAATGGGATGCACACGGGGGAAATTATTTGCTCTTCTAGGGGTCTGTCCTTCAAAGCAGCAAGGAGAACAACCGCTCTCAGGGGACAAAGGAGCAGGCTAACCCTGTTTCCCTCCCCTACCCCTCAGCATAATCCAACTTCAGTAAACAACACAGTACCAATACTGGCTGCTAATTTGCTTACACCGAGTCCTGCTGCCCTGTGCTCGGCTGGGACTGCTTTTTTTGGGTAAGTGTGCCCAAGGACCAGCCCAGAAGGCCTCTTTCCCAGAAGACTAGCATAAACCCATGCATGCACCCATGTCTGACCCTATGGAAACAGTATGGGATTTGCTCAAAAAGTTAAAAATAGAACTACACTATGATCTAGTAATGGCCCTACTAGGTATTTACCCAAAGGATACAAAAATACTGATTCAAAAGGATACATGCACCCCAATTTTTATAGCAGCATTATCACGGAAAGAGCCCAAATGTCCATTGACTGCTGAATGGATAAAGATGTGATATATATGTACACTGGAATATTACTCAGCCATAAAGAGAATGAAATCTTGCCCTTTACAGTGATATGAATGGAGCTAGAGAGTATTAAGCTAAGTGAAATAAGTCAGTCAGAGAAAGACAAAAACAGTATGATTTCACTCATATATGGAATTTAAGGAACAAAACAAATGAGCAAAAGGAAAAAAAAAAAAAAAAACAACAACAACAGAGAGAGGCAGACCAAGAAACTGACTCTTAACTGTAGAGAACAATCTGATGGTCACTGGAAGGGAGGTGGGTGGGGAGGCTAGTGGCGGGATGTGTTACACAGGTGATGAGAATTAAGGAGGGCTCTTGTTGTGATGAGCACTGGCTGTTGTGTGTAAGTGATGAATCACTAAATTCTACAGCTGAAAGTAACATTGCACTGTAATGTTAACTAACTGGAATTTAAGTAAAAACTTGGAGGAAAAAAAAAAGTAATGCATGCTTCAGAACCCTGAAATACATGTTTAAGAATATTCATAACAGTATTATTAGTAATAGCCCAAGGCAGGAAGTGCTCCAAATGACCATTAGTAGAATGGATAAATAAATTAGAATATTATTACACAGAATACTATATAATAATGAAAAAGAACAAACCACTGCTACATACAATGTCATGAATGAATTTCACAAATGTAATGTTGTTGTTTTAAAGTTCATTTATTTACTTATTTCTCCACTCAGTATGGAGCTCAAACCCATGACCAGGAGATCAAGAGTCACATGCTCCCCCAACTGAGCCGATCAGGCATGCTGGGAAAAGTTTTCAATTAGTAATAATCATTCCTCAGATAAACCTCCCTGTCTGTGATACTGGAAGTGAGCAAAGCTACAAATGTAACACTGTTGAAGTCAGATGTAAAAGGATATACACTGTATGATTCTATTTACATAATGTTCAAAACAGGGATACTGTTATATTTGAAATCATATACTTGGTTACATTTAGGAGGAGAGAGGAATGATTGGCATGGGGTACAAGGAGAGACTTCTGAGGTGCTAGTAAATAGTTCATTGTTTAACCTGTGTGGTGGCTATGTTCACTTTGTGAAAATTCTTCATGTTATGTGGTTTTAATCTGAGTGCTTTTCTTAATGTAAATCTTTCTTTAATAAGAAATTTATTTAAAAAATACATATGAATGTATATATTTGATTTTGCCTTTTTTGATCTTAAAATGAAATCAAACTGCACATATTCTTAAATGATTTGCTTTTTTCATTTAATGTTTTTATTCTGGAATTATACATTATTTGTATATTTATTTTATATGTTTATATATGTAACTAAAGTTAGATCACTAGATCTCTGTATGATCATTACTATGTTTGAGGAAAATCACTCTTGCTGTTATTTGGGGAACAGATCTGAGAGGGAAAATAGCAACAAGGAAACAGGTTAGAAGATGACTGCCTGGGGCACCTGGGTGGCTTAGTGGGTTAAAGCCTCTGCCTTTGGGCTTTAACCCACTCTGCTTGGGTGATCCTGGGGTCCTGGGATCAAGCCCCACATTGAGCTCTCTGCTCAGCAGGAGCCTGCTTCTCCCTCTCTGTCTGCCTGCCTCTCTGCCTACTTGTGATCTCTCTCTGTGTCAAATAAATAAATAAAATCTTAAAAAAAAAAAAAAGATGACTGCCCAAATTTTGGACGACTTAAGGTGACCTGATCAAAGGCAGTGGAAAGAACAATGACAGTGGGGCCTGAGGTTTAAGAAATGTTCTTGTAACATTCCCATAAGAGGGAGTGAACTAATTGGATATTGGAGGTAATAGAAAGTAAAAGCTTTAAGGTAATTTCCATGCTTTTTACATGAGTGATAGGCTGGTATTTCAACCCTAGCTACACATCAGAATCACTTAGAGGGCTTTTTAAAAATAATAGGACTGTACTTTCCCCTTCAATAAAAAAATAATTAAATTAGAATACCTGAGAGTAGGGCCCATGTTTTGGCACTTTTTCAATATTCCAGGCAATTTCATTCTGTGGCTTGGCTAAGCACTTTAACACTAGACTTTAAATCTCTTATGGACTGGGAACATCTAATTTGTTACTGAGTTTTCAGAATCTGGCACATGTTTGATTTTCAGTGTATGTTTAACAGAATTAGTAGATGAGTGAAGAATTAGAGGAAAGAGGAACAAGTTATGGGCAGAACAGGTTCTGGACATCTTGAATTGGAGATGCTGTAATGTGTCCATGAGGTGACATGACATGGACATATAAGGGCTTGCAGCTCTAACTCCAGAGAAAACTTGGGGTTGAAATGTAAACTTAGGAAACAGGGAAAAATAGGCGGTGGTTTGAGTCATGGTTATAGATATAAACATAGCTCCAGAGGACTACAGAGTTTGAGAAACAAGAGGAAGAGTGAATCTAGAGGAACAGATGAATGAATAATCCAGCCCCTCAGTTAGTGACCATAACTTGGTCTAGGAATTGCATTGTTCCCTCTACTCCCCTCCTGCTAAGGTCTAGGACACCAGTTTCTACTAACAGACATTCTATAAACATATATTTTTATCCCCAGGGGTACAGGTCTGTGAATCACCAGGTTTACACACTTCACAGCACTCACCAAAGCACATACCCTCCCCAATGTCCATAATCCCACCCTTTTCTCCCAAACCCCCTCCCCCCAGCAACCCTCAGTTTGTTTTGTGAGATTAAGAGTCACTTATGGTTTGTCTCCCTCCCAATCCCATCTTGTTTCATTTATTCTTCTCCTACCCACTTAAGCCTCCATGTTGCATCACCACTTCCTCAGACATTCTAGATGCAGCTTCCCACTGCATGATTGTGAGCCCTTTGACTTTCTGTACTTCAGATCCCTGGTGGTTGCCTTACTTCTATGATTGTGTCTAATTCCAGTTCCCTGGCTTCCTAAGTCTTTAGTGTTCAGCCACAGTTATTTTGTTGTTGTTAACTCATAATACAGAACATGATGGTTATAACAGAGAGCAAGATTTTTGAGGCTTTTAAAGCTCTACAGTTTTTTTTTAAACAAATATGCAACAAAAATTTGGTTAATGAAAACCTTATTTAGATCATTTTAATCTGCAATCATCATTAAAACAATAAATGTGTATATTTTATGATCTTGGAGAATTAAAGGGTGAAAGCATCCCACTTATATATAAGAACATTACCACTTTCAAGTGTGTTCACTAGTTTTTGCTCCATCTCAAATATCTCAAATATCTCAAATATCTCTTTATTTATAGTTTGAAATAATCACCACTACTTGGGTGATTTCTTTGTAGGTTAAAGTTCAACAGATTTTTGTTTATGCCATTAAAAATAATGGTGCATGAAAATGTCTCAAATTTAAATGTTATAAATTTAGTTTTAAAACTGAAAACTTAGTTTTAAGCTTATGTCAAGGGATCAGACATAGTGAATTCTTATATATAAACTGGTATGATTATGTCAGAAAAAAATTCTAGGCAGCAATTCATTTTACTAATATGTAATCAAGAAACAGCATTTGTTAGCTCCTTGGTATTTTGTTTTGGTGATTGTTGCATTAAAAAAATACCTATTTTTGTTTTATCTTGAGAGTCTGCCGAATAAATACTTTGTTGAACACTTGCTATGCTGGGAATATTGAGATAAATAGCCCATGTTTTTAAGAATAGTATGCTGCTTCAGTCAGGCTTCCACTAGAGAAGCAGGATCAATGGGGCACACACACATCTATCTATTTCTACTTCTGTTTATATAGTAAGGAATATATCATAAATTTTTGATCTTATGCAATTACAGGAGCTAAAGCGTCCTCAGAGACTATTACTTCTATATCTAGAGCTACATCCCAGAGACTGCAGCAGTCAAACAGGCATTTGGGAAGCACAGATGGATGTAAAGTGGGGGAAGCAAGGAACAAATGAACTTTAACCTACAAAGATGAACTGGAACTTGTCAGTATCTCTCTGTCTTTACACCTAGAGGGCAGGGTGTCTTGCAGGTGAAGTTGGGGCTCTGTCATAGGGCTTACCAAGCTCCTGGTCCAGGAGTCAGAGAAGCTGAAGAAGGATCCAGTAGGTGGTGTGGCAGCTGGTGGCTTCCCTAAAGCCTGCACCACCCAGAGGAGCCTACAGATAAGCATCCGTGTGAGATGCAGCCGTGTCTCATTCCTACACTGAGCTTCCAGGTGTACAAAGTGAAGATGGCTGCTGTTTCATCTCCACCTTTCAAGTCTTGCCTAATGCCTCTTGCAGCCCAGACTAACCCAGAACTATGCAGGGAAGATTCTGGAAAATATAGTTCCAGTCTAGCTAAGTTGATGTGATGTAGATACATATACTTGTCCATTTGTCAGTCATTAAACACTAACAGCAACCTTGTGAAGAAATTAGGAAATATATATTCATGCTACTGATGACAGAGGACATAGAGTCTCTGAAAAGTCATGTGACTGCTGAGGACCCAGGTAATGAGAGGAGGGTGGAACGAAGGCCAGCATGTTGGTCTTCTGATTCTCAACCCTGTGCCCTTCTAGCTCTTCCACTGCCTGTAGATAATGGTGCCACCCCCAACGATTATATTGCTCCCTAGTGGCATTTATGTAGATATGAGGCATTTTTTTTCAAACTTACTTGTATGACATTCATATTGAAATCACTGGGCCCTTTCAATAAATCCAGGAGGACTAGATAAGCAGTTGTTCTCAATGAGGAGAACTCTAACAAAAAAAAAAAAAAAAAAAAAAAAAAAAGTTCAAAAGAACTGATTTAAATTTTAAAACAATGGATTTTGCTTTCTTTGCTTTTCTTTTCCTCTTCTCTTAGATTTTCTTCTTTAATAGTTGCAAGGATAACGATTTCAGAAATGATTTGTGTTACTTGAGTGGACTGCTTTCTGGATGGTATATTGTGTGACTCTGTTCCATTGGTGCCCACTCGTTCCATTGTGGCTGGATAATGTGCTGTTACTTCGAAAGGTCAAAGTCTCAAATTTCTCTAAAGATTACATTGTGGGTAGAAGCAAAAAAGGAGGAGTTGTGAGTAGTGAAAGTGGGTGTATTTAACAAGTTAATCCTTGGTTATTGAGAGCTAAAGACATATAGGTTGTCTAATAAGAATTCATTTTCATGGTTGAAAAATGGCAACATCTGGAGCATAAATTCTTGTGCCTGAGTTAGGGTTAACATGGTATTAGCTATTGCTCTTCCATGGAGGGTTAAATAAAAATCATTTAGCTTCTTTTTATCTTTGCTTCTTTTTGTATAAAAAGGGACTAACCTTTCCCCTACCACTGCCTACACAGACATAAGCTGAAAATTAATAGTTAGCAATATAAATGTTTGGATGAGACAACAGGCTACAGCTCTGTAAATGCAATCTTATATTCAGTCTCGGTTTCTAATCAGGATTTCTGATTCTGATGAAGATAAGTCCTCAATGCATTGAAAATCAACTGCTCTCTCGTCTCCAGCAAGCTCACATATTGCAACCCACTTCAAATCACTTTCTTTTTAGCTTTATAATCAATAACTCAAGAAAAAAACCCAGTATGTTAAGTGATACTTTTTCTCAAGTTTCTAAAAATACACTAGCATTCTGGCTTGTTAGATGTCTAATTCATCCTACTTGAACTCTGCTTTGTAGAAAATTTCTAGTGCAGTGCCTAAACATAAGAGTACTTTATAAATATTCGTTTCCTTTTCTCTTCCTCAGTCTCAGAAATATTACTGTGTAGCAAAGTTTTCCAATTAAATCTTCATTTATTCCAGGTAGAATAATAGACTTTCTTTTTGGGTTGGAAGCATCCTATTGTCAAAAGTAAACTTTATCTTTATTTCATAATTAAAAAGCAGTCAATTTTTATTTTTACTTTTGGGACAGATTTGGGGAACCAATAGATTTTAGCGCTGGGCAAGAGAAACCAAAGAAGGAGGAATACTCTATTTATGCTGGACATTTTGGGGGCTGTATTTTCAAAGAGTTGCATTCTCCTATTCTAATGTCCCTGAAAATACGATTAGGAATTTTGTTCTGGATCCAATTTTTTAAAAAGATAGATTTATTTATTTATTTGTTTGTTTGTTTGACAGACAGAGATCACAAGTAGGCAGAGAGGCAGGCAGAGAGAGAGAGGAGGAAGCAGGCTCCCCACCAGAGAGCCTGATGCAGGGCTCGATCCCAGGACTCTGGGATCATGACTTAAGCCGAAGGCAGAGGCTTTAACCCACTGAGACACTCAGGTGCCACCTGGATCCAATTCTTTAGGGACAAAGTATCCATGCTTGCTTTTTCCCTAGTTTGGTAGATACATCGTGCCCTCCGTGTCAAGAGTACAGTAGTTACATTAAAGGTATTAAAAATGTGCTTGCATATTCCTTCTCCGTGTGCAGATGCCAAGCCATGCACTTCACTAGCTGCCCAAAGACCAATTAATTATACCATCTGGAGAAACAACCCAACCTTTCCACACATGTGCTTCTCATCTGGACAAAAAAAAAAAAAAACTTTCCTTCTTAAGGAAAGGAGGAAAAGAAAGCTAGGGCATCAGCAGTCTGAATGTGTTAGGGCTTGTAGCATTAAAATAAATAGAAAATCTAGGTCAGAATTGGGAGAAAGTTAATGACGGGTTAATTCTTAGACATGTTAGTATCTGGCTTGGTGATCAATTAGTAGTGGAAAAACATTAGAAATCAAATGATTCTATCATCCAACTCTTTATTTTTTTTTAACTTTTAATTTTTTATTTTTTATAAACATATATTTTTATCCCCAGGGATACAGGTCTGTGAATCACCAGGTTTACACACTTCACAGCACTCACCAAAGCACATACCATCCCCAATGTCCATAATCCCACCCCCTTCTCCCAAATCCCCTCCCCCCAGCAACCCTCAGTTTGTTTTGTGAGATTAAGAGTCACTTATGGTTTGTCTTCCTCCCAATCCCATCCTGTTTCATTGATTCTTCTCGTACCCACTTAAGCCCCCATGTTGCATCACCACTTCCTCATATCAGGGAGATCATATGATAGTTGTCTTTCTCTGCTTGACTTATTTCGCTAAGCATGATACGCTCTAGTTCCATCCATGTTGTCGCGAATGGCAAGATTTCATTTCTTTTGATGGCTGCATAGTATTCCATTGTGTATATATACCACATCTTCTTGATCCAGTCATCTGTTGATGGACATCTAGGTTCTTTCCATAGTTTGGCTATTGTGGACATTACTGCTATAAACATTCGGGTGCACGTGCCCCTTTGGATCACTACGTTTGTATCTTTAGGGTAAATACCCAATAGTGCAATTGCTGGGTCATAGGGCAGTTCTATTTTCAACATTTTGAGGAACCTCCATGCTGTTTTCCAGAGTGGCTGTACCAGCTTGCATTCCCACCAACAGTGTAGGAGGGTTCCCCTTTCTCGGCATCCTCGCCAGCATCTGTCATTTCCTGACTTATTGATTTTAGCCATTCTGACTGGTGTGAGGTGATATCGCATTGTGGTTTTGATTTGTATTTCCCTGATGCCGAGTGATATGGAGCACTTTTTCATGTGTCTGTTGGCCATCTGTCATCCAACTCTTTTTAAAACCCTTTTTCACATCTGGCAGAAATAGCAGAACTAAAGCCAGTCTAAAGAATTTAGCCAAAGTGGTCAAGGTGTGGTCATACCCAGGGAGGGGGGTGTGGCCAGGCAGAGGAAAGGTGTTTCCCAGATACCACTGTATTTGAGCTGCAAGCACAAGTGAACCTTTGAGAGATACAAGTTGAAGCACAATTAAACGGACAACTGGAATAAGCAAAGATTCCAGAGGCAGAAAGAAATGGCTTCCTACATTTGCATCATGGTTGGCCAAAAAGAGTGGAAAGACATTTGGGCCAAGAAAATAGGGCTAGGATTGGTGAGTGTGGCAAATAGGGATCTTTCAGTTTCTTCTACTTCTAGGTTTCTTCCATTCTCTTATTTTCATTCGAAAAAGTATTTATTATTTTCCCTATTCTAGCACTCAATCAACTCTTCTCAGTTTTTTAAATGAGCACCATAAGGGCCAGGATTTTTTTCTCTTGTTTTTAGTGATATTCCTGGCACCTAGTGGAATGACACATATGAAACACTTCAGGAATATCTACTAAATCTACTTCATGCCATCAGCAACCTCCTGCCACAAAGATAAGAAGTAGTCTGTAATATATGTCCTGGATTCACATCTTCCTATGAATCATTCTGACTTCCTTCCCATTACCCTATCCTGGATCACATAACTTCACTCTCTCACACTTAGATTATTCATATTGCCTTTTAGCTATTTTTCTCTCTTCTGGTCTTTTCTAACCAATTGATGTTTTATTGGCTTATTAATTTTTCTTTTTTCTTTTTTTTTTTGTTTCCAGTTTTTATTTAAATTCCAGTTAGTTAACATATAATATAATATTAGTTTCAGGGATAGAATTTAGTGATTCATCACTTACACACAACACTCAGTGCTAATCACAAAAAGTGCCCTCTTTAATCGTCATCACCCGTGTAACCCATCCCGCACCAACCTCCCCTCCGGCAACCCTGAGCTTGTTCTCTTTAATTAAGAGTCTGTTTTGTGCCCTCTATACCTACACTTTGAAGAGTTTTAATCAGGAAGGGTCACTGTACTTTGTCAAATGCTTTTTCAGCATCTATTGAGAGTATCATATGGTTCTTGTTCTTTCTTTTATTAATGTGTTGTATCACATTGATTGATTTGTGGATGTTGAACCAAACTTGCAGCCCTGGAATAAATCCCACTTGGTCATGGTGAATAATCCTTTTAATATACTGTTGGATCCTATTGGCTAGTATTTTGGTGAGAATTTTCGCATCTGTGTTCATCAGGGATATTGGTCTGTAATTCTCTTTTTTGATGGGATCCTTGTCTGGTTTTGGGATCAAGGTGATGCTGGTCTCATAAAATGAGTTTGGAAGTTTTCCTCCCTTTTCTATTTTTGGAACAGTTTCAGGAGAATAGGAATTAATTCTACTTTAAATGTTTGGTAGAAATGCCTTGGGAAGCTGTCTGGCCCTGGGCTTTTGTTTGTTTGGAGATTTTTGATGATTGTTTCAATTTCCTTACTGGTTCTGGGTCTGTTCAGGTTATTTATTCCTGGTTCAGTTGTGGTAGTTTATATGTCTCTAGGAATGTATCCGTTTCTTCCAGATTGTGAAATTTGTTGGCATAGAGTTGCTCATAGTATGTTCTTATAATTGTTTGTATTTCTTTGGTGTTTGTTGTGATCTCTTCTCTTTCATGGATGATTTTATTTATCTAGGTCCTTTCTCTTTTCTTTTGGATAAGCCTGGTCAGGGATTTATCCATCTTATTAATTCTTTCAAAGAACCAGCTCCTAGTTTCATTGATTTGTTCTATTTTTTTTTTTAGTTTCTATTTCATTGATTTCTGATATTTATGATTTCTCTTCTGCTGCTGGGTTAGCCTTTCTTTGTTGTTCTTTCTCCAGCTCCTTTAGGTGTAGGATTAGGTTGTGTATTTGAGACCTTTCTTATTTCTTGAGAAAGGCTTGTATCACTATATATTTTCCTCTCAGGACTGCCTTTTCTAGGTCCCATAGATTTTGAATTAATGTGTTTTAATTATCATTTGTTTCCATGAATTTTTTCAATCCTTCTTTAATTTCCTGGTTGACCCATTCATTCTTTAGAAGGATGCTGTTTAGTCTCCATGTATTTGGGTTCTTTCAAAATTTCCTCTTGTGATTGAGTTCTAGCTTCAGAGCACTATGGTCTGAAAATATGCAGGGAGTGATCCTAATCTTCTGATATTGGTTGAATCTGATTTATGACCCAGGATGTGATCTATTCTGGAGAATTTTCCATGTACACTAGAGAAGAATGTGTATACCTCAATATTATCAAAGCCATCTATGAAAAACCCACTGCAAATATCATTCTTAATGGAGAAAAACTGAAAGCTTTTCTGCTAAGGTCAGGAACATGGCAGGGATGTCCGTTATCACCACTGCTATTCAACATAGTACTAGAAGTCTTAGTCTCAGCAATAAGACAACAAAAAGAAATTAAAGGCATCCAAATCAGCAAAGAAGAAGTCAAAATATCACTCTTTGCCAATGATATGATACATTCTGTGGAAAACCCAAAAGGCTCCACTCCCAAACTGCTAGAACTTGTACAGGAATTCAGTAAAGTGTCAGGATATAAAATCAATGCACAGAAATCAGTTGCATTTCTATACAGCAACACCAAGACAGAAGAAAGAGAAATTAAGGCATTGATCCCATTTACAATTGCACCCAAAACCACAAGATACCTAGGAATAAACCTAACCAAAGAGGCAAGGAATCTGTACTCAGAAAACTATAAAGTACTCATGAAAGAAACTAAGGAAGACACAAAGAAATGGAAAAATGTTCCATGCTCACGGATTGGAAGAACAAACATTGTGAAAATGTCTATGGTACCTAAAGCAATCTACACAGATAATGCAATCCCTATCAAAATCCCATCCGTTTTTTTTTTTTTTTCAAAGAAATGGATCAAGTAATCCTAAAATTTATATGGAACCAGAAAAGACCCCGAATAACCAAAGGAATATTGAAAAAGAAAGCCAAAGTTGGTGGCATCACAATTCCAGACTTCAAGCTTTATTACAAAGCTGTCATCATCAAGACAGTATGGTACCAGCACAAAAACAGACACATAGATCAATGGAACAGAATAGAGAGCCCAGGAATAGACCCTCAGCTCTATGGTCAACTAATCTTCGACAAAGCAGGAAGGAATGTTCAATGGAAAAAAGACAGCCTCTTCAGCAAATGATGTTGGGAAAATTGGACAGCCACATGCAGAAAAATGAAATTGGACCATTTCCTTACACCACACATGAAAATACTCAAAATAGATGAAGGACCTCAATGTGAGAAAGGAATCCATCAAAATCCTTGAGGAGAACACAGGCAGCAACCTCTTTGACCTCAGCTGCAGCAACATCTTCCTAGGAACAACGCCAAAGGCAAGGGAAGTAAAGGGCAACAATGAACTATTGGGATTTCATCAGGATCAAAAGCTTTTGCACAGCAAAGGAAACAGTTAACCAAACCAAAAGACAAATGACAGAATGGGAGAAAATATTTGCAAATGACATATCAGATAAAGGGCTAGTATCCAAAATCTATAAAGAACTTAGCAAACTCAACACCCAAAGAACAAATAATCCAATCCAAAAATGGGCAGAGGACATGAACAGACATTTCTGCAAAGAAGACATCCAGATGGCCAACAGACACATGAAAAAATGCTCCACATCACTTGGCATCAGGGAAATACAATTCAAAACCACAACAAGATACCACCTCACTCCAGTCAGAATGGCTAAAATTATCAAGTCAGGAAATGACAGATGCTGGTGATGAAGCGGAGAAAGGGGAACCCTCCTACACTGTTGGTGGGAATGCAACTGCACCCAATGTTTATAGCAGCAATGTCCACAATAACCAAACTATGGAAAGAACCTGGATGTCCATCAACAGATGAATGGATAAAGAAGAATTTGTGTGTATATATATATATATATATATACACACACACACACACAATGGAATACTATAGAGCCATCAAAAGAAATGAAATCTTGTCATTTGCGACGATGTGGACACAACTAGAGGGTATTATGCTTAGTGAAATAAGTCAATCAGAGAAAGACAACTATCATATGATCTCCCTGATATGAGGAAGTGGAGATGCAACAGGGGGCGGGGGGGGGGGTTGGGGGGTAGGTAAATAATAAATGAAGGAAGATGAAACTGGGAGGAAGACAAACCATAAAAGACTCTTAATCTCACAAAACAAACTGAGGTTTTCTTGGGGGAGGGGCGTCAGGAGATTGTGGTGGGGTTATGGACATTGGGGAGGGTATGTACTATGGTGAGTGCTGTGAAATGTGTAAACCTGGTGATTCACAAACCTGTACCCCTGGGGCTAAAAATACATTATATGTTTATAAAAATATTAAAAAATTAATAATAAAAAAAGAGTCTGTTTTGTGGTTTGCCTCTCTCTCTTTCCCACTAGCGCCACCCCCTCCACCATGTTCATTTGTTTTATTCCTTAAATCCTGCATATGAGTGAAATCATACAGGATTTGTCTTTCTCTGACTGACTTATTTCACTTAGCATAACACTTTCTATCTCCATCCATGTCATTACAAATGGCAAGATTGGTTTTTCTAAAGCACAATTGTAATCATAATACTTTTCTGCACAAAGAATGACTCTTCATCACTTGTCTCTTATCATTTTCACTGCTCTAAATACTTAATTGGCCTTACTTCCTTCATTTATAAAACTGGGAAAGTGAGCAAAATAATCTATAGAACTCCCATTCTGCATTCATATCCACATGGTTCTAGTTCATTTTATAATTTTTCAGAAGGAGGTGGTTTGGGACTCTTAAAAGTTTGTGGTTGTCGGGTGCCTGGGTGGCTCAGTGGGTTGGGCCGCTGCCTTCAGCTCAGGTCATGATCTCAGGGTCCTGGGAGTGAGTCCCACATCCGGCTCTCTGCTCAGCAGGGGGCCTGCTTCCCTTCCTCTCTCTCTCTGCCTGCCTCTCTGCCTACTTGTGATCTCTGTCAAATAAATAAATAAAATCTTTAAAAAAAAAGTCTGTGGTTGTCATCTTGATTGAGAGAATTGGGACACATAGTCTGATGTACTTTTCTTTGAAAAGGCATGGGTTATTAAAGAATAAGAGAACAAATATACAAGCAACTGTGTCTTTGACTTGTTGGTCCATGCTGAAGAATGCAGGAAACTATTCAGGCAGGTGGTAGTCCTATGGAGGTAGTAGCAGATGGCACTAATAGGCATGGATGCCCTAACAAGCATCTGAAGAAAAGCAGCCTACTTTGGTGTCTAGTTGAGAAAGACAACAAGGATGCAGTTGGCCACCATATAATTTAAAAAGCATGTAATTTTAGTGTTGTATTATAATTTTGAATAGTTATCTTTTATATATCTTATAAAAAGGGAATTTATATCTTATAAACAGGGAGTAAGTAGACTTCACTCATCTCTGTAGTGCTTTTTGAAGTTAAAGAAAAGCACATAAGAGAATGTGAAGTGGGTGAAGTTTTCTGTAATGCATATTTGAAGTAAGTCTCATAGAGCTGTTCTGAGATACCACATAGATTTTGATGAAGGAAGGGAGCACAGAGAAATTCAGAATCAAAAGGACATTTTGTGATTCATCCTGAAATATTAGCCACCAGTTTGGGGAATATAAATGGCTACTCTTAAGTCTCTAATTTAAAGTTGTCCTCAAATCTTTTTGGCTCATCTTCAGGCTACTAACTATATCTAGGGAACTGGGGTTCAGGGACCATGCGTGACTGGCCTCCATGTGGTAGCACTCTATGTCCAAAAATTTCTTTCCCTGGGATACAAACCATGAAGCATCCATTCCAGCCCAACTGGACTTCTGAGTAGACCCTTGGTTTCTCTAAACCTAGATGACACAGTGAATGTAAAGATGGTTTCGTGAGAGAGCCACGAGACAAAGAATCAAAAAGAAATCTCACAAACCTGTCAGGAGCCCAAATATCAACTATTAACTGGCATTATGATCTTGAGCAAGTCAATTATTTCTCATAAGTCTCAAGTTCCCCATTTGTTAAATGTAGATATTAAGTCAAAAACCACAAATCTTGAGGGTTAAATGATACAATGTACAGGCAAGTTCTTTATATACTTTAAAGTAGTACATTGCTCTGAGGTGTTATCCCATCTTGTATTATTCTCTGAGCTCATGTATTTCTCCAGGGAAGAGACCGTATCTTCTCATTCTTGTCTTGCCTGACACCTTTGTCATTCTCCAGATGCTGTGGGGCAGAGAGCAGAAACAAACAGCTAAACTGTCAAGCACATCCAGATTGGTATCTAAAATCTAAGTTGTGTGTCCCTTCCTCTTTTCATTTCATACATGTTTCCTTCAGCCATTTGCCCAAGCTGACCACTGGAAAAACTGATTTTGAGAGCACTTGGCTAATTAGAAATTCTTTGAAGGTAGGACTCATAGGCTGTAAGTAAAATCAGAAAAGACTGACTTCCTGGTGTGGAATTTAGGGAAGATTCACAGCAGATATGCTCTTTTGATGGGAAGCTTAGATATTTTATTTGGTCACTTGTATACAGCTGCTCAGGATATATTTTTTCTCCAGGGGCAAACACAGCTGAAGGATGTACAGTCTTCAGAAAACAGCTGGGTGGCAAAACCTTATGAGATTATGTCACTCTTTGCCCCTTAAAAATTGAATTACATTATATAATTTGCCATGTTTATAAAATTATTTTTTAACCCTCTTACATTTTTAAGTGTACAACACATTATTGACTGTAAGTTCAATGTCATACAGTGTATCTCTAGAGCTTATTCTTTTTGCTTAACTGAAATTTTATGCCTGATGATTGGTAACTGCTCATCTCTCACCCCTCAGCTCAGTCCCTGGCAACCACCATTCTATTCTTTGATTTTATGAGTTGAACTATTTTGGAAACCTATTGTAAATGACACCGTACAGTATTTGTCTTTCTGTGTCTGGCTTATTTCACTTAGCATAATGTCCTCTGGCTTCATCCATGTTGTCACATTTGCAGAATTTCCTTCTTTTTAAAAGCAGAATACTATTCCATTGTAGTGTATACCACATTTTCTTCATCCATTTGTCCATCAGTAGATACTTAGGTTGTTTTCACATCTTGGCTATTGTGAGTAATGCTACAATGAACACAGAATTGCAAATAACTCTTCAAAATCTCGATTTAAATTCTTTTGGATAACTATATAGAAGTGGCATTGCTCAATCATATGGTATTTCTATTTTTAATATTTTAAGAAACTTCCATGCTGTTTTTCATAGAGGCTGCACCATTTTGAATTCTTACCAACAGTTGTACACTATATTTTAATGGCTGTTATGTTCCTGTGGTTTAGAGATACTTTGCCCTTGACTAATCACCTTCCAGAACGAGGCACCAGAAGGTGTCTCTAAATATGTTTATTATTTCATGTTTATAAGTTTTTTCTTTTCCTTTTGCAGTGATAGACTAAACTAGAAGTGCCAAATACAGAGAAAAATCTTTAGCAAGAATGGAATAATCCCCTCTTCAGAGTCTCTGAGAAAATATGCTTAATATTAATTAAGATTGGAAGGTCATACAATTTTAAAAGACACAGTAGTTAAGAGCTCTGAACGTAGGAAATCTGATTTTACTCTTTCATAAACACAATGGTAGATGGACTATTTTAGCAGAGGAAAGAAACACTTATAATTGTAACTATCTAGGGCTTCTCCTTTGCCAGGTGCTAGGATTTCTCTATCTTCTGTGCACATTACTTCGATTCATTAGCCCTCTCAACATCCTTCAAGGTACCTACAATAATGATCTATATTTTATAGGAGTTGATTAATGCAGAAGTGAAGAAGCACGTCCGTGTCACATAGATGGTAAATGGCAAAACTAGACTTTTCATGGAGGCCTGTCTCCATAGACAGTGCTCAGAACCACCCCTTGGTCCTCATTTGTAACAGTAAGCAGATCTGCAGCAAGGCAGAAGGTCTCTCAGCTACCACTAGCTGGGGTAACTAATGACCCCTTTGCAGACTCATACCCATCTGGTAACTGAGTTAATTCTGAGGAGGGCAAGAAGCCCAATAGTAATTCAGCTGCAGAAGGTGGATCTAGAATTATTTGTGCTATCACAGACCCAATGTGCCTAGAGAGAGTCCTGAGTGTCCCCTGCCATCAGTTGAAATCTTAGCTTTCCCCAGTCTTTGCTCTGTTGGCCCTGGCTATTATATGAGGCTACATTCAACTCATTCTCTGACTCACATTTTGTACCCCTGAAACTGGGACTTCTCTAAATTCTGACCAGCTTCTCTGCAGCTCTGGGTTTGTCCTGGCTTTTGAAAGGCACCTCAGGTGAGAAGGAGAGAAAGCCAGATCTTCCTTTCAATGCCCTCTGCCATTGACTAGGATTCTGTTACGAGTACCTTAGAATTTTGGCACCAATGTTTGCTTTCACAACTCACCACCTCCATCTGGCTGTATGGATTGATCATTTAACTTGCTCTGACAATACCTAACGGTTGAATGCCATCATAGGAGCTCCTCCTATAACTGAGGTTAGAGTTTCCAGTCCACTTACTTCTTATGACAGTTTCCCTCTTTCTTACCCACTTCCCTCACAACATGCCTCATGCCTGGCCTGCTTGGGGTGAGGATCTAATTCCCCTGCTTCAGATCTCTGGGGCATAGCTTTTGAGTTCTGTGCAGCTCCTCAAGCACCATCACCTCCACTACCAGGACCAGCCCAGGGAGCCTGGGAAAACAGTGGTCCTTGATGCCTCCTTGGCCAGTTTAGAAGCTTACCTTGCCCTGAATCCTGATGTTCTCATATTTCCCAGGTACCCTCACTCTCTCAACTCTTTTCTTACTTCTGCCTCATATTTTAGGGCCCAGCTGGTGACTTTAGTGACAATGGATTAGTCAGATAAACCATCTATATCCAAGGCATTTGGCAGGTTATGAAGGAGTCCCAGTGGCTAATGCAGCAACAGAAGTATTTTTAAAGTTGGAAAGAATGACCCAAACCAAATGTTTGCAAGCGTAACAACTGTTAACAGTATTCCTTTGCAATTGTGGTATATCTTATAACTTTCAAAGTTGTTTTCTATGCATTTTGGTTGATTTAAAAAATAGATACAAATTCTTTGATGCTCTTCTTATCAAAGTCTTTCCTTGAGTTTGTTCTTAACCGTGTAACTTGCATTAGTCAATGGGACATTTCTGAACATGATGCAAAAAGAGGCTTAAAAAGCACATGTGAACTGGGACTCCAGCACTTTTTGGAACCCTGAGATCACCCAGTGAAGAAGCCCAGGTTGGCCTCCAGGAGAATGAGAGACATGTGGAGCAGAGGTGAAGAGCCTCAGCTGAGCCCCTAGGTAAGTATCCTTGCCATCTGCCAGACATGTGAGTAAAGTCATCCTGGATCACCTATCCCCTGCCAGTTTTTAGAGACCAACAAACACCAGCAGTTTTTAAAGACCAACTATATGAGCCCAGATTGGAAGAAGCATCCAGCCAACCTGCAAAATCATGGAAAGAATTACAATTGTTCTTTAAGCCAATAAGCTTTGGTGTGGTCTGTTATGTACCAATAGTGGATAGATACATGCTATCTCACTTGATCCTCATGATTGCCCTATGGTGAAGACAAGTTAAGTGACTTGACTCAGATGCTTAAATTGTTACGTAGCAGAGCCAGGATCAGGTCCTGGGTGGGCTCTCAACTTCTCCACCAGTGCAATGACACCTGGCAGCCTCTCTATCTGCCAGGGGCACACCTGATGAGATCATGTGGAATAATGAAACACGAGAATGCAAAGAGCCTTACACATCACCTCTACTACTCTCTTCCTCCGCACTTGAGGAATCGGAGGCTCAGGAGGGTTTGCCTTAGATCTCAAAGCTCAGAAGGTACATAGCAAATACATTTCTTGGTCATCTTCTCCTGCCCTATCTACTTCATGGAGCTCTGTGCTCTGGCTGAAGACCCCAGAAGATTCAACATTTTAAAGCAAGATGGTGACAGTAAGGTCATATGGTGTTGGGGACAGCATTTCAGGCCTTTGGCAGGCAACATGTATGTCTTTGTGTGTTTGGTCCAGGATGATGCTTTCAGAACCCTCAAATAATGATAGGTGGCTAGCTGCCTCTTCCCCTGGCTTAAGTTAACTATTAGTGAAACCTCTTCCCAGAGACCAGGGGGCCTCCAGAAGGACATTGCTGGTAGTTTTCTGCTATTGTTTAGCAACAACTCTGCTAAAAGTCTAGTGTGAAGGAAACACTGGAAAAGAGCCGTCTTTAACTCTGAAAAAGAAGAAGAAATAGACCCTGGTTTTAAACAAGTCACCCACAGGTACATACAGAACATCAGAACTTATTTCTGTTTAGGCCTTTTCAGCAAAGAGCTGCCACTTCTACAGCTCGGTTTTTTCATATCCTCATAAAGACCATTCTTTGCCAATCTGTATGAATTCAAATAGTCATCCATGAACTTTTGAGGTGCAAGTGAAGCAACTTAATCTTGCCCCCTCTGGCCCCAAGCGTAAACAAAGTCCTGAAAATGAGGTAAAGATCAGGGGTACAGCTTATAGTGGGAGTACCATTAAAAATCAGGATGTTCAAATATCTTCTCCCATTCTGTCAGTTGTCTTTTGATTTTGTTAACTGTTTCCTTTGCTGTGCAAAAGCTTTTGATCTTGATGAAATCCCAATAGTTCATTTTTTCCCTTGCTTCCCTTGCCTTTTGCGTTGTTCCTAGGAAGATGTTGCTGCGGCAGAGGTCGAAGAGGTTGCTGCCCATGTTCTCCTCAAGGATTTTGATGGAATCCTTTCGTACATTGAGGTCCTTCATCCATTTTGAGTCTATTTTTGTGTGTGGTATAAGGAAATGGTCCAATTTCATTTTTCTGCATGTGGCTGTCCAATTTTCCCAGCACCATTTATTGAAGAGGCTGTCTTTTTTCCATTGGACATTCTTTCCTGCTTTGTCGAAGATTAGTTGACCATAGATTTGAGGGTCTATTCCTGGGCTCTCTATTCTGTTCCATTGATCTATGTGTCTGTTTTTGTGCCAGTACCATGCTGTCTTGATGATGACAGCTTTGTAATAGAGCTTGAAGTCCGGAATTGTGATGCCACCAACGTTGGCTTTCTTTTTCAATATCCCTTTGGCTATTCGAGGTCTTTTCTGGTTCCATATAAATTTTAGCATTATTTGTTCCATTTCTTTGAAAAAGATGGATGGTACTTTGATAGGAATTGCATTAAATGTGTAGATTGCTTTAGGTAGCATAGACATTTTCACAATATTTATTCTTCCAATCCAGGAGCATGGAACATTTTTCCATTTCTTTGTGTCTTCCTCAATTTCTTTCATGAGTACTTTATAGTTTTCTGAGTATGGATTCTTAGCCTCTGGTTAGGTTTATTCCCAGGTATCTTATAGTTTTGGGTGCAATTGTAAATGGGATTGACTCTTAATTTCTCTTTCTTCTGTCTTGCTGTTGGTGTAGAGAAATGCAACTGATTTCTGTGCATTGATTTTATATCCTGACACTTTACTGAATTCCTGTATAAGTTCTAGCAGTTTTGGAGTGGAGTCTTTTGGGTTTTCCACATATAGTATCATATCATCTGCGAAGAGTGATAATTTGACTTCTTCTTTGCCGATTTGGATGCCTTTAATTTCCTTTTGTTGTCTGATTGCTGAGGCTAGGACCTCTAGTACTATGTTGAATAGCATTGGTGATAATGGACATCCCTGCCGTGTTCCTGACCTTAGCGGAAAAGCTTTCAGTTTTTCTCCATTGAGAACGATATTTGCGGTGGGTTTTTCATAGATGGCTTTGATGATATTGAGGTATGTGCCCTCTATCCCTCTACTTTGAAGAGTTTTGATCAGGAAGGGATGCTGTACTTTGTTAAATGCTTTTTCAGCATCTATTGAGAGTATCATATGGTTCTTGTTCTTTCTTTTATTGATGTGGTGATTCACAGACCTGTACCCCTGGGGATAAAAATATATGTTTATAAAAAATAAAAAATTAAAATAAAAAAAATCAGGATGTTCAAAATAAGCAAACAAACAAATGAGCAAAACAAATAAGCAACAACAAAAAACACCCCAAATTTTCTTCTAGTGTTCATTTGCAGACCTTCCCTCTCAGTTGTATATTTTAGGTATATTGTTTCCATTCTAAAATATCTTCCTTTAAAGAATTGTTTCATATCAAGGTAATTAAATAGGCAGACAAATAGGATGTACAGAATATGTAGTACAGTCTGTGAAGATTTTCATGCTTGTAATGGGGAGAAGGCAAAAGACAGGTGTTCAGGGACAGAGATACACTTGCTTGTTTTCTCTTATCATATCACAACCCTCCGCCTTCTTGTCATTCTATTTCCTGACTACGAATTCTTACTTTTTTAAAAAATATTTTATTTATTTATTTGTCAGAGAGAGAGAGAGAGAGAGAGAGCACAAGCACACAGGCAGGCAGAGTGGCAGGCAGAGGGAGAGGGAGAAGCTGGTTTCCTGCTGAGAAAGGATCCCGATGTGGGATTCAATCCTAGGATGCTGGGATCATGACCGAGTGGAAGGCAGACGCTTAACTGGCTGAGCCACCCAGGTGTCCCTAAATTCTTACATTTATAAAGTTATGCTAACTGGAGAAATATCATTGCTATTTATATATGTTATACACACACACATACATATATTTAAATTTCTATTACATGCAAAAGGGGAAATTGTACTTGAATCTTTGTGGTTTTTTTCCTAGGTGATTTCTTTTGTGGTACCCCTTTTTGAGTCCTAGATACCTTCTATGTGTATCAGAAGCATAGCAAGAGGGATAAGGATAAAGAGCTTTCCTGTGGGTGTGGCCCTGGAGATCCAGGCAGCAGGAGAAATGGCTCCTTTCTTGCTGCCACAGAGAGTGGAAAACGGAAGTGATGGTGATGGCCTGTTTAGCCTCAAAGCAGCCTCTAATTCATTTGGTTGTAAGACGTGAATTTATTTGAATAGTATAGTTGATTTAAATAATTTAAAAACAGTAATTAAAAAGCAGCATTATGGGGCACCTGGGTGGCTCAGTGGGTTAAGCTGCCTTCGGCTCAGGTCATGATCTCAGAGTCCTGGGATTGAGCCCCGCATCGGGCTCTCTGCTCAGCGGGGAGCCTGTTTTCTCCTCTCTCTCTCTGCCTGCCTCTCTGCCTACTTGTGATCTCCCTCTGTCAAATAAATAAATAAAATCTTAAAAAAAAAAGCAGCATTATACACACTTCTTAGACAAGACACCACTCATTTGGTTAAATATTAAATGAAGTGAGCTGACAGCCTAGGGGAAAATTCAGATGCCTGCTTTTATCCCAATTGTCTATAAGTGCACAATAGCTCTCATTGTCATATTAGGAAAATTGGGGAGAGAAAATAGATCTAATTTCCTATTCTTGTCACCATGTCACCCAGAATCCTTGAGCAGCTTCTCAGCTTTACTCTAGATATCAAATGAAAACTTCTAGCCAGTGCCCGCAAAATTGTGGCTTGCCTTTCTTGTCTTCCCTCATCTTTCAGAACCCCAGCGGGGGCCCTCTTCTACCCTGCAAACAACTTCCCTGTAGCATCCTGAGGCCAGGTTTTCCAGTCTCTCTGGCCAGGTGCTCAAACAACCCCAGAGTTTATACCCAGGTGCCTTGCATGCATTGGAATCTCTCAATTTCTCAGCATGTCTCCTCCTACTCAGGAACAGGCTAGTATTCTGGAAAGATCATCCACAAGCTTTTTGTGAATGGAAGGCTGGGTAGGAGGTGACAGAGCAGAGGGCTATTGGTAGGGAGAAATACAATCAGTTGGGGTGGAAAGGAGTGCTAAGAATTGCTTCTCTACATATTGGAAAGTTAGAGGGCAGGTGACTTAGAGCCCAATTCAATATAAAAAGCAAAGAGCAGGGGATATATTTATCTCCTTGATTCTTGATTCTATGCATTTTCATTTACTTGAATCAAATATTAATTATCCAGATGGATTAATGGAAACATTTCATCTTTTTACTAAGGTTACCTTTAATAATAATTAAAGAGTATGTATATACATATATGTATATATGCAAATATACATATACATAAATATACAAAATACATAGGAAAGTGATCTCTGGTTATCAGAATTTCATTTTTAGGAGCACAAGTGTTTGGATCATGTTTAACTACTTAAATGAAGATAAAGTCTTATCTTTTGATTATGTTTAGCTACTTAAATAAAGATATAGTCTTACCATAAAAATGAAAATAACTTGCAGATTATAATTTTCTTCTCCTTAAGAAATACAAACCTATGTTGCTGGGGTAAGGATGGCAAGTGCTGTCACCCTCCAGGCGCAGGTGAAGACCCACCCTAGTGAAGAAAAAGGAAAAAAGCCTTCTGCCTATGGTGAAGCTCCAAGATTTGTGCTCTGAACAGCTGGAGGAGTGAGTTCGCAATGAATACACTAAGGGATATTGGAGGAGTGACAGATGGAGAAAGTGTAAACAGGCTTTGGGGTTTGGTCATGTTGAGCATGAGATGCCTATTAGACATCACAATGAAGCTAATGAGTAGACAGATGAAGAGAGGAGCCTGAGTTCAGGGAAGACAGCAGGCAGTGGATTACATTTGGCAGGTGTCAGCAATTACGTGGTGTTTGAAGCAGCGAGACTAGATATATTATCCAGGGAGTGTCAGTAGAGAAGAGAAAAAGCTCGAGGACTGAGCCCTGGGGGTCTCCAACATTTGGAAGTAGTGGAAGTGAGGAGAAACCAGCAAAGGAGATTGAGAACAAATAATCAGTGGTATAGGAAGAAAACCAAGAGAACAATGTCCTCCTAGACTGTGAATAATGTTTCGAAAAGGCAGTGGTCATCTTTACTAAATGCTGCTGAGAGAGAGAGATGAGGACTGAAATTATATTTTAGGGCTCTAGTTCTTTGTGATATTAGGGTAACATTTTTTTTCCAGATCGTTTGTTCTAAAAAAAAATTTTAAGGATATTTTTTTTTATAATCCAGCAAAAATATATATTTATAAACAGAAAATTCACATAAGACATATTTCAAAGAAGGATATATTTTTTTAACTTTTTATTTTTTATAAACATATATTTTTATCCCCAGGGGTACAGGTCTGTGAATCACCAGGTTTACACACTTCACAGCACTCACCAAAGCACATACCCTCCCCAATGTCCATAATCCCACCCCCTTCTCCCAAACCCCCTCCCCCCAGCAACCCTCAGTTTGTTTTGTGAGATTAAGAGTCACTTATGGTTTGTCACAGAGGGAAAGAAGGATATTTTTGACATAGAAAATGTACCAATTTTATGTAATAAGTTCCACTGAATATTTTCTAAGTTTTGCTTTTTAATTCGGGACAAATAGAAATTAGAAATTATATTTTATTCCAGTCTTTATAGTTTATTATATTTTAATATTTGTAAATAGTTTTAATTCCAACATCAAAGAGATACATCATGAATTAGTTAACAATTTGTCTAATGTTAAGAATTTATATTTCAAGTTTTTGTTGATACAAAAAAATAGAGTTATTTTTATGTCCTTCTACCTCTCTCCACCTTTCAGAGCATTATGATTTTTTTATTTGTTTTTTAAAAGATTTTATTTATTTATTTGAGAGAGAGACGATGCCAGCTGGGGGTGGAGCAGAGGGAGAGGAGGAGAGAGAATCTCAAACAAACACCTGCTGAGTGTGGAGCCCAATGTGCGGCTCAATCTCACAACCCTGAGATCATGACCTGAGCCCAAACCAAGAGGTGGACCTTTAACCAACTGAGCCACTCAGGTGCTCCAGAGCATTATGTTTTAATATGACTCATCAGAGTATAGATAAAGTTTTTCATTGTATATTATCTCTAGAAAAGCACAGATACTAAAATCTGAATGTATACCACAGTTATAGAATAATTTTGTCTTAATTTTCCCTGATTCCTTAATTTTCCTTAATTCCAAAGGAAACATTGCAGACGAAAATCAAAATAGTCTTCTGTCCATAAAAGTGCACCCCTTGGGGCAGCTGGGTGGCTCAGTTGGTTAAGTGACTGCCTTTGGCTCAGCTCATGATCCTGGAGTCGAGGTATCAAGTCCCGCATCAGGCTTCCTGCTCATTAGGGAGTCTGTTTCTCCCACTGACCTTTCTCCTTTCCTGCTCTCTCTCTCTCATTCTCTCTCCCTCTCTCAAATAAATAAATAAAATCCTTTTTAAAAAGTGCACCCTTCATGTATGATAACAGTGCCTTTAACAATCAAAACTAGGACAGCTTCAAAAACAAGGGTAAAAAATACCATAAAGATTTAATGCAAGGGATGTGTTACCTACATTTTAAAAGATATCTTTTAGGAATATGCTTACATGCAAAAATTATTAAGCCATAAAATTATTTTAAAAAATATTTTAAAAAATATAACATTCTGAGGTTGCATTCACATTCTGTGGAAAGAAAGGAAAAAAAAGAAAAAAGCACTTTAACATTTAAAATAATAATTCCTTTAATCCCTCAGACGTGAAGTTTAAGAAATAGATTCACTAATTGAACAAATTATCTTTTAGTATCTCTGTGTTCACCTATACATTGCAGGAAGTGTTCCAGGTGCTGGTGCTACAGTAAACAAAGGGAAAAAATTCCCTGCCCTAGTGGGACATACATTTTATCTGGGGCAGGTAGACAAATAAATGAAAATCATAATAAATAAAGTAAATTATACAGTATGATATATAGTTATAATAAAAAGTAATATTTTTTAGTGTGTTAAGGGGATAGATGCTATGGAAAGAAATAGAGTAGGATAAAGGAGATTTAGTGATGGTGGAAGAGCAGTGGTGGTAGTCTAAATGAGATGCCCAAAGTAATCCTTATGGAGACGCCATTGTTGAACAACCAGAGGGAAGCAACAGGCGAAGGAGTTTGCCAAGGGATGGATGGCTGTTTATTCCAGACCATTTTACCTATATAAAAACAGCCTGGGAATATTTAAATGGTGTCTGCCTCCAGGAGCGAGAGCAGCTTTGTTTATAGTCTGAAGTAATAAAGATAATGTTTCCTTCTGAAAAACTAGCAGTTCATAGTAAGATATGGAGGTTTTGAAGTAGGAGTTCCTCAAGCTGTGATGCGAATCCATTGTGTAAAGAGCATCCACTTGGCCTCACATTTATGTTACTCCCTTAAGACTCTGGGCGCAGAGGATATTATTGTGAGCACAAAGCCCAACCTACCTGCTGTGCTGTGAGTAACAAAACTCTTTGTATTCTGACCGAACAGTCTCATGTCTTCTGCCAGCATCTATGAAACTAGCTAGCTAACTTTTTAGCTTGTGAGAGGAATAAAATCTCAACTCCTTCACAATTATTACAGGTGAATGAGTTTCAAATCTGACAAATTTACTTAAACCTTTTTAGCTATCAACAAGTTGACATGTGGCACATTTTGAACAGAAAATCCTCAGTTAGATCAAGTTATATATGTTAAATATATATGTATATATATATATATGTCTCTCTCTCTTTCTTTCTCTCTCTCTCTATATATACACACACACACACACACACATATGTCTCACTATATATATTTATACACACACGCACACATACACACACACCGGCATATCTGTATATATCACCCAATATGGGTTTATTATGATGAATAATTTAAGCGATGGTGAGCCTCTTGAAAAGAGATAAAGAAGGTGCATTAGTTTCTGGGACTACCATGTCAATATATCACAGACAGGATGATTTAAATAACGGAAGTTAATCTCCCCACAGTTCTGGAAGCTAAAGTCCAAGATCAAGGTGTCAGCAGATTTGAATTCTTTTGAGGTGTCTCTCCTTGGCTCGCAGATGTTTGCATTCTCTGCGTCTTCACATGGTCACTCCTCAGTCTGTGTGTTTTTTGTCCTAATCTTTTCTGATAAGGACAGCAGTCATATTGGATTGGGCCCACCCATATAATCTCATTTTACCTTAATTATCTCTTTAAAGCCATATTTCATTTCTAGAGTCCAGTCTGGCATGTAAGAAGCTTAGATGCTTACATTCCATTCTAACAACAGATTAAAAAGCTGAATGAACTAAAAAATGGATTAGATTTGTAAGGGAAGTAAAGTGACAGGGTAAGCCACTGCCACTAAAGTTGAAGGATGGGCAAATATGGAGAATCACAATTTACCAGAGCTGAAATCACTGTGGGAAGCAGTGCTGAGACAGAGAAACCTGAATTGTGATGGACAAATTGTTGGAAGCTCAATGTGGACAAGTTTGAGAATAAAAACTCTAGGAGAACCCAGACATTGTGCCCCCCCACTATGCCTCAAACACACACTTTTATGAGTTTTACTATCCAGAGCTTTGCCAGTTTTCATGCTGAATACTAGAGATAATTAGATAAATACTAAAAGGCAAAGAAGAAAATGAACCATTCGGAAATACACCACAGCACTCTATTCTCCTTAAGAAGGTCTACCTTCAGGGAAAGCTATTTAACCAAAGCCTAAGCTCTGGGGGGTTTATCAGAGCCTAACTGATGTGGGGAAAGGAAAATGTCCAACAGCTGGCTCTAACCTTCCATGTGGGAGAGAAGAAATACCCAACTCTAGCCCACTCTAGCTACCCACTTAAGGAGAGAGGGTATGAGAAACATGGATGAAATTGAAATTGAGAGGCACTTGTTCATGAAAGAGACCTAATCGCAGTGACGTAGGAAAGACATTAGGGTTCAAACCTGATGGCCTAGAAAGAAATCTTGAGATGTCTTTGGGGCAAAAAAAGTGGTTTTAATTAAAGCATGGAAACAGGACCCATGAGCAGAAAGATCGGCACTGGGATCATGAGGAGTGGTGATTATATAGTTTCAAGTTGGGAGAGGGTTAAGGATAGCATAAGTCTCTAAGAAATTTTAGAAACAAGGTTTTCAGGACCTTGAGGGGGCTTAGCTGTTAGGAAAAGGTTATTTATTACTGCCTAATAAAATCTTAGTCATGAAACCCTTCAGAAGTCTATCAGTGGGCCATATTCGTGGGGGTGACTGCCAACATATATCTTGGAGGGTGGAGATAAAGGAAGTTTCCAAAGGAATTTTTTTTTAAGATTTTATTTATTTATTTGACAGAAAGAGAGAACACAAGTAGGCGGAGCAGCAGGCAAGAGAGAGGGGGAAGCAGGCTCCCTGCTGAGCAGAGAGCCCAATGCGGGACTCGATCCCAGGACCCTAAGATCATGACCAAATCTGAAGGCAGAGGCTTAACCCACTGAGCCATCCAGGTGCCCAGGAATTTTTATATGTTAAAGAAGGTTTACAGGATCCCAGGGGCAGGGTGGGCGGGTCAGGCTAAGATTGCCTTTTGCCCTTACAAAGTATTAACATTGAGGCAGCTGAGCTCCTCCAGGAATGTCAGTCTGCCTGTTTCAAAGACTCATGAATGGACTATAAGTAGTAAGGGAATTTAATTTTTCTTTTGTCTCCGTTTCCCACATCAATAGGACTCATCCCCTCTCCTCACACCTACCACTGCATTGCTAAAAGCTTAATTGTAGCACTTCCTTTTATCTAGCACATCATGCCAGGCCATCAAGAAAAAATTATAAGGCCCTGATTCTAAATACAGCCACATTCTGAGTTATGGGGAGTTAAGACTTCAACATATGAATGTTGGTGGTAGGGGACACAATTTTGGCCCTGAAAGAAGAGAAGAAGGATCTAATTTAGTTTATGCTAATAAATTGAGTTTTCATAAATTATTTCATTAGGAAGATACTCATGGCTGGTGGATTCTTTTATTATTTAGTAAAGACATCTTTATTTAGTGTTCTTTCAATTGTAAACTACCAACATGTTAATTAAATACATTTAAAAAATATCAGTCACCATAATAATGGGGGGGGGTGACGAGAATAGAAAATGTGCTTACGTTCTTTATTCAAGTTTACTTTGGGGAATAAACCCATAGGAAATACAAATATCTATCCTTTCTTGCAATCCTCCTACTTCATTAACTTTTCAAATGTCATATGTTGTTGCCAATAATTGGATACAAGATGTAAATCTTTCAAACTGGTGGGATTAAAAGTGGCAAGTGCAAAGTACTTCACTGTATTTTAATTCTCTTCTTCCTGAGGCTACACAGTTTGGAACAGGACTCTGAGAATCTGTTCTGGTTTGGGTTTTGATAATTGGCTTGAACTCTTGTTGGCTACTGGCAGTCCCTTTGCTTATTCTCGACATACTTTAACCCAACTTTAATTGGCCTGCAGAAGCTTGCCCTTTTATTTGTAAATAGTGAGAGATGGTTGGGAGAGATGGTTGTTCAGTAGGGTTCAAACCCTCTCCTGTCTCAAGACAGGCTTGTTTGCAATTAGATACTTAATTTCAAGTTGGGGAGTACTCACAGAGTACAGCCTCTCTGCAGAGCTCTCCAGTGGCAAGCCAAGTGTGGTATAGCTCTTTAAAAAGGTGGTCCCTAATGAGAACTTGACCCTACCCTGGGGTGGCTTTGTTAGGACATGAATTCTTGTAAATGAGGAGAATTGGCAAACTCTTCTGCAACATAGGAAGGAGGGCTGCATTATGGAGGCTTTTGGTCTTTTCTGGCAGAACTAAACACACGTGTTTAAACAACTTGAAGACAGTCCCCAAATTTCTTCATTTATTCTCTAAGACCCTTTCGTTATCACCATAATTTCCACCCAAAACACAGGAATACAGATGTAACTTTAACCTCCAGATTTGTCTTAGATGTCTTGGAGCCAGCAATCCAAATTAGATTTATAAATGAAATGCCACGGGTGACCACAGGCTGCAGCAATGAAACACTAGTCAAATACTGCTAGACTAAACTAATTGAATATATCATTTCACGCCCCTTTGGAAACTCTGAGAATATACATATGTATGCTCAATTATGGGCGCTGTAGAAATCCAGGAGGCTAGATAAGGCAGCCTTTTAGGTAGTCTTGTAAGGGGAGCCATATGTGCTGATTTTGAAAACTTCCAGCAAATTTAGTATTGATAAATCAGAGAGGAAAACCCCAGCCTGGTTGAGAGATGGGATTAGGGTGAGTAATTGTACATTAATAAATACCTATAGAATCAATCTGAGAAAAATTTAATTTTCTTTTTTTCTTCAAAAAATTTATTTTTGTTCTCTTTAACATTCTGGGTTATCTGTCTGTTTATGGAGGCAGATGATCTACAGCTGAATTCTGAAAATTCTCTGAGCTGCGTGGTCTTAGGTGTGGTGTGTCCCATTTTTGCTCCCTTCCTTTATCATTTGGCATTCTTTCCCACAGAAGAACCCTGGGTCCTCCAAGGCTGAGCTCTAGGACTCATATCCATACTACCTCACTGAATGACCTCTCACCTATTTTCTGTGTACTTGATTTCCTGAGCATATCATCTATTCTTTACCCATCAGGTAATACAAGATATTTTATTTTTCCACCTTGCAGATGAAAAAACAAAATGCCACATGCTACACAGCTGTGTAAATTTTAAATCCATTGCTGTTTGTTTCTTTCCTTCTTTCTTTTTTTTTCCCCCTCCCATGCTGCATCCTTTGCTTGATCCCTCAAGGTCAATCTGAAACATCCAGTTGATAGGATAATGTGTTATCCCCCCCTCACGTCCAATGTGTGCATATTTAACAGGAATATTGGATATCTTTATGTCAAAGAAATGATTAGCAGTGAGATGGGTGGGCCACCTGCATGTTAATATAATTTCTGGGGAAAATAGAGTGGAAGAAGTCTCCTTAGCTTGCTGCCCCAGCATTAAAAATTGAGTTACTTCTGAGATTGTAAATAGAAGGCTAAATGTGGTCTGTCCCATCTTCCTCTAGGTCTTTGGTGGCAGGGTGTACAATTAACTGCAGAGGAAAGCCACAGTTAAAGCCATTATCACAAAATCTCACAGAAGGACAGTACTAGAAGGCGTTTTAGCTGCCATCCAGCTGGAGACTCACTCAAGGTTAAGGAAGCTGGGGCCAAGTCTGGTGGAAAGGCTGGCCAAATCTGAGATGACTACCTGGCAGGAGAGTGGAGGCTGGGGCCTGAGTGTCTCTCTTTAGGCTTCATCAGAATACTCATAACTGATGCATTTGTACCTACATCCAGAGTAAATTCTACCCTGTGAGAGGCTTGTACAAATAGAATCTGAAAATAAAGAAAGTATTACTAAAAACCAGAATCTGCCAAGGAGAGCTAACTTACTTCAGATACATGGGTACTTTAACCTAGAAAGGTACATTCCACAGCTGAGCAAAAAGGATTTGCAAATGACAAGAGTTCAGACAGGTTTATTGTCTGAACAAGAACATAGTGCACTATTTTAGGTCTTGCCTATGGGCAGGATGTACATTTCAATTAGTCAATCAGCAAAAGATCATCAAGCACTGTATGCGTCCAGTGCTGTGCAAAGCCTGGTGAAGGATGCCAAGAAAGTTTCCCACCCACGGGGAGATTTTTAATATGTTTGAGAGGCACAACTAACACCACAAAATATTTAGAGGTAATTAAATACAACATAGAATGGTTTTGATTCAAACTTCAGCAGATGAAATCTGGATGTTCGGTCCTCCCCTACCCACTTTAGTACAGTAACAACTTTAGCTGTATCTGATCAATAAGCAAAATGGGGAAATGTCAGCAGTTTCTTGCACAGGTAGGATGACATCATCTGGGAACAATTTTTGGCATAACAGGTAAGATCCCTGATGTAAACTCAGACCTAACATTTTCTTTAGCCCAACTTTGTATATTTTAGCCACCCTACCTTCCCCTGAACTTCTGCACTCCCACCCCTCATAACCAAGGCCCAAGCTCTTGCTATACTCAAGGTCAACCTTGAGTCTGAACTTGTTCTGTCTTACACTCTGCAACTAGCTTGTTCCTGTGGAGCTTTGGCCTTTCATCTCTTCTCCTGATGGGATCTCTGGCTTGGCCTTCTACTGGAGTCTCAGTACTATTGCCCTGATTCTGATGGTGATCTATCTCGTCAACAGGTGTATTTTACTTTCATCCATTGAATGAGTTCTCTCCATTTGAGGGAACGGTCAAGCCTCTAACATGTTACCAAAATACCCATGGGGTTGGGATTTCTTTGCAAAAGACATCTGAACTATTAGTTCAATCCTTCATATATGCATTTTTCAAACACTGGTTGAGGAATTACTCTGGGTACTGCGCTAGATGTCAGAACTACAGAAGCATTGATACGTCCTGAGACATCACCTTCCTGCCTCAAGGTGATGGGGTTTTGGACAGGTGATGTTCGGTGGAGTGGGATCTGGAGCTGATGCCATGAAAGAATTCTTGACATGTCTTTGTTGCAAGAAGGTAGTTTTATTAAAGCCTGGGACTGGAACCATGGGCAGAAAGAGCTGCTGAACCAGGGTTGTGAGGGGAGGTAAGAAAAAAGGTTTTTAAAGGATTTTTATATATTAAAGACTCATAGGATACTGGAGGACTTGCCATTGTTCAGTTAAGGTTGTTTCTCCCTCTAGCAAGGCATTAAGACAGTTGGGAGCTTCCTGGAAGAACATCATACATGTCCCACCCAGGAGTGTGTGTGTGTGTGTGTGTGTGTGTGTGTGTGTGTGTGTGTTGGGGGCAGGTTACAGAGTGCTTTGTCCTAAGCTAGCTTCGGCTTCCTCGTTAAAGGCATTGGTTCTCTAGTGTGGGAGACTGTTAATGTTGCAGGAAAGGGTATTGTGCTGAGTTAAAGTTTTGGGAGACATAATCATAGGGCCCTTCAGAAACACAGCTGTGGAATATTGGTCCAGACTGAGAAGGTGTGTGTGTCACAGGTGGGAGTGGGGTGGGGTGTTAGAAAAGCTTCTGAGCAGAGCCGACCGGCAAATAACACCTGATGAAACTGTTGAGTGACCTGCAGGTTATTGTTTTCTCACAGGGCCCTGGAGGGCCCACACACAACTTTGTGTGTAGTGATGAGTCACTTCACTCCTTGAAATCTCAACTGAATTGCTTGTGAGTGGGTGAGGGTTAACAGACATGCCCCTATTAAATGTTAGCAAGATGAATACAGTTATGAAAAATGCCTAGCATTTTGCTAGAAGTATCTCAGAAGCCACCAAGGAATGCTAATTCCTATTCAAGCCATCACCTGTAGGGAGGCAAAAAAGGATCTGAAGAGATGCAGATGTGAACATGTGTACTTCTCTGAAGCGGGAATTAATTCACATAGGAGAGCGTTCAAAAGGTACAAGGAGTTGTATGGTGTGAAAAAAGCCTGATTCACTCCCTGGTGCCCCATTCCCTAATACTGTCCTAGGAAAGAATCTGAGTTATCAGTTCTCATGTGCCCAAAGGTTGTCTATACATTTAGAAATGTGTTTTGCCTTTTCCACTTTGTTAGTTCATTGAAGATTTGTTGCAAGTATAATAGGTGCTATATACATCCTTCTATGTGCTACGGATACAGTAGTAAGCAAAACAAAAATCCACACCTTCAGGAAGCTTGTATTTTGAAAAATCTTTCCATATTGCAAGATTTGTTCCTGCTTCTTTGTAATAGATTCATGATCTATCATTGTATGGATGTACCATAATTTATTTTGTCTGGCCTTTTTATTCATGGATACCTAGACTATTTCTAACTTTCTTCTATCTCAAAATATGTGATATCCAGTGAGTGTATCTTTGTATAAATAGTGCCTGGAAAAAATGCTTTAAATAGAGTAGTTGCTAATTTATTGATAAATGGATAAATCCTTTCACAAATATGGGAATATATTTTGGGATAAATAACTAGAGGTAGAATTAAGGACTCAAAAACTATGTGCATTTTTTAATTTTAAAAGATATAGCCAAATTGTCTTTCTTTCTTTCTTTTTTTTTTTAAGATTTGTCAGAGAGAGAGCAAGTGAGCACTCAACCAGGGGGAGTGGCAGGCAGAGGGAGAAGCAGGCCCCCCACTGACTAAGGAGTCGGACTCAGGACTTGATCCTAGGACCCTGGGACCATGACCTGAGCTGAAGGCAGACAGTTAAGGAACTGAGCCACCCAGGTGTCCCTTTATTGTCAGATTTTCTTAACTAGTATTTGAAGTAATTATATTCTTACTAACAATATGTGAGAGTAAAGTCCTACTTCTCACCACCATGATATCTTAATTTGATGACTTAAAATGCTATATCATTCAAATTTAGTTTGTATTGTCCTTGTCACAAGTGAAATTAAGCACTCTTTTCATATGCTTAGGAGCCATGTGTGGTTTGTTTTGTTTTGTTTTGTTTTCTGTGACCCTTCTGTTCACACCTTCTAACTCTTCTGTTGTGTCAGAGGTCTTTTTTTTTTTTTCTAATTGGTTGTAGAACTCATTATATATCAAGGAAGATATCCTTTACCTATGATATGACATGAAAATATTTTTCTCAGTTTGTTAGTTTTCTTTTGACTCATTATACATTTTTGCCATGTTGTACACATTATTTTTATTTTTGCATAATTGAATTTATCAGTCTTTTATGGCTTTTACATTTTGTGTCATATTTAAAACGATCTTTTCTCCTCTGGGGTTCTTTTTGAAAATGTTATGATTTCTTCTTGCACTTCTTTTTTATTATGTTCAGTTAACCACTGTATAGTACATCATTAGTTTTTGATGTAGTGTTCAGTGATTCATTAGTTGTGTGTAACACTTACTGCTCATCACAACAGGTACCCTCCTTAGTACCCATCACCCTGTTACTCCATCCTCCCAGCCCACCTCTTCTGTAACCCTCAGTTTTTTTGCTAGGGTCCGTAGTCTCTCATGGTTCATCTCCCTCTCTGATTTCTCCCCTATGGTCCTCTGTGTTATTGCTTATGTTCCATATATGAGTGAAACCATGTGATAATGGTCTTTCTCTGCTTCACTTACTTCACTTAGCATAATCCCCTCCAGTTCCATCCATGTTGATGCAAAGGGTGGATATTCATCCTTTCTGATGGCTGAGTAATATTCCATTGTGTATATGAACCCCATCTTCTTTATCCATTCATCTATTGAAGGGCATCTTAGCTCCTTCCACAGTTTGGCTATTGTGGACATTGCTGCTATGAACATTGGGGTGCATGTGCCCCTTCTTTCCACTATATCTGTATCTTTGAGGTAAATACCTAATAGTGCAATTGCCGGGTTGTAGGGTAGCTCTATTTTTAACATCTTAAGGAAACTACATACTGTTTTCCAGAGTGGCTGTACCAGCTTACAGTCCCATAACGGTGTAAGAGGGTTTCCCTTTCTCCATATCCTTGCCAACATTTGTTGTTTCCTGTTTTGCTAATTTTTGCCCTTCAAACTGGTGTAAGTTTTTATCTCATTGTGGTTTTGATTTCTATTTCCTTGATGGCTAGTGATGTTGAGCATGTGTCTGTTAGCCATTTGTATGTCTTCTTTGGAGACGTGATTGTTCATGCCCTCTGCCCATTTTTTGACTGGGTTATTTGTTTTTTTTTTTTTTTTTAAGTGTTGAGTTTGAGAAGTTCTTTAGAGATCTTGGGTATGAGCCCTTTATCTTTAATATCATTTGCAAATATCTTCTTCTATTTGATGGGTTGCCTCTTAGTTTTGTCGACTGTTTCCTTTGCTGTGCAGAAGCTTTTTATCTTGATAAAGTCCCAAAAGTTCATTTTTGCTTTAGTTTCCCTTGTTTTCAGAGACATGTCTTAAAAGAACGTGCTGTGGCTACTGTTGAAGAGGTTTTTGCCTATGTTCTCCTCTAGGATTTTGATGGATTCCTGTCTCACATTGAGGCCTTTCATCCATTTTGAGTTTATCTTTGTGTATGGTGTAAGAGAATGGTCCAGTTTCATTCTTCTATATGTAAGCTGTCCAATTTTCCCAGTACCACTTATTGAAGAGACTGTCTTTTTTTCCACTGGATATTTTTCCTGATTTGACAGAGATTAGTTGAACATAGAGTTGAAGGTCGATTTTCTTCTTCACTTTTGATGTAGTTTTGGAATATAGGTGAGGTGTGATGCAGTGAAGGCTGGAGCTGATGATCATGAAAGAATTCTTGAGACCTCTTTGGTGCAAAAAGGTGGTTTTATTAAATCATGGAGACAGGACCCATGGACAGAAAGAGTTGTTGCACCAGGGTTGTGAGGGGTGGCTGATTATATACTTGGGAGTAGGGGGTAGGGAAAAAAGGAGGTTTTCAAAAGAACTTTTATATGCTAAGGAGGACCTACAAGATACTGAAGGCCTTTGCCATTGTCAAGTTAAGGTGGTTTTTTCCTCCTAGTAAGGCATTAACATTAAGCCAGTTGGGAGCTTCCTGGAGGAATGGGAAGCATATCCCACCCAGAGGTGTGTATGGGGGGATGGGGGGTAGGAGGTTGGTTTGCAGGGTGTCAGCTTGTACTTTGTCTTCAGCTAGCCTTCTGCTCCCTCATCACTTTTATGGTTTTATTTCTAACATTTAAATCTTGGATCCAAGTGAAATTTAGTTTGAACATATGAGGCAGGGTTCCCATTTCACTTTTTCAGATGGTTATCCCATTTCCAGTGACATTTATTGAAATGTCTATCTTTATTTATTTGAAGTGTTACTATTATCATGTTTATCTTTTTAATCAAATATTGTACATATTTTCATCTATTTTTTTAGATTTTCCTGTCTGTTCTACTAATTTGTGATTCAGTTAAGGTTTAATTTGGTGGCATATGGGGCACCTGGGTGGTTCAGTCGGTTCCACTCATGATCCCAGGGTCCTGGGATAAGGCCTGTGTTGAGTTACCTACTCAGAGGGGAGCCTGCTTCTCCCTCTAACTCTGGCTGCTGCTCCCCCTGCTTGTGCTCTTTCTCTCTCTATCAAATAAATAATAAAATCTTTTAAAAAAATTTGGCTGCATATAAAAGAAAACCAAAATAATAGTTGTTTAAACAAGGTATGTACCACAAAGGCTGGGGTAAGCAGTTAGCATCATAGCAGTGGTGCTGCAGTGTCATGATTATTCCAGATTCTTTCCACTGTTCTGCTCTGACCTTAGTGCCAGCTTAGTGCCAGCTTTCAGCCTCAAGTGCTTCAGGTGGCAACATAGCTGCTATAGCTCCACCAATCATATGTGAATGTTAAGAAGGAAGAGATTGGAAGGGAGAATTGCAAAATGACTAATGCCAGCTGGGTTAGTTGTCTGCTAAAATTTTGCCTTTTAATTTTTCTTTCTTTCTTATCTTCATTCTATCCCCCCCCCCCCTTCCTCTTTCCCTTCCTCCCAGAGTCGTCCTCAGTGCAGTGTTAGTTCAGTGTCACTACTTAGGTGTTACCCACCTACAGTCTCCACTGAATTATCTGGTCATCATCAAGATCTCTGCTCTGCCTGGTTGGGGCTTGAACTCTCCAGGGCCTGTGGAGCTCTTCATTGTTCAAGTCACAACTACCCAGTAGTTATTTGTCTACCTTTATGAAGTTCCCTCTAGTGCTCATTATTAAGTCCTTATGAACACTCACAGGAAAAGAGTGAGATCATCAATCTGGAAGTGCTTCCCAAAGAAAGTCAGAAGAAAAAGTGAATCCTCCTGGAAGCATCAATACCTCTAATCTTTCCTCAAGAATGTTTGTTGGAACTAGGGACAGCTGAGGGATGCAGAGCCAAGTACACATATTATAAGCCAAGAGCACTAACAAAAGGAAACCCAATTTCTGTTCTCTCGATGATACTACTTAATCTTGCTGCTACTCCCTTGCAATGTAATATAATACTAACTGGCAATTATGATGATCTTTTTATTGATATAAGAATCTGGATAACAAAAAAGAGAATTCACCTAATTGAACTTAGAAATCACAATGACTAATACATCAGGGTTTTTTTAATTGAAGTATAATTGATATACAGTATCCTATGAGTTTTGGGTGTATATCATAGTGATTTAATATTTTTGTACATTACAAAATGATCGCCATGATAAGTCTCATTACCATCTGTCACCACACAAATTTATTACGGTATTATTGACTATATTCTCTATGCTGTACTTAATATCCCTGTGACTTATTTAAATTATAACTAGAAGTTAGTACCTCTCAAACCCCTCACCTATATCACCCATCCTCCCACCCCCTCCCCACTCTAGTGACTTAACAATTTGTTTCCTTATCTATCAGTCTGTTCCTGTTTTGCTTTGTTTGTTTGTTTTTGTTTTGTTTTTAGATTCCATATATAAATAAAATTATACAGAAGCTGTCTTTTCTGACTAAGTTTACTTAGCATAATACCCTCTAGGTCCATCCATGTTGTCACACATGGCAAGATCTTGCTTTTTATGGCTGAGTACTATTCGTGTGTGTGTGTGTGTGTGTGTGTATGCCACATCTTCTTTATCCATTCATCTACTGACAGACACAGGCTGCTTCCATATCTTGGCTATTATAAAAAATGCTTCAGTGAACAGGGGGCACATATATCACTTTGAATTTGTATTTTTATTTTCTGTGGGACAATAACCAGAAGTGAAATTGCTGGATTGTATGGTAGTTCTATTTTTAATTTTTTGAGGAATTCTTTACTGTTTTTCAGAGTGGCTGCACCAATTTACTTTCCTACCAACAGTAATGAGAGTTCCCTTTTCTCCACCTTCATGCCTACACTTGTTATTTTTTAAATTTTTGATACTAGTCATTCTGACAGGTGTGAGGTGATATCTCATTGTGGTTTTAATTTGCATTTTCCTGATAATTAGTTTGCTGAGCATCTTTTCATGTGCCTGTTGGCCATCTGCATGTCTTCTTTGGAAAAATGTTTATTCAAGTCCTTTGTCTTTTTTTTAATCAAGGTTTTTAAAAATATGTGTGTAAGTTATTTAAAGCTAACATTTAGGATATTAACCTCTTATCAGATACACGATTTGCAAATATTTCTCCCATTCAGTAGGTTGCCTTTTCATTCTGTTGATTTGTTCTTTTGATCGTGCAAAAGTTTTTTATTTTGATATAATCCTATTTGTTTATTTTAGCTTTTGTTGTCCTTGCCTGAGACTGATCCAAAAATGGGTATTGCTAAGACTGGTGTCAAAGAGCTTATTGCCTGTTTTCTTCTAGGAGTTTTGTCGTTTCAGGTCTTATATCCAAGTTTTTAATCTATTTCAAAATTATTTTTGTATATAATATAAGAAAGTGGTCTAGTTTCATTCTTTTGTATGTAGGTGTCCAGTTTTCCCAACACCATTTATTGAAGAAACTATCTTTTCCTCATTATATATTCTTGCCTCCCTTGTCATGGATTAATTGACCATATATGTTTATTTCTGTCCTCTCTATTCTATTCCATTGATCTATAGGTCTGTTTTTATGCCAGTACCATACTCTTTTGATTGTTATAGCTTTGTATTATAGTTTGAAATCAGGTTGTATGACACCTCCAGCTTTGTTCTTCTTTGTCAAAATTGCTTTGGCTATTTGGAGTCATTTATGATTCCATACAAATTTTAGGATTCTTTGTTACAGTTCTGTAAAGAGTGCGTTGCTATTTTTGGTTGGAGATTGCACTGAATCTAGATTGCTTTGGGTAATATGGACATTTTAACAATATTAATTCTTCCATCACATGAGCACAATATGTCTTTCCATTTATTTTTGTGGTCTTTGATTTGTTTCATCAATTTCTTATAGTTTCAAGAGTACAGAACTTTTATGTCCTTGGTTAAATTTATTTCTAGATATTTTATACTTTTTGTTGCAATTATAAATGGGATTGTTAATTTCTTTTTCTTTTTGCTCTCTAAAATTTTATTTATTTATTTGAGAGAGACAGAGAAAGAACAGAGGGAGAAGCAGATTCCTCATGGAGCAGAGAGCCCAACATAGGGCTCAAGCCTAGGACATTGAGATCATGACCTGATCTGAAGACAGATGCTTAACCCACTGAGCCACCCAGGGTCCCCTGTTAATTTCTTTTTCTGATAACTCATTATTAGTATATAGAAACACAGTTAACAAACGTCTTAATTTTGTGTCCATTACTGAATTCACTTGTTAGTTCTAATAGTTTGGGTTTTTGTTGTTGTTGTTGGTTTTGGTTTTGGTTGGATTTTTTTGTTTTTTGTTTTGTTTTGTTTTTTTTTGTGGAGTTAGGACTTCCTATATATAGTATCATGCCATCTGTAAATAGTAACAGTTTTACTTTTTCCTCTTCAATCTGGATGCTTCTTTCTTCCTTCATTCTTTTCTTCCTTCCTTCCCTTCCCTTCCCTTTCCTTCCCTTTCCTTTCTTCTCTCCTTCCTTTCTCCCTCCCTTCCTTCCTTTCTTCTCATTTTAATTCCAGTGTAGTTAACATACAGTGTTATCTTAGTTTCAGGTGCACAATATAGTGATTGAACAATCCTATACATTACTTAGTTGATAATTTTTAAAAATAATTTTTATTTACTTTTTCTGCTTATTATTTTACAATTTTGTATTTATTTGTATTTATTGCTTGTCAGATATGATGAACCAAGACTCCACTCCAATGGAGACCTGTATCCAACTCACTACATGGAGACCTCAATGCATACTAGGTCCTCTTTTGTTGTAGAATTTTGAGTTAGTGTTTATAAATCAAATCGCTTATTTATTATTTTTAAGGCAGTGATAGAATATCTAGGTAGGCTCACTTTTACACAAAGAAATAAAATTTAAACTTTTTGTATAGTGTCCACAGGAATTTATGATTTATTTATTTATATGAGAGAGAGGAGAAAGAAAATGCAGGGGCTGAAGGAGAGGGAGAAAGAGTCTTAAGCAGACTCCATACTGAGCATAGAGCCCATGTGGGGCTCCATCTAATGACCCTGAGATCATGACCTGAGTTGAAACTAAGAGTCAAGGTGCTTAACTGACTGTGCCACCTAGGCATCCCAGTATTCAGAGAAAAAGTACAAAAAGATTTTAGAAAGACTCTTTCGAGAAAAAAAGGAGAGAATCAGAGAAAAAAAGAATTATCTCATAATCCGTGATTTTAAAATACATTTTATCTGTGCAGAATAAATGAGTTGACTTATTTTATCAAGTTCTGCAAGGCAAATTCCTTCCGCTTCATTAGAAGAAAAAAACAATAAACAGAATGGATGTAATATTTTTTAGCACACCTGCATCTTATAAAAGAGCTTTCATTGCATTGCAAGGGGAAAAAAATCATATAGCGCACGTGTCACATTCAGTTAAAGGTTCTGGCTGTTTATACTTAAGGGATCATTCTTATGTAGAAACTGCCACATGTGGTAGGAAATTGACCAAACCATCATGCTTAGGCATAAAGCTATTCTTTAAAAACACAGAATACTAAGGACTGATCCTAAAGTATTCCCCAGACCTATCTTTTGACCATGTTCTTCTGAAATATTATTCTTTCCTTGATGTGGGAGAAGGGAACTGTGCTATTATTAATCTTTAACAGAAGGTTAAGGAGAAGGCTTAAGGAGGCTGAAAAGGCTTGCCTTGTCATCTGGATAAATAGGCAGTTGGGATGAAAATTAGAAGTTAGAAGATGAGTTTAGCTTCACCCTGCCTGTATCTAAACATTTTGCTCTCCCTCTCTCCTCATCTGTCTCTCAGCCATGCATTCATGCTGTCATTCTTTCACTTACTCCTTCATTTATGCTTTCATACCACAAATCTTTGCTGAACACTTACTACATGCCCGGCATGGTGCTGGTCTCTAAGGAGATAGCAAAGAGCAAAACAAAGTGTCCATTTGTGGAGCTTAGTATTAAGCAGAGAAGACATGCTCTTAATTAACCAACTTAGCCGAGTGTCTAGGTGTGCCCACTCCATCTAGCTGTCATTCACCTCCAGTGTCCTATCTTTTTCCTTCTCTTTGTCTGGGAGTAGGGAAACTAGGAGTGAGGGGGAGGCTAGGATCAGAGCAGGTGACTCTTCTTGTATCCTTTGAACAATATATTTTTGGGAGTAGAGACTTCACTTCTCCATTTAATGTTGAAGATTTACTTTTTATTTCTAAACTAAGGTCACAATTATTATAATAATATCTCACAAACTGTATGATGTTTTAGAGTTTGCAAAATACTTTCATAATCATTATGTCATTGGAGACTTAAAATAATACTGTGAAGTAAGTGATTCATTTTATGGAGGAGAAAAGCAAAGCTTCTAGAGGCTATGCTACTTGCATCATTAGTGGCAAAGCTAAATCTTAAACTCTTCTGCTTGATTCATAGTGGTTATTGCCACTTACTAGATTTTATCCTTTCTTTGTCCCAGTGGTGCCATCTGTTATACTAGGAAATGTGAAAAACCATCATTTGTTCTTTGTTTTAGTAAATAATAGAAGGAGGGACAGTCACAGAGGCAGTGATTAGATTCTAGAGTAGCCATTTTTAGAAATGACACCACAAGTTGCATACTAGAATGTTCAAACTCGGGAATATATTTGCCAAGTGGCTTCCTAGAAACTGCTTGTTTTTGATTCCCTTGTCAACACCAGTGATGGGTGGCTAGAGGTCTGCATAAGAGAAAATAACAAAATATCTGGAGAGTCATGGAGATAGGGCCCTGGGATATCTGCACAGGTCAGAGTTATAAGACATCACACAGTAAAAACTGTGCAACAGTAAAAGAATGTATCAAAATGTGAAGATGCATTTGTTTTGTAAGTGAAGAACAATGGAGCAATGGAAACGCACCTAAAGGAGGAGCTATGTGCAATATGTATGTCCTCAATTACTTCCCTCATCTGCATATAACGCTCACCACGTCCCATGAGCACAAGATGCCCAGGGTGCCTTTAAACACAGGATGTCCCTGAGAATAGGTTGTGTTTCATGAGTAAAGGGTGTCCATGAGCACAAGACACCATTGAGTACTACGTGCCGCACAAGCAAGGGACACAATGACCACAGGGTACCCATGAACATAAGATTCCATGAGCGCAGGATAGCCCATGAGCACAGGGACCCGTGATCACAGAGTGCATGGGAGATAAGTGAGGCTCAAAGCAAGTATCAAGTACGCATGTTAACATCTATGATTGAGTAAGTGGAAGGACTGACAATCCTGGTAAGTCATGCTTTCATTCTAACCAGAATTTGCTGTGAACATGGAAAGAAAGCAGTAGTGTCCTAAGAAACACAAACAACCAAGGATCTTTGTCATATTCTTTCTTATTCCTGGACCTCCTGGCACTAGCCAACCACTTACGCTGAAAGAGCTGACACAGGAGAGGGAGGGAGAGGACAACTCACAGTCTCGTATTGTGTCAGCCTTCCTTTCTTATCAATAAACCAGTGGTACAGAGTTTAGGCAGTAGTATGTGCATATATAAACAAGGGAAAGAAAAACAGTGGATTTTATTTAATGCAGTTTTCCCACTCCTCTGGTGAGAGCGAAATACATATGCTTTCATGATATACAAATAGCTTAATGTTGGTGATTCCACATATGAATTAAATGTGCTTGCATTTGCATTTAAAGCTGACGTTGCACAATATAAAGACAAATGGTAAAAGTCAAAGTTAGTAATTTAAATTTTTAATTTTTCTTTACTTAGAATGACATTACATATCAAATAGAAAACACAATAACAAGGCAAGGCCATGCAAGAAAGAAAATGGTCTGTATTTAAATACTTTGAATGACATGTCCCCCTGCTTTTGGAATAGGGGTTCCTGCATTTTCATTTTGCACTGGGCAAGGCCTTCTGCTCCTAGGTAGGGCAGAGAAATCTTCCAACACAGGGTGTGTCTGAAAAGATCAGGAAGAACATGGACAGAGTGATTTTGCATTTGGATCAGACAAGCTAGAGGATGTTTATCAAGGAGAAGTCCAGACGTGTTTCTGGAGCCTGGGTGTGTAGAGGGACAGTCAAGGTCATGTGGATATAGATGCTAACAGGCCTCAGGGAGTTGTGATCCCCAGTGAGGCTTCCTACTCTGTTTTCTGGCCTTCGGGTAGTTTCTATGAGTATCTCAAAGGGTAAGGGCCCTGGAAGAGGAAATGGCAAATGCCAGTAGCTGAAAGAACCAGGTGGCTGTGAGATGCAGTGTGCAAGCCAGGGTGCTTCTGACCTCCTGTCAACTTCTCACACTTTTATGCACTTGAGCTCTAACTGTTTGAGGTCAGCCAAATCATGTTTGTGAGTTTTCAAGTAGCCCAGGGAAAATTCTTTTTGCACCAGATGTCTAAATGATAAAAGATCATGAATGCTTGTCTATGCCAACCCTGGGGTACATGGGTGCAATGAGAGGGAAGAAAGATGTTATTGGAGATTGAATCTGAGCCCCAGCTGGGCAGCAGCTGAAAAGCATTATCCCTAAATGTGTCTAAACCTCATAGCTATCTCTGCCCACATCTGGTGAATAGAGTGAGATTCATAGGCATTCACAGACAGAATACTTTTTGCTTCCCACCACCAGCTTCTGACTTTGAGCCTGTCCCCATGGAGACTGATAGAAATACCAAGGCATACCTTTCCTCCTTCCTTGATGGTAACGCATATTCAGGTAAAAACAAATGTTATGGAAAACTGTCCTTAACGTCTTTCATGTTACTCTTGTGATTCATCATTGATGCTAACAGCCTACATATCATGTAAATACATACCATGTAAAGATAGTTACCAAATGTATGGACTCCAGAAATCTGAGCGGCCGACGTTCTCTCCGCCCTTATTTGTATCCATATGTTGTATATTGCTTCTAGAATATATAAAGACTCCTTTCAACATTAGGAATTTATAGAGACAACAGTGTGCAGAAGCAGGAAAAACCCTGTATTTAGTATCAGAATTTGCCACTAGGTTACCTGAAAAAAATCACTTTACATCAATGAACCTCCACTTCTAAATGGAAAAAAAAAAAAGTTTCCTGCCTCTGCAGACTGTACAGGTAACAGCTTTGTTAGCTGAGTCTGTACAAGTGTTAGTTATCATTATTATAGTCAGTCCTTAAACTTTTGTTGGATGGCTGGAACTTCGGGGGAACCTGCTGGTGAAGTCCCATGAGACATTAGTCTAATACAGTCTTAGATCTCTGCTTGGCATTGGATGTCCCAAACGGAAAGAGTAGCTGAATGTAAAATGACAGGGCCCAGTGATTGGAACATCCTGGCTAATTCTCAAAACGGATTCAATGTACTCAAGACTGATGAAGAGGTCTGTTGGGACATGGCCAGCTGCAAAAGTGAAATACTAAAGATGAATTTACAGCTCAAAGAAATTGCTTCATCTTGTATAGTTTACATGTGTACTTCTAAAGTTTGTAGTACTTCTAAAATCAGTTTGTCTTAACTTTGTGGCATACAATTCTATTAAATTCTGTATGCAAAAGTAATTGGCAAACTCATTGTTAGAAAGAAGTAGCAATAATTAATGTTTGTAAAGGAAGAAACTGCCATTTTCTTCCTATATAGGGGAAAACCTAATTCTTCCCTAGTGTGTGTTCCTTCTATATCTCCTTTACTTGTCATATGGAACATTTCTAACGTTTCTGGTCACCAAATGTGAGGCTTTTGCTCATGCCAAGAAATTCTCTGTGACACCAGCTGGTGTCTTACAATTTAATTGTTTGGACACTCTCTACCTGGAGATAATATCAGATCTCACAAGAAGGGCTCATCCCACAGGACTACCTCCTGGTTTTCACTTGAGATGCTAGTCACAAGTTCAGGTTGTCACTTGTGCTTCTGAGCAACCAGCTATAGAATGTGGGTTCCATCATCCTCTAACTTGGGTTCAATTAATTTGCTAGACTGACTCACAGATCTCAGAGAAACACTTGCTTACACTTACCCATTTATTAAAGGATATGCTAGAGGATATGGATATATAGTCACCGAGTATATACATAGGGGTGAAATCAGGAGAGTCCTGATCACAGGAACTTCTGTCCCAATGGAGTTGGGTATGTCACCCTCACAGTGTGAATGTGTTAACCAACCTGAAAGCTCTCTGTACCCCATAGTTTTGAGATTTTTATGGAGGCTAATCGTGTAGATCATTGGCTCCATTTCCAGCTCCTCACTCTCTGGAGAATGGTTGGGGATGGGACTGAAAATTCCAAACTTCTAATCATGGCTTCATCTTTCTGGGTCCAAGCCTGCATCTAGGGGCTATCTAAGAGCCCTCCCAGAGTCACCTCATTAGAACAAAAGATGCTTTTAGTGTTCTTATCACTTAGGAACATACAAGAGTTTCAGGGATCCTATGTTAGAGACCAGGTCAAAGACAAATATTAGAATAAGAGATGACCCTAATGTTCTTATCACTTAGGAAATTGTAAGCGTTTTGGGAACTCTGTGCCAGGAATTGGGAGCAGAGACCAATATATATTATCTCACATTTTGTATGATGCCTCAGTCTTTATAGAATACTTCCTTTTTTTTTTTTTTTTTTTTTTTTTTAAGAATCCATTTCTGGGGCGCCTTGGTGGCTCAGTGGGTTAAAGCCTCTGCCTTCGGCTCAAGGTCATGATCTCAAGGTCCTGGGATCGAGCCCCACATCGGGGTCTCTGCTCAGTGGGGAGCCTGCTTCCCTCCTCTCTCTGCCTGCCTCTCTGCCTACTTGTGATTTCTCTCTGTCAAATAAATAAATAAATTCTTAAAAAAAAAAAGAATCCATTTTTCACAGTAATCTTGTGGGAGTACTAATTATTGCTCTACCAGTTTTATAGGTGACAATACTGAGCTCCATAGCTTATCAGGAAGAACTAGACATTGATAGGTCTGGGTCTTTTGACTCAAAAGCCCATGAAGATTATTAAGTACAATCAGCAGTCGGGTACTCCGTGTTAGAGATCAAACTGGCCCAGCGCTCAGGAAATGTAGTCCTAACTCCTGTCATCATCTAGAGTTACCTCAGGTCCTCCCTTTCTCTTGGTTTTTCAGTTTCTTCATCAACAAAATGACACTAGAAAGACCATTCCTAAGTCATCATAATTGGTATAAGAATCACTTGATTGGTATAAAGAAAAAAATGCAATTGAATAGAACTGAAAAGAAATTCTACTTCAATGCTCTTTTAGAAAATGTGTTTTTTGTTTGGATTACAGAAAGGGAGGGGGCAAGTAGGAATACCCGAATAAGGGCAAGGATTAGTCAAGGCAATCTTTCATTCAGCACACATCCTATAGGAAAATAAAGCCTGCCAGACACTGAGTACAGAGACCCCTCCTGCAGGAATCCATAACAGATCCACGGGGGAATGAGCTGTGCTTAGGTACTAGGCACGCTCTCAGGTCTGTTGAGCCCAAAGATAGGGGGAAGCTCCATCAGGAAGGTGGGAGTTGATATCCAACTGATAAATGAGGATTTTGGAGGAGCTTGAACCCACTCCACACACACCATGCTTTTCCAAGAGGAGAACAGACTCATTAGTCATAAGTAAGTCCTGTGAAATGCCTCCCACATCCTATGTGAATATTCAGACATCGTGCCCAGCAAACATAAAAAAAAAAAAAAAGAAAGAAAGAAAGAAAAAGAAAAAAGAAAGAAACAAAGAAAAAAGAAATATTTACCTTTTAGTTTTTAATATGTGTTTATTATTAGATTTCATCTCCTGAAAAGATTTTGGCATGGCATGTTTAAAACTATTCCTTCCTGATATTTTCAAGTGAAACCCAAATATTCAGGCGAAAACTAAGGCTTATTGGGTCCCCTCAACTAATTCTTTTTTGTATTTCTTCTGCTCCCTACTAGTGGAGTTTTTCCACACTGGAGGCCAGGTGAAGTGCCATGAGAGGAAATCTCATAGGGAAGAGTGGTAGGGAAAGCAGGTTTCTCTGTTCCACCAGCACCTAGCTGTGCAAATTGTCAGTGCGTGCTTCTACCATTGTTTTACTCCCCATTTATTCAAGCAGCAAAAATTTATTGAACACCTACTACACATCAGCCACTGTTCTACACATTAGTGGGGAAGAGATGAATAAGGCACAGTTTCTATCTCGAGGAATCCCAGTTTTAGTGTGGCTAGACAGCTGGGTAATGGAATCTAATGAAATATAATATGTGCACTCAAAGGGCAGAAAGGGCTTGGCATAGACATACCATAGGAGAGACTAGACAACCATGCCTGAGAACAGAAGGAGATTCAGAAAAGCCTCAAAGAGCAGATGACATTTGAGCTGGTTTGAAGATGTTGTACATGAAAAGAAGGGATGGGGAGATAAAGAGCCTTCCAGAGAGAAAATAAATCATGTATAAGGTAGGAGGGTGAAAGACTATAGTCTCTTCTGAGAGCTATTGCCGCTTTGGCAGGAGCCTGAGATTTGTGTGAGGAAGTGATATGTTATAGTGATATATTATTAATTTGGAAGTTTGAACATTAGTCAGAAGGGAAGGGGGTTTGTATACTTTGGAGGGGTGTTAGACTTTTTTCTAGGATAGAGGGAGGAAGGCCAGCCAGAAAACTCTTATGTACTATAAAGGCAAAGGAGGGACACACGAGAGAGACGTAAGCAGCAGAACTGGTGAGACTTGACAGCCAGCTGGACAGATGCAATAAGCAGTGTGGTCATGAAAAGTGGTCATGGTAGGAGAGGGTGGTGAGCAATGTCTGCCTTTGGCTAATGAGATAACAAATACTAACTAAGCTATTTGTTGGTATTGGGGCTTGGTGGTGGGACAGTGAGCAGGAAAGTGGATACAGCAGTGGGTAAAGCATCTTCCCTTTTCCCAGGATCTTGTCCTCTGTCTCATTGTTCAAGGAGTGGTCTGAGGTCTGTGGACCAGCAGCATCAGTGTCATCTGGTAGCTTGGGCAGCCTCTCAGGTCCCACTCTGGATTACTAAATCAGATTCTACTTTCTAATAGGATCCCAAGGTCAGTTGTATGCACTTTAAAGTTTGAAAAGCATAGGCTTAGGGCAACTCTTGGAACTTCTTACATGATCAGGGGGATTGTAGAGAGAGTAACAAGAGAGAAATTGCATAAAGCATAAATAAAAGTTCTGAAGGTTCAAATTGTTCATCTCAAGGCTGTGGCGATCGATACTTCTCTTTGCCCTGAAGTTTGTACCTGATCAGAATGGTGTATACCTTATCTGGGCTCTCTGATCTTTTCTTCCACTTCATATTTCTACTGCTATCCTTTGTGTACACGTAGTACTTAAAGATCTGTAGAAGATCATAAGATCAGTAAAGCTATTTTGGGGGCAACTAAGATAACAAAAAATAAAGAGAAAATAACCAGTTTGTTCTTATCTCTCTGACATCTTCATGAACTCATTATTCTTGGGTTAAGAAGCAGGTGAGTATGGCTTAAATAAAGACTATGTCAAATTCTGCAACTCCTAGCTCCAAGAAGAGACTTACAGGGATCAGGTTTAGGGTCCATGGCCCTGGGGCTTGGCTGAGAGCCAGGCATGGTGTGTGCGGAGCATGAGACCATGTTATTGCGACATCTCCTGCAATGCCTCATCAGCTGCCCTTTGCTCCAGACATGACCTTGGTGGTGGTGGCTCTTACTTTTTTAGCCTCTAATCCATTTCTGTAGCATGGGTTTATATGAAGGAAAACCTGATATGGATCTAGAAATCTATGGACTAATAATAAATAATATTTGATTGAAGTTATAAAGGCAATTCAGGCCCATGACTGAAAAGAAAAAGCCTCTGCAAATGCCTGAAACACACCAGGAGAAATAACAGTGTATGTTGCCTTTCACAAGCCGAAAAAGGCATTCATCTCCAGAAACAGGTTTAATTTAAGCTTTGACATGTGCTGTCAAACTCAAAACTTCTGAAATCGGACGATGTATTAGTTATACCAAGAACATAATAGAAGGTAGATCACATTCACTTGCCCCTGTGATGACTGAAATGACTACGTGTTCAAGCAAAGACATGACAAAGAAGAATGCATTAACTTCACAAGTGCTAAAGTGGTGTGGTCTAAATGAATCACAGATAATTTCGTGACATTGTCGAGTTGTTTTTCAAGTACATAATAAATGAGAGGGATATTCTGTTCCAAACTATTCTCGTTTTCTGTGAGCCACAGCTGTGAAAAGAATTTATTCCTCAGGAGCAGGACAGATTTTGAAGCAGTCAGAAACACAACACACTCTGCAGGAATGGCTATTTTACATTACAGAAATCACTTGGGGGTGGTTTTTAACACCACTGGCCTGGGAGAAACTAACATGGGCGCATCCTCACTGCCACTAGATGTTGGGACTTTGACAAGTTATTTCACTCAGGATTCTCATCTGTAAAATGGGGAGCATCCTAAGTAGACTTAATGGGTCCATCAAACCATCTGGTGGTAATTTCTCTGGTTCCTAGGTATATAATAAATAATTTGTCATCAGCTTGCGCAGGTTCCTAAATTTCCCTCTCCTCTCCCTCCCAACACAAATTGCAAAGATGTGGGAAGCTAGAATGAAGGGGTGGTGATTTTCATCACATTCTCTTTCTACCCACTTGTTTGACCTATGCATAAGATGTAGGGTTAGCAATGAATTAATCCAACTTTAATTAGCGGATGGCTTGAAATACAGTTTCTCCTCTAGATGGAATGTCTTTGCTGGCATAAATAAACAAATTCTTTGACACCTGTTTTGTGACTACAGATCTGGCTATCTCCAAACTCATATTTAACAGTGCAGCATAGTTCAGAGAGTGGGATCTAACTTTGTGAGAGGAGGCCAAAGGGAAAGGGCTGGGTGTTGCGATGTAAGTCGCAGGGAGTTAATTACGCGTGGTGTCAACTTTGACCATGGGAGATATTTGATAGGAGAAATCCAGGCAGATAAATAGCAGATCCCAGAAGGAGTGCTCTATAGCTTGTAAGTCCATGCATCTAGAGAGTGAAGGGGGAAGTAGTCTCTGTGAGAACTGAAGAGAATGCTTCTGTTTTCTTCTTCTCACTGACAAACTGCTAGAAGTTACCACTTCTTTGCACAGCTTGTGCAGGTTCATCTTGCATGGCTGACTAGAAATGCTTTGTCTTTTCACAGCCCATCTCTAAGTCCTGGGCATCATGATTAACGTTCAGCTTGTATTGCTTCTTGTGCTTCCCTGCATCACTCTCTCTCCCTCACTCTTTGTCCTCAGGGATGGAATTTCCTGTCCTGTTATTGACATAAAGTAATAATATTATTGAATGAAATACACTTTCTTTGAGCAAATGTCTACTCATGCCTTTCCATTAAAATGGGAGGCAGGGATTGGTTTATTAAGGAAAAGGACTGAAACATACATACTACTTGATGTCTCATGATGTTGATTTAACACAGAACATGCTTATTATCTTATGGACTTTTATTAAGATAGTCTCACTCAGGTGCTGTGAAGTGTGTAAACCTGGTGATTCACAGACCTGTACCCCTGGGGATAAAAATATATGTTTATAAAAAATAAAACATTATATTAAAAAAAAATAAAATAAAATAGTCTCACTCAGGGCACCCGGGTGGCTCAGTCAGTTAAGCATCTGCCTTCAGCTCAGGTCATGATCCCAGGGTCCAGGGATGGAGCCCCACATGGGGTTCCCTGCTGTGTGGTGAGTCTGCTTCTCCCTCTTTCCCTGACTTCAACCCGCTCATGCTCTCTCTCCCTATCTCTCAAATAAATAAATAATCTAAAAAGAGAGAGATTCTCACTTATCTACATAAGGTTTTCATTTTGGAGTGAGAAAGAAACTCATAGAATGTGAAAGTGGATGGGGCGCCTGGGTGACTCAGTGAGTTAAAGCCTCTGCCTTCGGCTCAGGTCATAATCCCAGGGTCCTGGGATTGAGCCCGGCATTGGGCTCTCAGCTCAGTAGGAAGCCTGCTTCCCCTCTCTCTCTTCCTGCCTCTCTGACTACTTGTGACCTCTGTCTGTCAAATAAATAAATAAAATCTTAAAAAAATATGAAAGTGGATCATAAATTAGGGGTTAGAATCCTTTCAAAACAGTATTTGTTTGCCTCTATTGGGCAGAGACTGAAGAGGAAGAACCATGTCTCACATTGGAGGAGGAAGGAAAGCAGCAGTCAGTGATGCTCACAAGAGGTTTCTGTATGTTTAGAGGAAGGATGAACTAATAATGGGGGAGGGTCTTGTGTTAATGATACCAAGTCTTTGCTTCTTGGTGCATGTTTCATAGATTTCACATCTGTGCTGCTCTATATATTTTAAGTCTAAACAAACAACTCCTCTAGAGGCTTGGCTAAGCCAAGACAATGAATCTAGGAAGAGGGATCTAAGAAGGTGGATCACAGGGAGATTTTCTGGTGAACCTGGAGTCATACTGCATTAATTGTCACTTAATTTACTTAGGTCAAGGAGACAGAGCAAGGAGTTGGCCTGGCAACTCCAGGGCAGGACCTTGGAATACCAAGTCAGTAGGAATTCAAGAAAGAGGTGGTGATAGTCAGTAGCATCATGTACATATAGGTCAACACAATCATGATAAGATTGATGAAAGTATTGATATGACTAGAGACAGAGACAAATTTCTGGGATTCCAAAATCACAACAAAAAGTGATGAAAAAATTCATGAGGGTCCCAGTGTTGGGAGGCCAGAATTTGTATCCCAGCAACCTGTATGGCTTGTGTTGCATTCTAGGTTAACCTCAAAAAGGCAAAGAGTTGTGCTGGGGCCATTAAGGAGCTCCATGGGAAAAGCAATGTGATACCTTAAAACATCACATTTATGTGTTTGATCCAGGCTCACACAAAATAAATTCCATACAATGGGATTGGGGCTGGGGATATGCATTTCCTCAAGACCTAATATCTTTTTTATTGATGATAAATAATTTGTAAAATTAAGATTGGCATCACACTTTGCTAGACCCAGAGTTGCTTAATGTTTAAGGGAGGATGTCTTTCTTTCAGGATCATTGAAAGCCTAGTGGGGAGGAACAAGGATAGTAAAAAATAGACTAAAAAAATATTTGTTTAAGAAAAAAAAGGGAGAAATCTAAATGCAGGTATCTTGGCATTCAAGCTATTATAGTACCCAGACTAGTATCAAATATCTGCTGGTAAATGGGGAGTGGGCATTACAAAATACTTTTGCTCATTTGTAGCTTACCCTATTATATTTTAATATTAATATGTAGCAGTTTTAACGCACATATTTTACTTGATTCATCTGGTTCATTTACTGGCCTCTTCCATATTAGTAAGGTCCCACACTAATGCAGGCACAAATGATTGCCTATAATATATGAAAAAGGCTCTAAGTGTTATTGGCAATCAAAGGCTATCACTAGTAGAAAGCCTTCCAGATAAGGCCTCTAAATTCTATTTAATCCATTTTGTAGCTACTCTGAGAGACCTGGTGGGACTGGAGATCATTTGGACATGAAGTCTCAACTCCCCAAGAACCCTTGAGCCTCTGGGCTGTATGTTCCCCGGAGAGCCTGGCAGCCAAATCTGGGGGATCTTGTAGTGGTAGGAGGAGGAAAGGAGAGACTCATTTCCCGATGTAGGAGAGGGTATGGGAAGAAATAGGCAGTCACCCCACGGTGAGCCTTGAAGACTGAAGACTGCCTGAAAATTGTCACTTGTCAACTTACTGCTGGTGCAGACCCAATAAAGCGATGCTTGATTTGCTCAAAAATAGAAAGATAGATGGGTGGGTGATATTCTAGAGTATGGAAAGCAGTGAAGCCGTGTTTCTTCTTCTTCTCTTTTTTCTCTTGTTTTAGAATGTACCTGTCTCAATTTGACATTATTTTTAAACAGACTTTCTACCCCTGTGCTGGGAAAGGAGTGTGTTCTGATATGCAAATTTGGACTATATTAAATGAATAGAAAGGAAGGCTGTGATCAAAAGATAACATTTTCTCCCTACACGTAGTTTCCATTTTCATCGATTCCCCAAGCTCCTCAAATTTTTAAGTTCTTATTTTTGTTCTTACTTGAAAGGTAACTATTTGCCTGGATGGACTTGTTAGAAAAGGATGCATTGCAAGGCATTGGGAATTTGCTGCTTATCTTTGCTGAAGAAAGAATACTGTATAACTTCATAGAGCTTAAGCTGAGAAAATACATATATATATATATGTGTGTGTGTGTGTGTGTGTGTGTGTGTGTGTGTACATATACACACACACACTTTTAGGCAAATACCAACAGGAATGTTTAAATTTTCTTCCTTTACTCTTCAGAGTGCATTCTTACTAGGGATCTGTACGATTAAATAACAAAGGAACAAGCAAGGATACAGTGGCCTTGGGAAAAGTTATTTTTGTTGGAAAAACTAGACTGGGTTAACTCCAACATACACTTAACCCAAGGCAGCACACGGCTGCAGAACTTATTGCAAACTCTGTGTCCTCATGTCCCTTTTGTACATAACGCCCCTTTCTCATGGCCAATGTGCATTTTAACTTCTCAAAGCTTCTTAGTTACAAGAATATTTTATTTTAGTAAGAAGGCCTCCACTTGTGAAAATGTGACACAAGCTAAAAAGTGTTTCTTCCTTTCTCTTACTGCTCTGATAAGTCCTCCAGAAATAAAGCTCAGAAATTAGTGGCAGTTGCCTGTTGAGAAGACAGTGTCAAATTAAACAATTGAATATTTTTGCAGTATGACATGAAATTCCCATTTTTAATAGCATTGTCACAAATTTGCATCACAGGTCCATGGTGTAGTTGTGAATTGCCAGAGTTACCACTGGTTAGAGACCTTCCCCGAGGGACCACACCTAGTAAGGGAATGAAAGACACTTATGGTTTTGATGGGAATGCCTGTGTGGGGCTCCATTTATGTAGAACTCAAGAGTGGCTTTCTTGAAGGTTCGTGTCAATGTTGTTGTTTGGTCATCTCAACCTCGATAGAATCTCTTGAGGTTGTCAATGGGTGTTCTTTTGTTTTGTAGTTCTTAGGCTATTTGGTAACCTACAAAAGCCCTCTGTGAAGAAATTTTCCTTGTAATCACAATTCTGTTTAAATTTGTTGGCAGTAATTTTCTGTCATACACTCTTTCATAAATGCAGACCTCATATGCTCCAATCTACTTCCTTAATGACTTAATATAAAATAATATCCAAATTAAATATAAGAATCTTTAACTTTAAGTTCTTGTTATATCACTTTATTGCATCATTAAATTTATTTTATTTCAAATGTTATAATCCATAACAGTGAAAATAATCATTAATTACTGTTGATTTAATAGCATCCCAAATTTCAAACAATATTGCTATTGTTAAGTCACACTTGAGGTTCACCTTCATACTGATGATTATGGTAATACAATCCTTGGCTTGTATTTAATTTTGTATCACATAGATCTCATAATCTAGAGGCTAAAACTAACCTCTCTCTGATTCATTGTTCCTAAGAAGTCAAAATCTTTTATTTTCAAAGATTTTATTTATTTATTTGCCAGAGAGAGAGAGAGAGAGAGGGAGAGCACAAACAGGGAAACAGGGAGAGCTGCAGGCAGAGGGAGAAGCAGGCTCCCTGCTGAACAAGGAGCCCAACGCTGGACTTGATCCCAGGACCCTGGGATCACCACCTGAGCTGAAGGCAGATGCCCAACAGACTGAGCCACCCAGGCATCTCTCTTTCCTTCCTTCCTTCCTTCCTTCCTTCCTTCCTTCCTTCCTTCCTTCCTTCCTTCCTTCCTTCTTTTCTTCCTTTCTTAATATGGAATGCTTCACAAATTTGCATGTCATCCTTGTGCAGGATCCATTCTAATCTTCTCTATATAATTCCGATTTTTTAATATATGTGCTATTGAAGCAAGTACTGGCTCTGGATTTCTTAATGAAAGAATCTCTGTCTTTGACCTTAGTTTTCAGAGAGCCAAACTCAGGGTCTAATCAAAGAAGTGTAGTAGATTTTACTAATGAAACAATAAAAGGGTTTGAAACCCTTATTATGATAAAAACATGCAAAATTTTTCAATGAATTATAAAATTATTGCAGACCCAAAACCTAGTAAGATAATGAAATAGATGTGTTCCAGGAATTTCCTGTTTATAAGGATCAGATTTGCCTAGAAAGTCAATAAAGAGCTGGAGTAATCTGAAAATAGTTCTTCAAATTGAGAAGTCCTATTCAGACCAACTAATAAAAGTGATAGAAGAAATAAAACAAAATAAAAACTTTAAAGCTGATGGACAAAAAGAGAAAGAGAACCGTAAGTGAAACACAGATATTGGCCGATAAGTGGAACAGGTATGAAGGGGAAAATGAGACCCCAAGAGCTTGAGGTCAGCCTTGACCTATGTAAAGAAGATAAGATATACCCAAGCTTACCTACTGTTAAAGGGACTATTTGAAGAAGAGGACTTGTTTTGCATAGTAACTAGATCCGAAAAACTAATATAAACCCCAAACAGTATAACAGAAGAAGAAGAGTAACATTTCAAGCACTTACTAGAATGATTTCCTGACAGAGCCAGTCCTTAGGACATAGCAAGAAAGATGTTTGGGGTTTTCTTTTAAGTTTCTATTTAAATTCAAGTTAGTTAACATACAGTGTAATGTTAGTTTCAGGTGTACAACATAGTGATTGAACACGTCCATACAATACCCGGTGCTCATCACAAGAGAGGTACCCCCCTGAATCCCCGTGACCTATTTTACCCATCCAATTGCCTCTGGTAACCATCAGTTCTCTAAGTTTCATGTGTAGAGTCTAAGCCAGGAATGGGTGGGAGACCACATTTACTCTTTCTCACTGACTGTACTCTCATCTTCCAAGGTAACATATTGCCTGCATCCCAAATTCAGGTCACTATCCCATCAAGAAGAGAGGATAAGATCTATTTAAATAAAACCTCTTAAAAAAAAAAGATTTTATTTATTTGAGAGAGAAAGAGAGAAAGCATGCATGAGTTGGGAGAGGCAGAGGGAGGAGACTTTCTGTTGAGTAGGGAACCCAATTAGAACTCCATTCCAGGACCCTGAGATCATGACCTGAGTCAAAGGCAGATGCTTAACTGATTGAGCCACCCAGCTGTCCCTGTAAGAATTCTTCAAACAGCCACCCAGGTGCCCCTATAAACAAAGGCTCTTCAACTATGAGGAATTGTCAAGGAGACTTCTCAAACGAATCTCAAAGATGGGAAATATTAAATTCCTAAAGTGATGTGGTAGCATTCATAATACACAATGGGTAAAAGCAGGAGAAATAATGATACAATTTATTTAACTAGTTGTATAATATTTTGTTGTTTAAAAATACTTTTATGCACCTCATTTCCTTGGAGTCTCACAGTGCCCTGTGATACAAGGTTGATTACTTCCAGAATTATCTATGATGGACTGGAAGCTCAGCAGGTTGTTACTTGCTAAAGGACATTCAACTAGTAGTCGAGTTACAATCCAGATCTCTGAGTAATGCCATTTATTTCATTCCCCTGAACCACCCTATTCTCAGCTCTAGGATGTGTTGGAATGAGCAATGGTAATGTAGGACCTGGATAATGTTGTGAAATAAAAGTATTTTGCACTAATACTATGAAAGAGAGCAAGTGATCACATTTGATACTTTGGTGTTTAAGAAATCCTTGAAGAGTAACTATTTGGTTTGAGGAACTAACAGTGTTTTAGACCAAGATTTGAAACATATTTGAACAGATTCAGAAAAATCTCACACATGATAAAAACACTCCTCCTCCAGCCAGCCTGCACAGTTATTATCATGAATAATTTACATTTCTCTAGGGGATTTTGCTATTTATTGCTCTTAATTATTTGCTTTTCAAGTGCCACTATAGTTTCCCTGGGAAAGCCCTTGAGAGAAGGAAGTTGTCATGCTGGAGGAATCATCAGCCTGATGACTCGCTGGCACTAAAGCCACGGGTCTGCGGGTGACAGCAATTACCCTTCATTAGCCCGGCAGAGCTGGTGGAGCAAAGTTCTTTTAAATGGGCACTTGACATGGGCATTAACTTTATCTTTTCCAAAGAAAAATTTCTTTGCGGGAGACTGTACAAAAATAGAAAGGGAACATTGAAAAGACAGGAGAGTCACAAGCTGTTTTTATTCTTTGTATTATATCAAATAATATTTTATTAAATAGCCTAAGAACAATGTGGGCACTGAAAAGAGGAAGTTAGGGGATGCTGCTATCTGAGTTCTGTTACAAAGGTGCCATTAGCCCACCAGGATTTTAATGCCATCGATTCTTAGTTAGTAAAGTAGCGTGGGAGGTGGTAATGAGGAAGAATTGGACCAAATATAGGAAGTCTTAGTTCAACACCAGGGGGGTGAGACTGAACAAAAGACAGTCTAACTACAGAAAAGAAATGCCATGAAGTGATTGACTCAGGCAATCTAGGTTAAATCCGCAGTCTCTTTAGTTGTCCTTCTAGCCTGCAGGGAAAAGTGGTCAAGACTTAAAGTTCTCTAGGATCAGAGGAGCTGAATGACGGTGAAAAATTCAGATCTGCTGCTGTAGCTCTAGAGAGCCTCCTTATAAGGGTGGGGAGGGGGTTGTGCAAGGGTGGTTCTGAGATGCAAAAAGGGCAACTATCTGGGTCAGGTGATACACAGATGGCATGCATTAATGCCAATCATCTGAGGGCTTCCAGACTCTTGGTCATTGCCAGTTCCTTGCCAGTTGTTAAATATTTTAATACTTAGCTTAGTCTGGGAGTGACTTTAGAGTTCAAGATAGCTACTTACCAGCTGTGTGAACTGATTAGCCTCTTAGACCCTGAATTTTTAATGAGAAGGTTGTGCTATAGGACCTCTACACTTTTTACTAATGCATGCATTCTCTGGTGTTCTGAATTATACCTCAGACTCTCATCTCCTCGGGTCCAGGTCAAAACGTTAGTTCCCAAACACAGTACACAGTATACAGTGCATGCGTGTGTGTGTGTGTGTGTGTGTGTGTGTGTGTGTGTGTTTTATATCACTGAATACTCATAAACCACAATTCTGATGAACTGAAAATGTCAAGCTGATGGTTCTAAAGAGATGAGGTAATCTGGATACAAAGCCAGAAACACGATTCTTTGCACAAATCCAGAAGTCTCTATGCGGGTTGACTGGTGACTCCCAATCCTTAAAATTAACAGATTATACTAATATGTTCCTTTTATAAGAAGTACGGCATGGTACTATGGTCAGTAAAGGAATAAGAAGTTGGCAGCAACAGAGCTCTGAAATTAATTGGAATCACTAATGAGATACGGGTGATTTAGACACTATTTCTCTTCACAAAACCAAGCCCCATTCTGTTGATTTAGGAAGGACTAAAGACTCAGCAAGTGCATGCTTAGATAACTATGTTAGCAGTAGAGTAGTATGTATATGTCTGTGTATATACACATTGACAAATTAATTAAATCTTATTTTTCCTTTATAAATTGTAGTACATCCTTTCTGAAAGCTAAAGATTGTTGTGTGTGTGTGTGTGTGTGTGTGTGTGCGTGCGCGCGCACGTTTAGAACAAGTACAATTTGGCCTCAAAGAGTCAGGTCACTGGTCACAGTTTCATGACTCATGAAAGGACACTACCTTCCAGAGGCTGGCCTCCCTCTCCTCCCTCCAAGTCCTACTTGGTCTGCATAGGCACTGATGCTGGCACATTAGTTAAGTCTCTGCACAAAGGAGGTGTAACATCACTGTCATATTCAGGGGAGTGCTCCCAATCTGTTCCTCTGGGGTGCAAACTGAACTGTTCTTTATCACCCCAACTAACGAGCATGTAACCCTTGGATTAGAAATAGAATTATTACTGGCCTTGTTTAAACCCTGGAGTCAGAACTTTAAACCTGGAGTTTAAACCCTACAGACAGCCCTAAAGTGAATAAAACACAGCCAAGGCCCATGCTTATCTCAGGATCCTTGGGCACAGATGAACTGTCCCTAGAAATATGGAGCTTTCCCACTGAAGAGATGCTATGACAGTTAATTTTAGGTGTCAGTTTGGCTATGTCACAGGGTGTGAGGATGTTTGGTTAAACATTATTTCTGGATGTATCTGTGAAGGTTTTTCTTGGTAAGATTAGCATTTGAATTGGTACACTGAGCAAAGCCCCTTGCTCTCCCATAGGGAATCATCCAATCCATTGAAGACCTAAATAGAGCCTAAAGGTGAAGGAACCCAGAATTCACTCTCTCTAACTGAGCTAAACGTTGGTCTTCTGCTTTCCTACTGGGGCTTTCCCATAAGTGCTTCTGGTCCTCATGTCTTGGGACTATAGCCCTGGATTTTCTGGGTCTTAAGCTTTCAGACAGCAGACTGTGGGTCTTCTCAGTCTCCGTAATTGCTTGAATCAATTCCTTATAGTAAATCTCTTTATGCTAGAAATCTCTTTCTAATAAAATCTTTTTCTATACATTAATTCTGTCTTTGGATGAGTGGTACAGGTTTATTTATGATTGCATTTCCATAGTCACCAGCTATGACAGGAGCCATCTGGTCAGTGGGAAGCATGCCCAATAATGTCCATGGGTGTCAAACTGACACAGCCTCAAAGATCATGGATCTACTTCTCTCCTGATGCCATTTGGTGATTGGTTCACTTCCAGATTGAAGGTTCCAAACCAGGAGGCAGCACTTTCTTTGCTTTTTGGCAGTGGACACAGCTGTTTGAGGTTATCGGGAGGACTACTCTGTAATATCATGTATAATTTTTGGCAGATCCTGACCTAGTCTATTTTGTGTATTTTAGGGACAACAATTTCTAATCCAGACACAATACAGGGTGGGTGCCTGGGTGGCTCAGTTGGTTAGGCTTCCAACTCTTGGTTTCAGCTCAGTTCATGATCTCGGAGCTGTGAGATTGAGCCCTGAGTGGGCTCTACTCTCAGCACAGAGTCTTCTTGAGATTTTTTCCCTCTCCTCTTCCCTCCCTCACTGTTCTTCTTCCTGCTTTGGTGCTCTCTTTCTCAAACAAGTAAATAGAATCTTTAAAAAAAAAATCCAGAGATAATAAAGAAAAAACTTGGATAAAAATGTTGATAATAATAGACTATTGAATCCAGGGATACCTTATGTCTGCAGTCTTGGGTAGGAACAGCTGGAAGTCTGTTTTGTGGGCAGCATGGAAAGAATATCTTCAGAAAGAGAGCAAAAGGTGGAAGAGGATGCTAGATCAGGACCAGGGATTGGCTGAGCACCCACCATGCTCTCTACTTGGAGCTCAGTTAACCACGGAGAAGTAAAAACCACTCATTCAAGCACCTTGTATTTATTAAGTGCCTACCTTGTGTCAGGCACTGTTCTGGGCACTAGTTGTGACTGAAGCAGACTAAAATCTTGCTTTCATTCGTTTTATATTCTAGTGGTGCTCAATCAGTATATGGAAATGCTATTGAGAGACAGCATAGTGTATTAGAATGGGAATGGGCTTTGGAATCAGACCAACTGTTTAAACCCCAGCTTCACCACTTTCTAGATGTTATTACTGGGATAGTTAAGACCAACCAAAATAAAAAACTCTCAATCTCAGTTTCCTCATCAGTAAAGTGGGGACAATAATTACTATTTTGCATGGTTGTCATAGGAATTGAAAATGATGTAGGTAAAGTCCTTGACCCAGGTCTAGTACACAGGTGATTTTTATTGCCATTGGTGGCAGACAGAATTATTTAAAGACAGAAAGGAGGAAGAGTTAGTATTCATCTTTTTCCCACCTCCCATTTGGATGGCCCTATTTGTTATTCCTTTTTACTTAGAGAACTTAGAAAATGGTTTTGCTGACCTTCTGGTTATTGGATGGAAAATGGGAGGCACTGAAGAGACAGAAGACAAGATGCATGATATGGCTCATAAGAGAGCTACACATGAGTAGTGATTTCAAATGCATGCCTGCCCAGAGGAGAAATGCCAGCACAGCAGTGTTAACCTTTTTCTGGTTTCCTAGGGGAGTCTGTCAGGAAGTAGCCCACTGGGTATGTTTCCAGTACTTCCTTCAGAGAGTACAAGTGTTGGAAGCTATTTCAAGGACCCAAGCAGGAATTCAAAGAAGAGAAGAGGATTACTCTTATACCTAACTTACTGTCATCATTGTTATTATTTGTTTTTCTGTTTGTCAGTGGACAGATGGTCCTAATTCTCACTTGGAAGATCCTAAGAGGTATGTACAATGCCTACACAGAAGTCAGGGGAAAAATAAGTGCACCTTGGAAAGAGGCTCAAATATCATATTCTTAGAGTTTATCTTTTCTTTTCTCACTGTTTCTCTATCTCTCTCTGTGTCTGTGTCTCTTTGCTCACCTTGTAAATATCTACATTTATATCAGTTATGAACTACAGTACCCACTGTCTCTAGTTACTTTCTCTGTTTAGCGTAAGACAATCAGAGTTCCCCCTACCCTACCCCCAGCCTCTCTGGCACCTGCAGAACCGTGCCTTTGCTTGGCAGAATCATCCTATTTCAATCACAGATGTGTTTATGACATTGTAATCAGAGCAAAGGGACTTGTTTTTTCCATGTGCTGGGTTTATTTATTCACTTTTCTTTAGCCAGTGAAAAGACAGTGAAAAGATTTCATTTGTCATTCTAATTGCCTTTATCTTTAATTTCTTAAAGAATGATGACTCCTATTTAAATTATTAGAAAAATTTCCTCATCTGGAGTAAGGAAATCTTTTTCCAAATAAAAATTTTTTAAAACAAATCCTTCCCCTGCCAGTTTGTTATACTCTGTTGTAAATCCCAGGAATAAGATTTCTTTCTCTGCATGGGAAAACAAGACAATAGAAAAGATTCATCTAAAGTGTCAATTTCAAAATTATGGGTAAACTGGGGAAGCACCATTCCTGAGAGGCCATTGGGTTGGTAGTTAATTCCTATCCAACCAATCTCAATTCACTGATTTATTATCTATCTGAATCTGGAAGGGGAAGGGAGGTTACAGGGATTGAGAAGATTCATAGAAGTTGATCTGTGCTGTGCATGAAGGCAAGACTTATGATTAGCACGTAAACAGTATGCTATTTCCTTACCTAATGGCCATACTTTTATTTCCACTATTCAATTACAAAAAGAAAATCAGTAGGTGTGAAATAATCTGGGACCTGACCTTTTGGAATTAGAGATATATAAACTGGGGAAGAGAGAGTGAATTGAGGATCAATAGAAGCACCTGAGCCCACTCTATGAGGCTGACACAAATTCATGGAACATTGTGGAGTCAGAAATAGGAAATGGTTCTTTTTTTTTTTTTGGATGTTTCTTTGCACACTTGGGCAACTGGAGGCAAGGTAAAAGTAGCAGAACTGAAATGTGCAGACCATTTTCAGAAGCAATTCATCTATGGAGACTCTGAGGTTGGATTTGTGAACTAGAATGCCCACAGGATTCAAGCGGAGACTGTAAAGGAATGAGACAGTCAAAACCCTGGTAAACAGCAAAAGATATCAGGAAAGGTGAAGGCCATCAGGGAGCTTGTGCCCTGTGTGAGGACATATTCCTGTTCAGTGTCCAGTGTTGCTACGTGAGGTTAGGTAGTGAGCAGGCTTAGAGGGCACACACGCATAGGTTGTGTCTTTCCACAATGTCAGGTTTATTCAGTGGTAAAGCAAGGTTAACATAATTGCAAAGCAGTTTCAGGATTTCAAACTCAAAGACATTTCACTACACTTTTAACTCAGCTTCCTACAATCACACAAAGCAAAACACAATATGAAGTCACAACAAGGGGAAGGAAGTTAACCAACCAAACGCGAAGTCAGTCCAAGAGTGTGCAGTTAAGATGAGACATCTGTCTGGTCTGGGTCAACTCTCAGCACAAGGTCTTATTATGTTTAAGCAGTGGAGAAGCTCTTTTATGTTCAAAGATCAGTTGGGCAGAGCCTTTGGCAGCAGTTGCCTTTTAGATATGGTCAAACGTGAAAGGGTCAGCATCTGGGAAGTCTGACAGTTTGCTGCAAAAATCCTCCCTTTTTATTTTTATTTTTTTATTTTTTTTTATTATTTTTTTTTAAGATTTTATTTATTTATTTGACAGAGAGAAATCACAAGTAGATGGAGAGGCAGGCAGAGAGAGAGAGAGAGAGGGAAGCAGGCTCCCTGCTGAGCAGAGAGCCCGATGCGGGACTCGATCCCAGGACCCTGAGATCATGACCTGAGCCGAAGGCAGCGGCTTAACCCACTGAGCCACCCAGGCGCCCCCAAAAATCCTCCCTTTTTAAAGGAGTTTAATCAGTCCTGGGCCTTTGCCAACTGCTGGTTATCAGTTCTGGGTATTGTCAGCCTGTTCTGGTTTTGGTGATATCTGGTCTTAGTTGCATGCCCTTGGCTGCTTATGTCACTAATTGTTAAGTCACTGCTTGTTGTGAGTGACTCTATCTTAATTTCTACGGGTCCAAGATCTTGCAATATTTTAAATAAGTTACTTAAAAGAGGGTTTCATGTGCAATCCCCTGATTCGAAATCTCTCAATTCAACTTATTTAAATTTTAAAAATTTTGTGCAGGTTAGACAAGATTTCTATTGTAGGGGCCTACTTAGTGAGAGCGACTCCATCTCGGTTAAACAACCATTTTGTTGTTTGTGTAGTAAACTTAAACTGACCCTGCTTCCCCCACCCCCCCACCCCCTTGAGGAACTTACTTAAAAGCAAGTCTGGGAAACCAGTAAAATATGGTCAACCAGTCCCTGATAACAGAGCCCAAATACAAGGACCGGTCAGATCAGGTGGAAATAACAGAACCCAGAATGCAAGGATGAGTCAGGTCAGGTGGAGACAATCTCATTGGCCAGGCCAAACCACATGGCCTTTGCTCTATAAAAGCTAGTCTGTGAAGCTCAGGGTGGTTGCTCTCTCCGTAAGAGTTTGATTCTCGGTGCTGGCGCGAAAAGTTTTGCTTGACCTTTGCTTTGTATCAGTCTTGCTCCTTTGATCACGGACCTCATCACTATGACTTGAATTTAGGCCATCAGCTATGAGTACTCACCTCTGCCATCTGAGGAGGAATAATGGAGGTTTTTCTGAGCAACAGGGGGATGACATTTATTCTTTTATTCATCCATTTAATATCTATCTGTTAAGTACCTACTATATCCTAAATTCTGTGACATAGTACCAGCCTTTATAAAACTTACATTCTAGTGAGGAGATAAACAATGAATGAAAAAAGAAATAAGTGACATAATTTAGGTAATGATAAGTTTTATGGAAAACAGAAGTTAGGCTAAAGGTACAGAGGAGGGTGAAGGGTACTATCTTAAATATCACTAGCAAAGATCTCTATGAATAGATTCTGTCAGAACAGAGACTCACAGAAAATAAGGGGGTGTGTCGTTCAGTGTGTGTATGTACGGAGTGGGAGTTGGAAGAAGGAAGCCCCAGGAAGTGCAAACACTTTGAGGCAAAAGTGTGCTTTTATTGTATCTGAAGGAAGAAGACCAGGAGGGCTGCAGCAAGTTGACCAGCAGGCCAGTCAGAATCAGAAGCTGCAAGAATTCATATCATATGGGCCTTATAGAGCTGGGCTTCTTCCAAAGCCCATTTCAAAGAGCGATAGTTGAAACAACAGGGAAAATATCAGTAGTTTTTGAAGCTAGAAGATGGGTACATGGATTACCAGAGAGATTGCTGTATCTTCTACATTTGTCTAAGTTGGGTCATTTTTAAAACAAAATTTTAAAAAATTCCAGTTCAAGTTCTATATTTCCCTTTCTAGTTCTGGTTGTTTCTCTGGAGTTCTAAAATACCTTATTTTTTAAAAATAACTCAATCAAATGGTGCCTTGATTTTGTGATTTATTCACTGTGCTGTGTATGGCTTTTATTCTCAATTAATTTGTAAATACTTGAAATCAGGACCATGATTCATATTTTTTTCTGTCTCAGCATTTAGCGCATTGCTAGACCCACAGAATTCACTTAATAAATATTAGTTTATGGTGGATTCTTCTAATACCTGAGTGTTTTCTTTAAGCTCAGCTGTGTGATAGATCAGGGTAAGAGGAGGGATACTAAGATATGATTCTTGCCCTTTACGAACTTCCAACGTTCAGGTAAACACTGACAGTACAGGACAGAATGTTGAAAATTCATTAGCGTGGATATAGTAAAGGTAAAAAGGGAATTTAAGGGCTAGTTATGCAGAAAAAATGTTGACTCTTTCATGTAAAACTGCTCTGTTCATCCTCACAGTTTTCATTTGTTGGTTGCCAAGTGAAAGCAAAATGAAACAAAAACACAAATAAAAACTTGTACTCCCATGAAACTCTTAGCTCTGGGAAACAAACTGAGGGTTGCTAAAAGGGAGGTAGTTGGGACGATGGGGTAACTGGGTAATGGGCATTAAGGAGGCACGTGATGTGATGAGGCCTGGGTGTTATGTACAACTGAGGAATTATTGAACACTGCATCTGAAACTACTGATGTACTATATGTTGGCTAATTGAATTTAAGTTTAAAAACTTGTATTCTACTATGGTGATCTTAATTTGATCTGATAAGCTTTTAATAGTTCCTTTGGGCTATGTTCAGTGTTTTTAAGGAAAAACACAATAGTGTCTTAGATATATTTGTTTTCTTTTTCTCCCTCCATGATTGAAGCAAAAATTGCACTGGACAAAGTTCAATGGGTAAGGAAGATTTTATTTAAGGTTATTTGCAATAGGGGTGAGATATCAGAACTCAGTTTGAACTCAATTCTGTGAAACAAAGAGTGTGAGGATTTTTAAGCATTCTCAAAAGAAACATTCTCCTGTTTTTGGGACAGGAGGTAGTTTTATAAGTGTCTGCTGAAGTTAGGCTCACAGGAACAAGGAGATAGGGGTGCTGTCTCCCCTGATGCTTACATTTCAAAAAGATGGTTCCTAAATCCTTGAGGAAGACATTTCTGGGCTGTAAAACTAGCAAGAAGCTTTTTAAAAGATTTACATATATTTCAAAGAGGCAAAGAAAAAATTTATGATGATAAATTTTCTTAAGTAAATGCTATAAAGAAAGGAAGATCAGGCTGAGGTATGTCTTGGGCACCAGCTTTTCCTCTCAACATGCCCTCTCAAATGCCCTCCAACATGGCATTTGGGGGTTTGGGAAGGTATGTGGCTTGTGTAGTATCTTGGTGACCAGGAAGGTGTGGTTCTCACTTGTACTTTCTCTGTCTCCATGGTGATGTCTCTCATCTGCCTGCCTGGCTGTTGACCATCCCACTTGCCCTTATGGCTGAAGTGTGCAACAGATATGCCTTATTTTCCAGTCTTTTTCTTGGCTTGGTAAATGTCTAAAGCAGTGTCTCTCAACCATGGGTGATCCTTCCATCCCCAACCAAGTAGGGAAGATAGTGGTGGGTGGGCACGGGCAGTATGTGAGATAAGGTCTCCATGAGTCAAAACATGAACTGGAACAAAATCCTTTGCTTTCAGGATCTTTTTCAATGTATCTAACATTCCTTCTTTGTCATAAGCATACATCAGAAGAGGTAAATGGAACATCCATGCTGATTCTAACTCCATTCCTCTATTCCCTTTTTGGTCTCTCTTCTTCCTATAACACTCTGGGACTGACTGAAACAGCCTTCTCTTTTGTCTTCCTTACTTGATCTTCTCATCTTTCCAGAGGGCAGAAAACTTGGAGCCCAGCCTGTATAAGAGGAAGGGACTAAATCCTTAGGGGAGACCACTAAAGTGTTTAAGATCTCAGGGCTTAATTCTTGGTAAGTTAAGGGAATTTGGAAAATCTTCTGTCTAGTCTGTTATTTAAGCTTATTGTTATGCCCTGGAACTTAAGTCTCAAGTTTTGACCTCAGAGGGTAGAAGGCTACAAGACAAGATGATATAAGAAGAAAATTAAAAGGCATCAGTTTAATATTTGCAAAATGGGATCCCCATTGCAAATGTCTACTTCTGTTTTAGAAGGTGTTAAGGAGAGTATCCTGGTGTGGGTGAACTATGACCTTAAAGGAAGAGTACAGCAAGAGATAAGGAAGTTTGAATATCGTCTGAGTAAGGTAGGAAAGCCAAGAGGTAGAGAAATTTTCAAGTAAATAAAATCAGATTTAAAATCTGAAAATATCACTGGAGTGAAGTGGGAAACTCTCCTCAGGAGACTTTAAAACTCTGGAGTTTGTGCAGGTCCAGGTGACATAATTTCTCAGAAATATCTCTCAGCTAGTGGGTGAATTCTAGTTTTCATTATGCAGAACCCATGTTATATTCTCAACACGACCACGTGTAATCAAGCAGGATAACCAAGACTAGTATCATCACCAGGCAGAGGAAATCCTGTTGGAACATTAGATGGCTTACGATTTTAAAAAGTTGCACTAAGCTTTAAGTTCCCTAAATTCCCTTTCCTCTTTCTCCCTCTTAATACCCAAAGCACACCACAACCATACCTATCCTCTTAATTAAGTTCAGGCTCCAGGTAATTGACATATATGCAAAACATATGAAACCATCTCAGCAACTTATTTTTGAGAGAGTATGAAAATGTCTACACATCAGTATGTTGACTTTTCATCAGACAGATAGTGTGATGAGAAAGCCCAGGATACAAATTTTCTTAGATACATTATGATGAGCATTCATCTGTGCACACAGAGCCCATGATGTTCTTCATGTGTTCAAGCAGCCCATAATTCAGTTATTTATACCACACTTCTCTTTGAGATGTCTTTTTTTTTTTTTTTTTGAGAGAGAGAGAGAGGAAGTGTGAGCAGGTGCAGGAGGGGCAGAGAGAGAGGGAGAGAGAGAATCTTAAGCAGGTTCCACATCCAGCAGAGAGCCCTACTTGGGGCTTGATCTCATGACCCTGATATCATGACCTGAGCCAAAATCAAGACTCCCTTGCTTAACCAACTGAGCCACCCAGGTGTCCTGGGATGCCTTTTAATGTATAGTGATCAATACATGTGAACGAGTACTTTTATTTAAATGCCATCTCATAAAAACAGGCAACATAGCTAACCTTTTCCCTGAGCAAGTCTATTCTAATGCACTTGTCACAGATGGCAAAACCTCTCTTCATCCCAGTCACTTAACCGAATCGACTCACATTTATTTCCCTAAAAGCTGCTTACTGTCCATTGAAGAAAGGAAACATGTAGAAACAATTTTATAAGCAAAAAAACCCACTTTGGAATACACAAAAAATCAAGTTGTTTTTTTCCTAGGCTATCTTCTCAGGAGTTTAATCTCTTGGTCTTTGAGTTTCAAAGCTAGTGGTCTGTCAGTGGGACAAGTCAAGATAGAGCACATATACATACTGTGAGGTGAATGCAAAAAGGGAGGATGAGAAGAGAACTTTTTGGAAATTCTATCCTCCATTCTCATTTATTCCTGATGATTTTTCAGAAAATAACTGGTCTTGAAAGCTAATTCTCTCTCTCTCTCAATCTCTCTCTCTCTCTCTCTGTATTTTTAGACCAAGTAGGGTGAAGGAAAATGATATAAAATAACGAAGTCACCAGTCATGAAAATTAATATCTTCAAACCCTGCTTACCATTATTTGCCATTTGAAAACATCTCTTTACAGTGTTTCTTTCCACTTATTTTGAGTGTGTCTGATCAATGTTTTGCATGTGATACAGACCATTTGATTAGTCACAAAATATAAAAGTCACAAAATATAATTTTGTAAAAAGTCACAAAATATAATTTCTTTGTTTTACAATTTTTGTCCTAATATATGTCAGAGGTGGAATCCTGAAGTTATGCAGTTTCACAGTTTTTAGATTTTTCTCCTTACTTCCATCTTTCTTTTCTTGCCCCTCACTCTCTCTCTTCTTTCTCTCTATAGTTGAAATAAGGGAACTTTGACATTAGCCTGAATTGGTTTTAAGTCCCTCTTCTCCCAGACAATACTTATTTAGTCTTGAGTGAGTAAGTTAAATTTTTAAATACATCTTGTTGAAAAGTGGTATGATATTGCTTTCCTTGAATGGTTTCTTTAAGGTTATAATTTACCCAACAAATATTTTTTACCTACTGCATGTAAGAAACTATATTGAGGTGCTTATCACCGTGTTTGACAAGGGTATCCAAACACTATCTAACAAATAGTCTAATTATTTGGCCTTACAGATTAGCAGACTTTATCATGGGCAAAGCCAGGGCAAGTTGCTAGTTATGACTTGTGATATAACTTCCTGATGCAATAGGGACAGGTCTATTCCAGGGCAGTTGACTTATCATCCATGTTAGTTATTGTCCATGGAAAGAGTATAGCTTCAGCTGTGAGCACTTTAATCCTGTAACACTCCAAACTCCTCCCAGTTGTCATCATGACAAGCCACTTGGTTTAAAGACAAAAAATGGGTGACATAATGAACTTCTGTATATGTATTTATTTAGTATGCAAATGTATATGGCCTTTAGTTCTATTCCTAGGTTGAGGATATATGTGGAAGACTTTCTAATCAAAAAGCTGTGCTAAAAAATTAGTGGGATAGAGTTAAAAAGGCTAAGACCTAACAGAAAACCTTCCTGTCTTTCTTTATATTGATATTTCCCACCTGCCCAGCCTTTCCCCTTTCTCATCCCACAATTAAGTTTTAAGATTTCATTAACATTTATTTTCTATGAAACAATGGAACTTGTTTATTTTGCAGCTGTCAGGTAAAATAACTGATCAGCACCCATTTTATGAGCTAAACAAATTACATATCACTTTTCTGGGCACAGAATATTCCAGAGGTTAAGGGGCGTGTTATAGTGGTTAAGAGTGCTGGCACTCAAATTCCAGGTGTGTTATGTCCTGGTGTGTCCTTGTGGAAGTTATTGATCATCACTGAGTCTTGAGTCCTTGTCAGTAAAATAGGGTTTGTTGAGAAGATCAACAGAATTATGACCTATAATACTTAATACAGTGCCTGTGTATAGTAGGTACTTGAAAAATTGTAGATCTTATTACTATGATTACATAGGACTTTAAAAGGTCTTTTTTTTTTTAAACTTTTTATTTTTTATAAACATATATTTTTATCCCCAGGGGTACAGGTCTGTGAATCACCAGGTTTACACACTTCACAGCACTCACCAAAGCACATACCCTCCCCAATGTCCATAATCCCACCCCCTTCTCCCAAACCCCCTCCCCCCAGCAACCCTCAGTTTGTTTTGTGAGATTAAGAGTCACTTATGGTTTGTCTCCCTCCCAATCCCATCTTGTTTCATTTATTCTTCTCCTACCCACTTAAGCCTCCATGTTGCATCACCACTTCCTCATATCAGGGAGATCATATGATAGTTGTCTTTCTCTGCTTGACTTATTTCGCTAAGCATGATACGCTCTAGTTCCATCCATGTTGCATAGGACTTTAATCTGAATTATAACTAGGTACATTGCAGGGAACTCTCCCATATATGAATTTTTTTAAAAGGTTTTATTTATTTATTTCTCAGAAAGAGAGAAAGCACAAGCAGGGGGAGCGGCAGGTAGAAGGAGAAGTAGGTTCCTCCATGAGCAAAGAGCCCAGTGGGGGGACTTGATCCCAGGACCCTGGGATCATGACCTGAGCCAAAGGCAGATGCTTAACTAACTAAGCCACCCAGGCATCCCATATGTGAAATTTTTATTGGCCATTCATATACTATGCTGATTTAGAGGGTCTTCTTATTTAACACTGATTTATAAATGTATGGATTTCAGAACTGGACTTCTCTTATTCCTTAAAATAAAAGATTCAGTGTACTTCAGGATATTGTGGGGAATTAGGGAAAGCTTCCTAGAAGAACTGATTTCCAAATTGAGGTTTAAAAGCTGAAGAGAAGTCAGATAGGTGAGAATGAAAGGGAAACCCATTCTGGGCAGAAGTAACAACATACACATAAACCTGAGGATGATGGTAAACAAGGAAAATTAAAAAAGATGAAAGGCATTCAGTATGCTATCACATAGCACACTGCATTTGGAGAATATTCAGAAATGAGCTGGAAAGATGAGTCAGTTTAGGTCTCAAAGGGTTGTGCAAGCCATAGTAAGTATTTTGGGCCTTATTCGAAAGCAAAGGGAAGACAGTGATGAGTATTAAGAAAAGGAGAGATATAATTAGTCTGTATTTAGGAAAATAATGAATAATGAATAATGAATAAGTGGCAGGTTAAGATGGAGGATGGAGCATGGATGAGAGAAGTTAAGAAACTGATGTTCAGTCGTCCCAGTTAGTGAAAACAGTTGCCTGGAAAAGAGGAATGGGAGTGACAGTGGAGAAAGTGAATCTGGATACAGATTCAATAGGACATGGTGATGGATTAGATATCAGTGATTAATAAAGAGAGAAGGTGATGACAATTACCATGTGTCTTGCTAAGACAGTGGCACCACCACTAGGGAACACAAAGGAACAGTTTGTCTCAGGTAGGATATAATGGGTTCAGTCCCATTTTGGACAAGCTGGTAGTATGGGTTGTACCTCTATGTGGAGATGTACAAGTAGATGTGTGAGTTAGAAGCTCAGGAGAATTCAGGGGGTGATTTGAAATCTAGATTAATTGCAGAAGGATGGGTACAATGAAAAGGCAGAGTCATAGTTGATAACCACCTTACCCACAATCATTCAGGTCTTATTGGTCTAGACAAGTGCCCCTAGACTCATGACATAAGGCTATCATTCTCTGTCCTGGCCAACTGTTAGAATAAACAGGAGAACTTATTCATTTATTTGTTTGTTTGTTTATTTATTTATTTATTTTAGAGAAAGCAAGATCAGGGGCAGGGGAAGAGGGAGAGAGAAACCCAAGCGGACTCCTTGCTGAGCACAGAGCCCCATGTGGCACTTGATCTCATGATGCTGAGATCATACCCCAGCCTATATCAAGAGTTGGGAGCTTAACCAACTGTACCACCCAAGTGCCCCTTGGAAGCTCAGGAGAAAAGTCTGAGCAGTTAATATATATTTTTGAATCATCAGGACAAACATGACAGTTAAAGCCATGGGAGTAGCTGTGATGACCCAAGAAGAATTTGAGGAGATCATAACCTTGAGGAGCAGGGTTATAGCCTTTAACATTTACATGATAGAGAGAGAGAGAGAGAGAACACTGGAAAAGATTGTGGAAGTATGACAGCAAGGAAGTAAGAGGAAAACCATGAGAGGGTGGGGTTCCTGCAGGGAACATTTCAGGGAAGGTGAAGTGGTCTCTAATGTCAGCATGACTACTGAGAAATCACATAAAAGTAAAAGAGGAAAGAAGCAGTGGGTAGGAATGGGTAGGAAAGAGAATGCGGAGATACCAAGGGAGGATAATTCTTTTAAGATGTTTGGTTATAAATGGGTGACTAGGGAATTTGATGGAGTAGAGAGATTTATTTATTTATTTATTTATTTATTTATTTATTTATTTTTTGTGATGGGAACACTGGGGCAGGTTAATTGCAAAGGGAAGGAGACAGTAGAGTGAGAGATTGACGATATAGGGGTGAGAAGATACCTGAAAGATCCAAGTCCTGGGAGAAGTGGGAGGCATAGCAGATGATTGATATTAGGGGAAGAGATACATTTTTTTTCTGAATGGGAGGGAAAGATAGGGGGGTGGTGTGCAGGTCTAGTCTAGGAATTGAGAAATTGTTTTCTCTGAGAAAGAGAGGAAACCACCTGCTGTGTACAAAGGCATAAGTTAGCATGACGGCAGTTGTGAGAAGTGATGGTCATAAAGCATCCCTGCAATGAATGAAAGAGGGCTTAGTGAGGGAAGGGCAGACATTTTGCCTGTGGCAGTATGAGCTCTGATCAAGTAGGAGCTTGTGATTTTCAAGTGGAACCTGTCTTTACTTGCGGTGGAGGGGACTATGTGGTTTCTCTCCAGCATTCTGATGTGGGCTCAGAGACCTGGGCACATGGATTCATTGAGGGTTGAGGGTTTTCTCGTAGGCAAGTCTTTGGAAAGAAAATGGAGTAAAGGAAGTAGGTAAGACAAAAGCTGATATAATAGAGCCCGAAATCCATGATGGAAAGGAAAGAGAGTAAAGATAGAAGGCTGATGATTGAAAGGGAAAACAATGAGAGAGGAAGTCAAAGAAGAGTCTTGGTGAAGTCAGATAGCAGCTGGAATGGGAGGGAGTATCTGAGTGGAAAAGCTGAACAGGTAGGTAGTTATGGAAACTGAAGCAATTTTATTGAGGAGCCTTACTGATGACCTTGCTGAATTCTGCCTTTTACCTTGCTCAATTTGGCTGAAGCTATTTAATAGTTATGGTTAGCAATCTCCTACAATTATAAATGGAATGTTTTTTACCTTGCCATAAGATGTTCAGAGAATGGTAAATGTAAATATCAATGTGAGAGAACTGAATACAGTGGTTAAGAACTCAAGATTTGAGATTGGATAATTGGGTTAAAATCCTGTCTCTTGAACCCATTTTATTATTCATAAAATTGGAGACAAAATGGTATTTACTAAAGAAAAATTGTGACATGACTCAACACATGTAATGTATTTAGAATAGTTTTTGGTACATGGTAAGTACCCAGTAAATTTTAGCTACTATTACCATTACCATTATTGTTAGAACTTATATCCTGCTAGTTCCAAAAATGGCCATCGAGACAATTTTGTTTAATTAGCTCATTTTACAGATGAGGAACCTGAGGTTCATCAACAAATACTGACATTCCCAGGTCAGACAATAGACCTAGATCTAGGTCCAGTTCTCTAGATTCTTAGTTGTTCTCTATCCTTTCTGTGTTATGATGTTCAGATTTTAGCTACTTACACAGAACCAGACCTGCCCATTGGCCCTGCTGCTCAGATAGAGGAAGGCGTAACACAGAGATGCCCAGCAGAGAGTTCCTCCCCAGACCTCTCCTGTTTCTGCACCACAGTATGAGGCAGTTTTGCACAAGAGGCAGTGTAAGCAGACTCAGAGATCCATGGCAAGGTCACCAAACTGCCCCTTCATGGGCCTTGTGCCATCTCATCATAACACCAACCATTGCAGTTTCACAAGCTTCGGTGCATTTTTGGTGGTTCTATGAAATGAAGGCATCAGCCATTCCTCTCCAATTTACTGTCCTGTCCAGATGGTGCAAGAAAAGATATAATTGAAGTCATTGGTATTTTAAAGTCAGGACTTCGTAAGCACTGACACTTTCCAGCCTTTGATTGTTTACAAAGTCTTCCAGCCAAAATTGGATGCAAACTGACCTGTCCTGGTCTGAAGTAATGGAGCTAATGCTGAGAAAAATTGGCGATTCCTCTATCAATGCCTATGCCTCCAAAGATGGTATGCACAAGTTTTTCTGACTGATGGCCTCTGGATCTCTGTCATGACCAAATACTCAGGCAATCCTTTTTGAGATGTGTATCACCTCTGAAATTTGCCTAAGTTGATTATTAAAGAACTTAAACTGAACCCTTGAAAATCATACAGGGTAAATCATGCTGATGAGATTTCCAAACCAATTTTGGGTTCAGGTGGCCTAATTTAGTTTAAATCCCTGTGTGCTCCAAAGCAGAATCTTGATTTGTGGTTTCTCAGCTGTGGCATCAGCCTTCCCACACAATAGTCAGGTTTTTTGTTTTGTTTTATTTTGTTTTGATTTGTTTTGTAGTGGCTGGTGCTGTTATTTTTTTTCTTTCTAATTAAAATTTGAAACAAAGGCTATGTGAGTTATTTATAGTTGCCACATGTGACATTGGTGCTGTGCCTTTAGGGCTAGAGAAGTAGTTGTTAACTTCCATCATGTATCAGAATTACCCGGTAAGCTTTTATAGTACATAGATCTCTGGGTGTTATTTTTCAAATACTTACAGGGCAGTTCAAATGTAAGGCAAAGTTGAGAATCATTACTTTGGACACATGCTCCTCACATTTTAAAGTGCACTGGAATTCTTATTCCTGAAATTGTGATCTGTAGACCTGCCCCATCGACATCATCACTCAGCATATTAGAAATGTAAGATCTCAGGTCCCACCCTAGACCTACTGAGTCAGAATCTGTACTTTATCAGGATCCCAGATGTGTCATGTACACACTAAAGCTTGAGAAGCAGTGCTCCGAAGAGTCTTCTTTCCTTTTATAGACCATGATTTAGATATGCTGTCACCAAATAGATGTTGTGCCTGAGTCATGGCATGGAAATCCTAACAACTGGACTTCCTGATTCAAAGATCATCAAAGGCTTTTTCCATATTACTATATTAGTATATTCCATATTTCCATATTATTATAAAATTCATATAATATGAATTTTCAAAAAAGTGAGGTTAAAAAACTGTATATAAAGAATGATTCCAGGAGTGCCTGGGTGGCTCAGTTGGTTAATCATCTGCTTTCAGCTGGAGTCATGATACCAAGGTCCTGGGATCAAGTCCTGTACTGGGCTTCCTGCTCAGTGGAAAGCTTGTTTCTCCTTTCTCCTCTGCCTCTTTCTCTGTCTCTCAAGAATAAATATATAAAATCTCTTCTTTTTGAAAAGGAGAATGATTCCAGTTATACAAAATGCAAACAAAAATAAAGGAAATATATATTATCTCTGAATTATAAAAATGTGGGTGACTTTTTTATATTATTTGTACTTTTTAAAATTAATTTATTTTCAGAGTAATGGAATTCATTGTTTATGTACCACATCCAGTGCTCCATGCCATATGTGCCCTCCATAATACCCACCACCTGGCTCCCCCAACCTCCCACCCCCCACCTCTTCAAAACCCTCAGGTTGTTTTTCAGAGTCTATAATCTATCATGGTTTATCTCCCCTTCCAATTTCCTTCAACTCCCTTCTCCTCTCCATCTCCCCTTGTCCTCCATGCTATTTGTTATGCTCCACAAATAAGTGAAACTGTATGATAATGGACTCTCTCTGCTTGACTTATTTCACTCAACATAATATCTTCCAGTCTCATCCATGTTCCTACAAAAGTTGGGTATTCATCCTTTCTGATGGAGGCATAATACTCCATAGTGTATATGGACCACATCTTCCTTATCCATTCATCCGTTGAAGGACATCTTGGTTCTTTGCACAGTTTGGCGACCGTGGCCATTGCTGCTATAAACATTGGGGAAGAGCTGGCCCTTCTTTTCACTACATCTGTATCTTTAGGGTAAATACCCAGTAGTGCAATTGCAGGGTCATAGGGAAGCTCTTTTTTAAATTTCTTAAGGAATCTCCACACTGTTCTCCAAAGTGGCTGCACCAGCTTGCATTCCCACCAACAGTGTAAGAGGATTCCCCTTTCTCCACATCCTCTCCAACACATGTTGTTTCCTGTCTTGCTAATTTCTGCCATTCTAACTGGTATAAGGTGGTATCTCAATGTGGTTTTAATTTGAATTGCCCTGATTGCTAGTAATGATGAACATTTTTTCATGTGTCTGATAGTCATTGGCATGTCTTCATTGGAGAAGTGTCTGTTCATGTCTTTTGCCCATTTTTTGACATGATTATCTGTTTTGTGTGTGTTGAGTTTGAGAAGATCTTTATAGATCCTGGATTTCAACCTTTTGTCTGTACTGTCATTTGCAAATATCTTCTCCCATTCCGTGGGTTGCCTCTTTGTTTTGTTGACTGTTTCCTTTGCTGTGCAGAAGCTTGTTGATCTTGATGAAGTCCCAAAAGTTCATTTTTGCTTTTGTTTCCTTTGCCTTTGGAGACATATCTTGAAAGAAGTTGCTATGGCTGATATCGAAGAGGTTACTGCCTGTGTTCTCCTCTAGGATTCTGATGGATTCCTGTCTGTTGTTGAGGTCTTTTATCCATTTTGAGTTTACTTTTGTGTACGGTGTAAGAGAATGGTCGAGTTTCATTCTTCTACATATAGCTGTCCAATTTTCCCAGCACCATTTATTGAAGAGACTGTCTTTTTTCCACTGTATATTTTTTCCTGCTTTGTAAAAGATTATTTGACCGTAGAGTTGAGGGTCCATATATGGGCTCTCTATTATTTGTATCTTACTAGTTTTCTATAATAGTATAATCAGAAAAAGGAGATAATTTAAACAAGAGAAAGATACTATGAAAATGTCTAAATTTCTCATTATCTTTTACTCTTCTTAGTCCCTACAGGAAAAATTTTCAGTTTAATATTAAAGTATATCTACAGATGTTACTTCAACATATTCATTATCTAGGCTTTTCCATCGCTAGGCAAAAAACCTGATTTTTTAAAAGAGCAAGAGACTCAATATCTCAGAGCATATTGTGATGAACTTCTTGTCCATCTTGAGGAAAATTCCAGGAAAAAAATTTCATTGTTAGAGAACGAGAAGAGGTGACTGTTGGAGGCTGGCATAAGTAACACAAAAGTAATGTAGGAGTAACACTATTTCCTTTTATATCCAAGTCAATAGAATGGTAAAGAAAGAGGATGTTTTAAATCTTATCTAACTTGATCCCCTCCCCCAGAAATACATTTCATGTCATTTTGATTGAAATATTTAAAATATCCAGAGCTGTGGCTTGAATGATATTATAATTGGTAATGATCAGTCAAAATCCCAGTAGGAATGAAATGTTCATATAGGTTAATTGAAGAGCATTTAATAAAGGGACAGTTGCAAAGTTGGAGCATGTGTGGGGAAACTGACATGGGATGGGATTAGAAATAATGGAAAATTGTTACTGCCAGAGGTCTGCAAGTGTGAAGGGAAGGAGAAGATACCAGGAGGCAGAGAGTGGTCTTGTACGGAGGTCTGACAGAAGCTATGGGTTTAATAAAGAAACAGAGTCAAATAGCAACCTGGCAAAAGGGGTTACTTCAACTAAAAAAGGGGTTACTCACTTTTCACTTCTGGATTTCACCTGGTGTCTGACAAGGAGAGTCTGAGAGGCCAGGGAGCCTGCCCATGCTGGTCAGCCTTCCAGAAAGTAGATCCACAAATGCACATGGAAAATATTAGTGATAAACCTAAGTAGATCCTTGGTGGGTTGAAGGATGGGAGAGAATGTGAAAAAATTGGCTGATGGTTTAGGAATCCTTTTATGGCTTTGCATCATTCAACATTTCACCAGCAATTTGAAGACAGAGTGGATACATGTAACAAATTTAAAGAAGTCACAAAACTAGAGAATATAGGAAATATCAGATGACAGACTCAGCAGTGAAAAGAATGATGTTCTTAATCCAATATGAAATATTTAATAAATATAAATGAAAGGCCAGTATTTGAGTTAAAAGCATCAAATGTCCCTATAATTGTGGGAGAGAAATGACTAAGTGATATCGCTTATCATTAAGATTTTTTAATTGACAAGAAATGCAATCAACTGATATGTAAAAAATCAGTCATGTGAAAAGACTATCACCAAAAAGCTAATGTGATTTTAGTCTGAATAAGAATCAAAGTGTCCAGAAAGAGGGGTGAAATTCTCACTCTATTCTATGCTGAATGGACTGTAATGATCAAATGAATTATGTGCAGGACAATTAGGACCAGAGTGGTAAATATTTAACCTGGAGAATGAGACTCTGGTCAGGAAAGGAAGTAGGGGAGCAGATTCTAGGGTGAGTTTCCAGATTTCTGAAGGACTCCCCTCTAAACAGTGATAGGACTTTCTTCCAGCTCTGGGGGCAGAAGGTCATAGGCACAGGGAGCAGAAATCAGATTACATGAAGGATGATCATCTCCAGAAGCCGTGCCACCTGAAAATCACATAGATCTACCTTTGGGTAGGTAAATTCTTTATCCTATTCAAACAAAGGCTGAGTGACCATTTACCAGACGTACTGCTAAGGGGAGCTGGGTTGTGGAGAACTGTGTTCTCTGTTGGCCTGGAGGTGAGATCCCACCACACCTGAATCCACAGGGTTACACTGGACGTTCTACTCCTATTTTCCTCTCTATACTTCTGTCAATATTTCGTGTTGGTTGTTTCTACACCTTCTCTTTCCCAGAGCTAAGTAGAAATAGAAGCTTAAGCTATGGGGCTTCAGAAGATTTTTGAAGCCTTAGAGCTGTTGTTCCCAATTTCCACCAATGGCGTAAATCTGCTCATGAAGCATTAAGTGCCAAAGCAGCTCTTCTGATCTCCTACACCAGTTACTCTTTTTAAAGAAAAAGCCAGATCTGAATCCAAATATAATAAAGACAAATTTTGACTCAAGCCTTCAATTAGTTCTTTATTTAAGTTTCTGTCTATAAATGTTCAAATAAATTAAAGAGGCATTAAAGTAAAAACAAAAATCTCTAGAAATCCTACCACCCAGAAATAATCACTATCAATGTTTTGCTGAACATTCTTTATGGACTTCTCTCTGTGAGTACCACCATATGGCTTTCTGGATCTTAGGAAAGATAATTTTACATAGGCGAGTTTATATTATACATGCTGCTATGCCATCTGGTTTTATATGCAACATCATGTTGTTGAAATACTTCCATGGTAGTGAATGCTTTTCATTGCTCTGTATGGATATGAATATCATATGGACATGAATATATAGCCATCTAAATAAAGCGCAGTAAAATATTTAAGACGCATGCATTAGTTCTTTTAAAAATGGACTACTAAGAGAATATGGTATCCCAGCTGATACGATTTCAGCTCCATTTCTGGATGATAGCAGTCCTCAAGAGGACAGGTCCATGATTATATAGCAAGGCCAAATGGGATGCTAGGAAAAGCTGGAGCTGTGAGGCTTAAGTGAAAATTATCAAACTATTAAATTCAGGAAAGGAAAAAAAAGTATTTATAGACTCATTGCTGTGTAAATATGAAAAATTTAATGCTTTAGTGTTTTTCTCTCTTTTATCCTCTTGTGGCCCCCACATATTGAATGCATTTAATCAGATTTATTTTTAACATGCTAATTTTTTTTAGTGTCTATCAGATTATATTATCCATAGTTCATGATTATCTAAAGATCTTATTTCTTTCTGTCTAAATTCTCTTGATCATTGGCTTTTCTTCTATGCTTTGTTGTTTCAAATTGTGAGCTCATCCTCCATGGGCCTTTATCTATAGAAATATTGTGCCTTGTGGGCCAGAAACCCATCCCTCCAAAGAGGCTTTGCTTTTATATTATATATTATATATTATATATTACATGTCCCAGGGACTGACTTTTAATGTAATTTCTATTTGAGGGAATTTCTACACCATGTAGGTAGTATAAGCACAAACTACACTTTCTATGAATACAGGTATGTGGTTGCTATGATTTCTTAGAACTCTGGCTGGATGCAGGTCTTCCATTTCTTTGTGCTGGTGAAAAGAATTTTTCTCATTTCCTTTTCCATTGAGGGTTGTGGCTTACACTGAGGGGAACTTCAGAGGAGCAGCTGTCATACCATACTCATCAGTGGTGAAACACTTGAAGTTTTGTCCCCGAGAGTGACACCAAGACAAAGATTTGTTCATTATCAGTACTTCTACTCAACATGGCACTGGAAGAACTAGCCAGGGCAATAAGGCAAGAGAAAGAAAGAGAAGGCATATAGGTCAGAAAGGAAGAAATAAAACTTTTTATTTTTAAAGATTTATTTATTTATTTATTGGACAGACAGAGATCACAAATAGGCAGAGAGGCAGGCAGAGAGAGAGAGAGAGAGAGGAGGAAGCAGGCTTCCCACCCAGCAGAGAGCCCAATGTGGGGCTCGATCCCAGAACCCTGAGATCATGACCTGAGCTGAAAGCAGAGGCTTTAACTCACTGAACCACTCAGGCACCCCAAACTTTTTATTTTAGATAACATCATAGTTTCACGAAGAATCCAAAAGAATATGTAAACTATTGTAAATAATAAATGAATTTAGGAATATTACTGAATCTAAGATCAACATATAAAAATCAATCATATTTTTATATAGTTAGAGCAAATAATTAGATAATAAAAACAATAGCATTTATAATGACATCAAAAAACATCAAATAGTAATAAATCTAATGGAATATGTGTAAGCTTCTACATTATTTTTTTTTAAAGATTTTATTTATTTATTTGAGAGGGAGAGAGAGAGCAAGAGCATAAGCAAGGGGAGTGGAAGAGGGAGAGGGAGAAGCAGAGAGCTAGATGCAGGGTTCGATCCCAGGTCTCTGGGATCATGACCTGAGCTGAAGGCAGTCACTTAACTAAGCCACCCAGGTGCCCCAAACTTCTGTATTATTAAAAAGAAGAAGGGAGAAATTAAGGAAGACCTAAATGAAGAAGTATACATGGAAAAATCATATGTTTTACTATATATGGAAAGATATTATTTGCATTGGAAAATTCAATTGTCAAGTCTCTTCAAATTGATTTGTGGGCTCAATATAGCCTCAATCAAAATCATAGTAACTTTTTTCTTTTTGTGGAAATTGGTAGGCTTCACTCTAAACTGTCTATGAGAATGCAAAGGGCAGTCTTTAAAAAGAACAAATCTGGAGGTTTTCCTTTGCCAGATTTTTAATTACTATAAACTATAATATTATAGTAGTTAAGGTATCTTGGCATTGGTACAAAGCTAGAAAAATAGGACAATGGTATCAAGATGCCAGAAATAGACACATACATGTATCATCATTTAGTTTACTAAAAGGTACCACTCCTATTCAATGAAGATAAAAAAAGTTCCTAGAACTGCCCTATGACCCAGCAATTGCACTATTGGGTATTTACCCTAAAGATACAAATGTAGTGATCCTAAGGGGCACATGCACCCGAATGTTTATAGCAGCAATGTCCACAATAGCCAAACTATGGAAAGAACCTAGATGTCCATCAACAGATGAATGGATCAAGAAGATGTGGTATATATACACAATGGAATACTATGCAGCCATCAAAAGAAATCAAATCTTGCCATTTGCGACAACATGGATGGAACTAGAGCATATCATGCTTAGCGAAATAAGTCAAGCAGAGAAAGACAACTATCATATGATCTCCCTGATATGAGGAAGTGGTGATGCAACATGGAGGCTTAAGTGGGTAGGAGAAGAATCAATGAAACAAGATGGGATTGGGAGGGAGACAAACCATAAGTGACTCTTAATCTCACAAAACAAACTGAGGGTTGGTGGGGGGAGGGGGTTTGGGAGAACGGGATGGGATTATGGACATTGGGGAGGGTATGTGCTTTGGTGAGTGCTGTGGTGATTCACAGACCTGTACCCCTGGGGATAAAAATATATGTTTATAAAAAAATAAAAAATTAAATTAAAAAAAAAAGTTCCTTTCACTAAATAATACTGGAGTAATTAGAAACATGGGGAAAAAACAGAATCTATGATTCTGTATAAAAGCATATACTAAAGTTAATTTGAAGTGGATCATCAACCTTTAGTTCCTTAGTGGAAACTAAAAATAAAATAAGCTCTAGAAGAAGTTAGGAAGAAGTCAGCCATGTGTTGGTTCTTAACCCTCTCTGGAACTTCCCTATGTTCTTTTTTTTTTTTAATTTTTTCTATTTATCTATCTATCTATTTATTTATTTATTTATTCATCCATCTATTTATTTATTTATTTATTTACCTATTTTATTTATTTATTTTATTTTTACTTATTTATTTATTTATTTGATTAGTTTTTTGAAATTTATTTTATTTATTTTCAGAAAAACAGCATTCATTATTTTTTCACCACATCCAGTGCTCCATGTAATCCGTGCCCTTTATAATACCCACCACTTGGTACCCCAACCTCCCACACTCCCGCCACTTCAAACCCTTCCGATTGTTTTTCAGAGTCCATAGTCTCTCGTGATTCACCTCCCCTTCCAATTTACCCCAACTTCCTTCTCCTCTCTAACACCCCTTGTCCTCCATGATATTTGTTATGCTCCACAAATAAGTGAAACCATATGATAATTGACTCTCTCTGCTTGACTTATTTCACTCAGCATAATCTCTTCCAGTCCCGTCCATGTTGCTACAAAAGTTGGGTATTCATCCTTTCTGATGGAGGCATAATACTCCATAGTGTATATGGACCACATCTTCCTTATCCATTCGTCCGTTGAAGGGCATCTTGGTTCTTTCCATAGTTTGGCGACCATGGTCATTGCTGCTATAAACATTGGGGTACAGATGGCCCTTCTTTTCACATCTGTATCCTTGGGGTAAATACCCAGAAGTGCAATGGCAGGGTCATAGGGAAGCTCTATTTTTAATTTCTTGAGGAATCTCCACACTGTTCTCCAAAGAGGCTGCACCAACTTGCATTCCCACCAACAGTGGAAGAGGGTTCCCCTTTCTCCACATCCTCTCCAACACATGTTGTTTCCTGTTTTGTTAATTTTGGCCATTCTAACTGGTGTAAGGTGATATCTCAATGTGATTTTAATTTTAATCTCCTTGAGGGCTAATGATGATGAACATTTTTTCATGTGTCTGAAAGCCATTTGTATGTCTTGATTGGAGAAGTGTCTGTTCAAAGCTTCTGCCCCTTTTTTGATACGTTTGCCTGTTTCGTGTGTGTTGAGTTTGAGGAGTTCATTATAGATCCTGGATATCAACCTTTTGTCTGTACTGTCATTTGCAAATATCTTCTCCTGGAACTTCCCTATTTTCATCTGAAACTGGCTCCTGTACTCAGAGGGCGGGGGAGACTGAAGAAAGATGAAGGCCACTTTCAGTTGCTAGCCAGCCCATTTTAATGAGCAATTTCTAGGAAATCGTCCCTGTCCCTGTCTTCTCTATTTGTTATGTTTCATTACTTTAAATTTGGAGAGTTTTTAATGCTTTTTGTTTGTTTGTTTGTTTGTGAATACAGACTTCCGTTTGAGGTTTTATAGAAAAATTTATTAGATTTCATTCCCAGGTACATGAAATTGTTCTCAAATCACAGCACACATATTGCAATGAACCTTTTTTTCCAAAGCCATTTTTGATGTTACTTAGAAAAAATGATGTTAGGGAAATCCTATGAATAGTACAAGAATCTGTCCCTCATTTTAAGAGTAGATATATGTTTTCAGCCTTTAAAGGCTTTGAAATTCTGAGAAAGCCACTATTATTTAGTAGAAATAAGGGAAAATAATCTACATCCATCATTCTTGTATATTTCACACACCCATATTTCAGTGAGTTGAGCAGATATGAGGATTTTTTTTTTCATTCATAATATATTTATTCTAGATTTAAACTCTGTATGCTAATACTGAAGGTGTTTACTAGGATAATGTGAATTCTTTTTAAAAATAAGATTTACTTTAGGAGGAGTCAAGATGGCGGAGAAGTAGCAAGCTGAGACATGGAACAAATAATGCTAAAATTTATATGGAACCAGAAAAGACCTCGAATAGCCAAAGGGATATTGAAAAAGAAAGCCAACGTTGGTGGCATCACAATTCCAGACTTCAAGCTCTATTACAAAGCTGTCATCATCAAGACAGCATGGTACTGGCACAAAAACAGACACATAGATCAATGGAACAGAATAGAGAGCCCAGAAATAGACCCTCAAATCTATGGTCAACTCATCTTCGACAAAGCAGGAAAGAATTTCCAATGGAAAAAAGACAGCCTCTTCAATAAATGGTGCTGGGAAAATTGGACAGCCACATGTAGAAAAATGAAATTGGACCATTTCCTTACACCACACACAAAAATAGACTCAAAATGGATGAAGGACCTCAATGTGCGAAAGGAATCCATCAAAATCCTTGAGGAGAACACAGGCAGCAACCTCTTCGACCTCTGCCGCAGCAACATCTTCCTAGGAACAACGCAAAAGGCAAGGGAAGCAAGGGAAAAAATGAACTATTGGGATTTCATCAAGATCAAAAGCTTTTGCACAGCAAAGGAAACAGTTAACAAAATCAAAAGACAACTGACAGAATGGGAGAAGATATTTGCAAACGACATATCAGATAAAGGACTAGTGTCCAGAATCTATAAAGAACTTAGCAAACTCAACACCCAAAGAACAAATAATCCAATCAAGAAATGGGCAGAGGACATGAACAGACATTTCTGCAAAGAAGACATCCAGATGGCCAAGAGACACATGAAAAAGTGCTCCATATCACTCGGCATCAGGGAAATACAAATCAAAACCACAATGAGATATCACCTCACACCAGTCAGAATGGCTAAAATCAACAAGTCAGGAAATGACAGATGCTGGCGAGGATGTGGAGAAAGGGGAACCCTCCTACACTGTTGGTGGGAATGCAAGCTGGTGCAGCCACTCTGGAAAACAGCATGGAGGTTCCTCAAAATGTTGAAAATAGAACTGCCCTATGACCCAGCAATTGCACTATTGGGTATTTACCCTAAAGATACAAACGTAGTGATCCAAAGGGGCACATGCACCCGAATGTTTATAGCAGCAATGTCCACAATAGCCAAACTATGGAAAGAACCTAGATGTCCATCAACAGATGAATGGATCAAGAAGATGTGGTATATATACACAATGGAATACTATGCAGCCATCAAAAGAAATCAAATCTTGCCATTTGCGACAACATGGATGGAACTAGAGCATATCATGCTTAGCGAAATAAGTCAAGCAGAGAAAGACAACTATCATATGATCTCCCTGATATGAGGAAGTGGTGATGCAACATGGAGGCTTAAGTGGGTAGGAGAAGAATCAATGAAACAAGATGGGATTGGGAGGGAGACAAACCATAAGTGACTCTTAATCTCACAAAACAAACTGAGGGTTGCTGGGGGGAGGGGGTTTGGGAGAAGGGGGTGGGATTATGGACATTGGGGAGGGTATGTGCTTTGGTGAGTGCTGTGAAGTGTGTAAACCTGGTGATTCACAGACCTGTACCCCTGGGGATAAAAATATATGTTTATAAAAAATAAAAAGTTAAAAAAAATAAAAATAAAAATAAAAATAAGATTTACTTTAAAGACTCTTGAGTAAATAAATTAGCTGATAGTTTCAATCAATTGGTATTTCTGGACACATTCAGAGTTCATTTTCAGATCATTGTAATCTTCTTTCTTTGCTCTACATCTGAAATTATCTAGAGCTGTTACTAAATTTCATGGCTGTAAGAACAGTGAGAACTACTGTTAAAAAGACCCATATTATGAATTTAATCTTGATATTGGTCAGTTAACATTGTGCAGAGTGTGACTAAATTATGTAGACCTGTACTTCTAGCTCTGTTTTCTCCTCTTAAAACCAGGATGTGAAGAAGTTTGTTCTCTGTTTGCACTTCCACATCTATTATTTACCCTTATCCACACTGCTCCATGCCCTCGGAGGCTCCCTTTGGTAGTCTGGGCACATAAGCTCCCTGTTTCTTGGTCTGCTTGAATTTGGCTAGTAGAAAATACTAGCAAAAGATGGAAGAGACATGAAGAGAAAGAGAGAGAGATATTTCCCCCCCTCTCTACCTGGTGGATCATAAATTGGCATTGTGTGTGTGTGTGTTTCTATACTGAAAGTCATAGCCCTTGTAAGGAGCCCTCTTATTATATCCACAGATTTTTCTCTGAGTCCTGGCAACTGCCCCTTTTCTTAGTCTTTTCATACCAATTGGTGCTCATCTCTGTGCCATTTGTGAACTTGGGGGTGTGCACTCTGGCCACTAGTGTGTCAGTAGTCCCTTCACTAAACTTTCCTGAATTGCTCCATTCAAATGTGCCATATCCTTTCAGGACCCTGCCAATACAGGCAATTCAGCACTTGCCCAAGCTTGTATCAGATGTCTATCCAGGTCCAATTTACCCACATAGTGTGATGACTGCTGAAGTGTGTGGAATAAGCTTCTCAGAGAAAAGGGGCTGTGGTTGTGTTGACAACCCTAAAATAAGTCTAATAGGCGATCACTCAGTTTTTAGGTCCTTCCTGCTTAAAGCTATGGAGTGTCAAACATTCTTTGGCACCAAGTTTTAATAATCAAAGAATCTACTTGTTACTACTGTAAAAGACAGCCAGTTGCAGAGGGAAGAAATTTGTAGAAGAACCCACAATACTTGATTTATAGTCTTAGCTTTGCGACCAACAAGCTGTATGATTTCAGACATGTTAATTTTCCTTTTCGAGTCTCAGTTCTTTCTGTAAATTAATGTTTTGTACCAGATGTTTTATAAGATCTCTTCTGTTTCCATTGGTCTATCTCAATTTATATTATTCATTGTATTATGTTATAATTACACATGTATTTTATTATATATTACATTATATTATGTACATAAAATTTTCCATTTGATTTTTGTTGGAATAATAAGAGTATCATAGACCAAAATTAGACAATGAATTTTAGGTGTTTTTATTTGCCCTTGCTCATATTACATAATATAGAAATGACTGAGAGAGGAAAATATGCAAGACTCAAAATAACCTGGAATCTATTAGAAACACTAAAGAAACTACTCTAGTACAATTATAAAAATATCATTAAAATATATTACCTCTCTATTCTGTTCCATTGATCTATGTGTCTGTTTTTGTGCCAGTACCATGCTGTCTTGATGATGACAGCTTTATAATAGAGCTTGAAGTCCGGAATTGTGATGCCACCAACTTTGGCTTTCTTTTTCAATATCCCTTTGGCTATTCGAGGTCTTTTCTGGTTCCATATAAATTTTAGAATTATTTGTTCCATTTCTTTGCAAAAGATGGATGGTTCTTTGATAGGAATTGCATTAAATGTGTAGATTGCTTTAGGTAGCATAGACATTTTCACAATATTTATTCTTCCAATCCAGGAGCATGCTTAGTGAAATAAGTCAAGCAGAGAAAGACAACTATCATATGATCTCCCTGATATGAGGAAGTGGTGATGCAACATGGGGGCTTAAGTGGGTAGGAGAAGAATCAATGAAACAAGATGGGATTGGGAGGGAGACAAACCATAAGTGACTCTTAATCCCACAAAACAAACTGAGGGTTGCTGGGGGGAGGGGGGTTGAGACAAGGGGGGTGGGGTTATGGACATTGGGGAGGGTATGTGCTTTGGTGAGTGCTGTGAAGTGTGTAAACCTGGCGATTCACAAACCTGTACCCCTGGGGATAAAAATATATGTTTATAAAAAATAAAAAAATTAAAAAAAAATTACCTCTCTTTCCATAATCAAAGAAATTTTAAATTACTGTCATGTATAACAGCATATAGGAAATTTCTAATTGCATAAATTGAATAAAAATTATGCACATTATTTCTATCATACCTATTTGTAAAGAATTAAAATTTCACTGTATTTGAAACTACTATTTTCATTTTTTAAATTAAAAATGAAATTAATGAATGTATTATTATCTTATTTAGAAGTCAATTAGAACTTTTCAGAGAGCAAATCTAACAGTTGAGACCTGAAAAGATGTTGATTCTCATCTTTTGTTCTTTGACTAAGTGCTTAGAAAAGCTTGGTGCTTAATTTTTCTCACTTAAAAATACTTATAGGGAAGGAATAACATTTTCTTGGAATATTTATAAGCTATGTTTGTCCATATATTTATTGCAGACTCTCTGCTTCCAGTTAGTTACTGGAGATGGGACATCCCACCGTAACAATGAGAACAACCAATTTAAACTACATAATTATGGTTGCGAAAAACATGCACCCGAATGTTTATGGCAGCAATGTCCACAATAGCCAAACTATGGAAAGAACCTAGTAGTCCATCAGCAGATGAATTGATATAGAAGATGTGGTATCTATATACAGTGGAATACTTTGCAGCCATCAAAAAACCAAAATCTTGCCATTTGCAATGATGTGGATGGAACTAAAGGGTACTATGCTGAGTTAAATAAATCAGTCAGGAAAGACAATTATTATATGATCTCTCTGATATGAGGAATTTGAGAGGCAGAACCAGAGGTCGTGGAGGGTAGGGAGGGAAAAAATGAAACAAGATGGGATTGGGAGGGAGACAAACCATAAGAGACTCTTAATCTCAGGAAACAAACTGAGGGTTGATGGAAGGTGGGAGGGATGGGGTGACTTGGTTATGGACACTGGGGAGGATATATGCAATGGCGAGTGCTGTGAAATGTGTAAGACTGATCATTCACAGACCTGTATCCCTGAAGCAAGTAATACATTATATGTTAATAAAAAATTTTAAAAAGAAAAGAAAGACAGCATATCTAGAGCATTTAAAACAATGTTCAGTACAGAGTAATCAGTACTGCTACTACTAGATCAGCTACTATTACTTCTGATGATGATGGTGATGATGATGATATTATTGGTAGCATTCAATAAAATTGCTGAATGAATGAATAACTGAATATTTAAAAAAAAACCTCCTCCAATGATTTAAGGACTCAGAGAAACCTAAGTGACCTAAATTTTACAAGATATAAGCCCTTTCTGGGGAAAAAGAGGCCTATGAATGTTTTCTTTCCTAGCATAGCAGCAATAGAAGGCAAAGGAGAAACCAGACAAACTTGTATGTGGGTTCATGTTATGGATTAGAAGCTGTAGCCACAGAGCAACCTCCATCTACCCATCATGGACCTTCAGCAAGTATGTGAAGAAACTAAGGCTGGTTTCAGGATAAAAGAGATGAGGGCGATCTATATGAGGAATCTCTTAGAGTCACTGAAGTGCCTTATTGGTCTGAATCCCTTTATAGACTCCAGCGGTTATTTGAAGGAAACGTTAAACTGGTAAATCAATGGCGAGTTAAGGCTTAAAAGTGTATAAAAATAACACAGTAAATATTCAAAATGGAACTCCAGATACAGAATACATAGATGAGTTTCTGTCTAGTTTTCTTTTTTCCCCCCAGGGGATGAAGGGGGTTTCTCCGGGCTCTGTACATAGTTCCTATATACACGGACACGCATGGCTTTCAGATTGGGGTGTGTCTGTGGGGGCTGAGAGCAGGGTCTGCTCCTGGGACCCTCCTCCCTGAGGATCCCTTCCCTTCTGTTCCTAGCTTTAGGAATTAAAGGTTGTGCCCCATTTGATCTTTTATGGTTATGGCTCTTATAAGCACATGCTCAGCCATAGTTACCAGAATGTGTACCCTATGCCAGAAAGGCTGCGCTGAGAGGCTGTAATAGGGATCTCAACTAATTTATTAAGCAACTCTAGGCTTAAAACCTTATATTGCTTAACCTAACTCCTTTAGAAGAATTTCACTAAATGTCGGCTATTATTATAGTAGCTAAATTAGCAGGACAGAGTCTGAGGGAGAAATAAATCTGTAGGTTCCATTACTAATCTTTGGGTAAGAAATTAGCTAAAGAAAAGAAAAAACTGTAAACTTGCCTGTCATGTGGATGGTTTGCTAAAAGAAATGATAGCAAGAGATTTTTGTATTCATTTTATTCTTTAACTGGAAAAAACCAAAGTGCTGATTCTGTGTGAACTTAAGAATTAGATCATGGTATATAATGTTTCCTGAATGGCTCTAGTAATATGCGACTGCATAGATGGATTTTCTTTCTGTGATAATATTTAGACCATTGATTAAGCAAGAATGGACTCCTGTAGGTTGAAAGGGGAATATATGGGAAGACCCTGAAAAGCTGGGGTCACTGAGCCCCTAAATTTTGATGAATCTTCTTTGTCAGTAGAAGAGATCTGACCCTCAGAGGAAATGGTTTCCCTATCTCCATTAATAATGGCTTCTCCACCCAGTAGGATCTCTGCCCACAGTGGTATTGGCCTTTCTACCTCCATCTGAGGAAATTAACCCTGTACTGCCTGAAGAAACAGTAATGGCCTCCCCTGAGGCAGTTGCCATGCAAGACAAGGCAGATTTCCCTCAGGACACCCATCATCCTTCTTTGCTTCTATACCTATAACTAGACTGAAGTCCTATCAGACCCTAAAGGTAAACTGCCAAGTGTGGTCTATGAGAAGTTGTGCTACACTCCAAAATAACTACCTGAATTTTCTACCTTATACAAGCAGAAATCTAGGGAACGTATGTGGGAATGGATACCAAGAGTGTGAAGTAATGATGAAAGGAAAATGAAGTTGCATCAGGCTGAATTTATTGATATGAGCTCAATAAACAGAGATTCTGCATTTAACATTGGAGCTTGAGAAGTTATAAAGGGCTATAACAGATTGTTTAGTTGGTTGGCTGCAACATGGATCAAAAGATGGCCCACTGTGAGCAATTTGGAAATGCCTGACCTCTATTGGTTTAATGTAAAGGAAGAGATTCAGAAGCTTAGGGAGATTGAAATGTTAGAGTGGACTTCTCATTTGAGACTTGCCCACCTATCCTGGGAGGGTCCAGAAGACCTATCTTTCACCCATACTTCAAATGAATTTGCAAGGGGAACCCCAGGATCCTTGAAGTGCTCTGTACTTGCTTTCTTCTCTAGGCCAGACCTCACAATGAGAACCATAGTGATTCAATTGGAAAACCTAGATTCAGTGCAGTAATTGGATCCTGAGGTGGCAGAGGCCAGTGGTGGCACTCAATGGCCAAAGGCAAGGTGGCTTGGTTTCCATAATGGATAGTAAAGTCAAATCAATCAGAACAATCAGAATAGCCTAATTCATGAAGACCCATGATACTGGCTATTCAAGGTATTCCTAGAAATGAAATATATAGTAAATATACTAAATTCTTACATAATTTGTATGAGCAGAAATTTTCTAGGTCAAATGAAAAAAATCTAACTCAAATTATTAAAACAGAGGCATATTCCCTTAATAATTCTCAAACTTGATCCAGTTTACAGACTCAGAATGAAGAAAAAATGAAGAAAAAGCTGAGTCCATTTAAGGAAGATGTACACTTTTCATCTTTCTCCCAATTTTCCCAAAGGAAACTATAGCCAAGTTCCCAAAGGGAACTTCCCCTCCAAAGGGACCTATAGCCTTTATCAGAGCAACTGAATATTGTGGAAAAAGAGATTATCAGACCTTTCAGGGACTATTGGATACTGGTTCTAAACTGATACCGATTCCAAGAGAACCTAAATGTCACTGCACCCCTCCAGCATCAGAGTAAGGGCTTATGGAGGTTAGGTGATCAATGGGGTTTTAGTTCCGGTCTCTCTCACAATGGGTTCAGCGGGTCTCCAAATCTACCCTGTGGTTATTTCCCCAGTTCCAGAATGCATAATTGGAATAGACATACAGCAGTCAGAATCCCCATATTGGTTCTCTAACCTGAGAAGTGAAGGCTATTATAGTGGGAATGGCCAATTGGAAGGCATTAGAACCAACTTTACCTGGGAAAATAGCAAATGAGAAGCAGTACCATGTTCCTGGAGGGATTTCAGAGATTAATGTCACAATCAAGGCTTTGAAAGACATGGAGATGGCAATGCCCACACATCCCCATTCAACTTTCCTATTTGTCCTGTAAAGAAGATAGACAGATCTTAGAGAATGACAGTGGATTGAATCAATAAGAAAAAGCTTAACATTACATAAATACAAAAAATGTGTCAGTAGAAATAGAGGCACAAATTATAAACAGGCATTTCACCGAAAAAGAAGAGTGCTTAATGAACATACAAAAATGTATGAGGGGCGCCTGGGTGGCTCAGTCGGTTAAAGCCTCTGCCTTCGGCTCAGGTCATGATCTCAGGGGCCTGGGATCGAGCCCCGCATCGGGCTGTCTGCACAGTGGGGAGCCTACTTCCTCCTCTCTCTCTGCCTGCTTCTCTGCCTACTTGTGATCTCTCTCTTAAAAAAAAAATATATATATATATATATATATATGAATAGTTAATAGGAAAATAAAAATCAAAATAATGAGACACCATTCCCTAAGATTCCATTAGATCAAATTATAGTCTGAAAATACCAAGTTTGGCAAAGCTGTGGTATAGCAGGAACTCTTACCTACTTTTTTTTTTTAAGATTTTATTTATTTATTTGACAGATAGAGATCACAAGTAGGCAGAAAGGCAGGCAGAGAGAGAGGAGGAAGCAAGCTCCCTGCTGAGTAGAGAGCTGGATGTGGGGCTTGATCCCAGCACCCAGGGATCATGACCTGAGCCGAAAGCAGAAGCTTTAACCCACTGAGCCACCCAGATGCCCCATACTTTTCATAAGTTGTATAAAAATTGGCTCAACCTCTTTAGAAAACAGTTTGGCATAATTTGTTGAAATTGAATAGATGCATACCAAACAAATCTATTCCTACTACCAATGTCTATCAGGATAAGCTAGATAATGCTTTGCATAACAAATACAGATGACTTAAAATAACAAAGATCCCTGTCTCACTGATGATACATGGTCACTGTGGGCTAAATGGAGACCTGACTCTATGTCATTGTCACCCTTACTTGGGAACTCATGCAGACCAACCAGCTGCTATGTGGGATACTTCCAAGTACTGTAGAAAAGGGAAAAGAATGTAGCATACATTGTATATACATTGCACATATCAGAAGGGAGTGCACATATGAGGCTTCAAAGATACTGGATATATTCGATTTTTTAAAAAGATTTATTTATTTATTTATTTGAGAGAGAGAGAAACTCTCAAGTGGACTCTACACTGAGTGCAGAGCCCAACTTCACCCTCACAGCTCTAAGATCATGACCTGAGCCAAAACCGAGAGTGGCATAGTCAACTGACTCAACCACGGAGGAGACCCAATATATTCTGTTTTTGTTTAAGCTGGTTGGTGGTAGATGGATATTGTATTGTATTGTATTGTATCGTATTTTTATTCTTTAGAAACATATATCTTAGTCTGCTTGGGGCTGCTATAACAAAATTTCCAAAGATGAGATGGCTTAAACAATAGATATTATTTCTTACAGTTCTGGAGGCTGCAATTCTGAGATGAGGGTGTTGGCCAGTTTAATTCCTAATGAGAATCTTCCTGCTGGTTTGAATATGGTGGCCTGCTACTATATCCTCATATGGCAGGGCAAGAAGCCATCTCTCTCATGTCTCTTCTTACAAAGGCACTAATACTGTTCATAAAGGCTCCACCCTCATTACCTAAGTACTCCCTAGAGGCCCCACCTCTTTTCTCTGACCTGTTCTATGGTTCAATGTGGTTTAATAGATATCCCATATTATAAAGCGTCTGAGAAGGTAACTTAGAGGACGTTTGGCATCGGCCCTCTGATGTACGTGATAAGAAAGAAAAGAGTTCTCAGGTGGCACATAAGGTGCAGCCACTCCTTCCAGCTGTTTGTGAAGCTTTATACACCATTAGCTGAGATGAAAAAGAGTGCAGAGTGAAGCAGGAGCTATGCAGCTATCAGAGCCTTTGAGTCTCAGTGGGTCCTTGCAGAGCTGGGATCTGGATGGTCCTCTTGCCAAGAACGCATCCCCAGAAAGCAACAGTAATCTTTGGCTGAAGTCACCCAATATGTGGACCTGGGACAAAGAATTTTGGAACACTGGAAAAAAATTTTAAAAAATTAAAAAGAAAAGAAAAGAAAAGAAATGTCTTAGTTAAAGTGAAAAAGAAGTGCGGTCCAACAGGAAAATGAAGTTTGTTAAAAGACAGAAAAGAATAGAAATGATCTCTATTCTCTGTTCCACTAACTGGTTAGAGTGTAGAACCACAGATTCATGAACATTCTGTCATTTCACCAGAGAGAACTAAAAGTAAATATGTAACCTTCACTGATTGTACTGTCTGCAGAGGCAAAGTGGAGTGAGAGATTATGATACTTATCTAGGCAACGAAGGTCATTCCACCACTCTGAGTAAGGGGCAACTGGGTGGCTCAGTTGGTTGGACATCTGTCTTCAGCTCAGTTCATGATCCCAGGGTCCTGGGATTGAGTCCCACATTGGGCTCCTTGCTCATTGGGGAACCTGTTTCTCCCTCTGTCTGTCCCTCTCCCAGTTCCTGTGAGCTCCCTCGCTTGCTCTCTCTTTCACATGCTCTCTTGCTCTCAAATTAAGTAAGTCAGTCAATAAATAAATAAATAAAATCTTAAAATTTTTTTTTTAAGATTTTATTAATTTATTTGACAGAGAGAGATCACAAGTAGGCAGAGAGGTAGGCAGAGAGAGAGAGCAGGGGAAGCAGGCTCCCTGCTGAACAGAGCGTCTGATACAGGACCTGATCCCAGGACCCTGAGACCATGACCTGAGCTGAAGGCAGAGGCTTTAACCCATTGAGTCATCCAGGCACCCTTCACTCCCCCCCAAAAAATCTTTTAAAACAGTCTTTACTCTGTACAAATGTTATCTATATTTCATCTATGGTAATTGCATAAATTGTGAAACAGTGTGACCTTATGAAAAATAGATTTTAAAACTCCAACTTTAAACACTTGCTAGATTGTGTGACTTTGTCCCAGGATGCTTCCAGTAACAAATTAATATAAAAAATAATAATAGTGTGTTAAACCATTGCATCTCAAACATTAGTGTGCTTATGGATCACCTAGAGACTTGTTAAAATGCAGATTTTGCTTCAGTAGGTCTGGAGTGGGGCCTAAAATTCCGTATTGCCAACAATATCTCAAGTGATGATGATGATTCTTGCACACATACCACACTTTGAGTAGCAAAGGCTGAAATATTAAGTATGTTTATGATGTCAGTTCAAAGATGTCATAAGGACCTGAGTTAGTTACTTTTGCTTGCCATCTTAGAATGGCAGTGACAACTTTTGATTGCAGAATGGCTTTAGCAGGTTCCCTACCAACTTCTCCAATTTCAATTTCCAGAGGCATTTTCTCCTTAGCCTTCAGCTGACTTCCCTTCCTATTTTATGAGCCAGAATTGCACGACTAGTTCATTCCAAATCCCATAACTAGCAAAAGGAATGGAGTTACCTCGTTGTAGTCTTCAACTAATCAAGAGATTCCCCTCTTTCTGCTACCATCCCTAGTCTGGGGAAGGAATTGGTCTTCTCCAAAAGAAGACTAGATAATGGGTAGATAATCTATAGTGTCTGCTACAGGCCTTCAGCAAGTTACATTAAATGAAAATGCCTGACAGAGTAACATGGTGGACTGAGATTGCTGGTTTGATAAAAAAATCCCTCATAGGTTGTATCTTGAGTAGTGAAATGAAAGCAGACCCCTCAAAAAATTAAGGAGTACAATCATTTAGCATGATAAAGTAAAATCTACTTATGTCTGGGTCCAAGATGCCCAGACTCTGTATGTTATGATTGACACCTGTTATTTTGACACCCAGAATCCTTTTGCCTTTCTTCTATATGCATAGGTGATTTCCTGAGGGAGACCATTTCTCCACCACTCTCAACTCCAGAATGTGACCTCGGCTAAGGTAGCCATGATTTTCATCCCCTTGGTCACAGTCACTGGTTTAGGGATTGGCTTAAGACCTAACTTAGGCCGAACAGGTTCAAAAAGATTTGTTTTAGGGATTTTGGTTTCACCGTATGGGAAATAATTCTCCCTTATATGTTTTTAGGCACAAAAAACCAAAAGAATTAAGTCATTAGAAACCCCAAAACACTCCAAGCTAATTTTAATAATCAAAGTCTATATAAGCCCATACTATATACTTAAAAATATTTGTTGAATTGCCATGTCATGAACTAATATTCAATATTAAGTAAACTTAAGTATATGGATAGTCAATGACCTAATACTTCCAAGTATATACCCGAGAGAAATTCTCACACAAGTAGACATGCACAAAGATATTCATTACATCATTGCTGGTGGTAGCAAGAATTGGTAGCAATCTAGGGAATCAACAAATAGGGAAATTCATCAGGAAAATATCAAGTGAGTATATAATACAATGTTATCTCTGAATCAGCCATGAAAACCATGCTAAATGAAAAAAGAGTCAGAATGGGAATGCAAAAACCAACCAATCAAACAAACAAGAAAGAATGGGACTATAGTACACCACCACTTAAATAAAATATTTAAACATATCTGTGGCAGCCATAGAGGTATGTCACTTGGATTGCCCTTCAAGAGAGAACCTGCCATTCAGTTTCTGAAAGTGCAGCTGGCTGATTGGAGATTTCAGAGTACCCCTCAGCTTTTAAACTGAGGCTACATTCTCTTAGGGATGTCCCCAAAGCCTGGTGGCAATACTAGGGACCTGGCAATACTAGGGAACCACAAGGTGGGGCTCTATTAATGGGCAATCTTTGCTCTGAAGTTTCCCTTGGAGTTGGCCAAGAGTTTTTCAAGGCACCCTTACTTGAAGTGCTCCCTTCTCTCATATTACTCTGCCTTCACTTCTTTCATTGATGTTAGTGGTGGAAAAAGCTCCAAGATAGAGTTTATGAAAAGCCACGATAGGAGAATTAAAGTGCAAATCCTCGATATTCTAAAGTAAAGTCCTGTCATCTGTAGTCAAATATAGTCAGCCTTTTGAAAATTAGCTTTTAGAATGCTACAGTTCCTTGATAAAGATGGAACATTTGGCCACATCAAGTGGACATGCACTTAGAACTGCACATCACTAACTAGGTTCTATTAAAGTCACTATGTTGTAAAGTTAGCTAAGTCCAGGAGTAAACTATTGTGAAATGAAAAAAATACATCTAGAGTCAAACCCTAGTAGAACTAGATGATATGAGTAACTACATGAACAGTTAGGCCAGAAAACTGTATTATCTACCACTGTTGCATGAGCTCCCCATCACCTATGGCTATATAGGAGGATCCTCCTGTAAAGCCACCCAAAGAAAGGAAAAAGTCCAAATTTGGTTTATGGATGCATAGTCTTCCTATGTGGATGCCACCTAAAAATGGAATGGCAGCTGCATTATAGTCACTCAAGGGTAGCCTTAAAAAATAATGGTAAGAGAAAATTTTACAAACTGATAGGTTTTGGGTGATGCACAACTCATTGTGAACAAAGACAAGTGACCCAAGATTATATATATATATATATATATATATATATATATATATATATATTCACAGGCAGGGATGAATAGCTGGCTGGATGGTCAGTTGCTTTGATGTATAGTGGAAGATCTGAGACAGTCTGAAATAGAGGTATGGTTGGTTTAGTTAGAGATTTCTGGAGTGGATGAGCATATGAGAGTAAAGATCTTTGTATCATATGTAAACACATGCAGAAATCATCTACCTTGGCAGAAGCACTAAACAACTAACTAGAGAAAATTACTTGGCCAGAAGACGTGGGCAGTTTTGCCATTGGTGATCCCAGAAATGGCATCATGAGCACAAGAATAGAGGGGCCACCATGTCTAGTAATTGGCACTTTTGAGTGTCCCAACCTGCCTGCAACAGAGACCAAAAGTGGGTCCCTCATATGGTATTAGCCCTCAACAAGGACAATGGGCCACTTTTTGGCTAGTTGCCTACATCAGACCCCTTTCATCCCTCTTCTTTCCCCTTCCCTTTCATGGGTGTCAAATCTAAATCATACTCTAAAGGTTTTACCTGCCCAATTCTCCCCTCACCCCCTTAAATAGGCATTACTTCTTGATAGAGTCTTAACTCTCCAGTCTCCATCTTAATTAATATATGTTCTCCAGATGACCCAACTGACACAATATCCAAAATAATACTGTATGTTGTCCATAGATATATTTATATGTAAATAATTTTTGAAGCACATTAAATACATCAGAATTGGTGTTTACAGGGAGGTGAGGGGAATGTGATAAATGGGGCCAAATAAAAGGAAACAACAAATATTTTAAGAGGAGCCAAGATTAGATGGAGAATTATGTGCCATAAACTGAGAAATATGTCTGATTGTGTCAATCCAGTTAATTCTTCTGACGTCTACAGGGCAAAATTTAAAACTTACATTTCTTGTTTTTCTCCTGAGGGTCCAAGATTTTCAGCCTATATTCTGCTTCTGATTGGGCAGTGATAGACTCAGTAATGGGCTGACTTTTGTCAAGCAACGTCTCACTTTTCTCCAAAAGAAGAAAGAATATTCTTAAGTCTAGTTACCATAACTTTCCCAAATGGGTTGCAGGATGCCTGAATGTGGGATATATTCTATAATATTTCCTAATTTTCTGTCCCCAAAAGAATGTTCAACAGTCCTAAATGTGGAGCTAAGCTCTGGTGGGTTTTGTTTTTTGTTTTTTGATTTTGTTTTTCTTGAATACCATCCCCAGCACCTAGCCACCCCACCACCTTACTTCACACCCCTCCTTCAACAGTAAACTTCTTGTATCTTTACTGCCTGATTTTGGCTATTTCTATTTGTCACAAACTGGGAGATTGCTGTTCTTGGATCTGTAGAGACCTCTCTCTTTTCTTATATATTTCATTGCTCTACAGAGTCTCAGAGTGGAACTTTCTTTCTACAGGGATCTCCTATTGCATTATCCTTAAAGGATGGTTTAGATTGTCCTTTATTTCTCCTAGACTGAGTGTACTCTGACTTCAGGTCACAAATTTCTCTCGTCTCTTCCCAGTTCCTTCTTCCTAACCTCTTGCTCATTAAAAGGGAGCCAAAAAGACTAAGAAATTAAGAGAATTATTCAAACTTACCTGCAAAACAAGGAATTCCCTGAGCTTTCTGTATTGTTTCCTGTGGTGAAGAAGTGTGATGCCCCCTGGACAGCGGTACATTGGAAGCCAGTGGATTCTGTTCTAAGTTCTTACTTCCCAGGGTAGCTGTGGCTACAAATGTTATTGCTGATTTGTCTGAGTTTTTGAACAAGAACATTGACCTTTAGAAAGTTAGGGCCTCTCTTAGATGCTTCTCTGGGAAGAACTTTGGGTAACATTATATTAATACTCTTAGCTCAACCTAACTTGGGGGGATAACTCTGTAACCACCAGAGTCATAAAATTCAATTCCACTTTACATAATTCTCCGCAGCACATGTGGGATACATGAAGTTCATGTGGCTTGGCACTCTCAGCCATACCTAAGGAATGACTACTCAAAGCATTCATACTTGTCTCTTCTTTTTTTCTTTCCCAAGAGTAAGTTATAAAACTACTTCCTGTCTGGGGTGCCTAAGTGGCTCACTTTGTTAAGCATCTGACTCTAATTTTGGCTCAGGTCATGATCTCAGGGTTGTGGGATTGAGCCCTCCTCAGGCTCTGTGCTCAGTGAGATGTCTACTAGAGATTCTCTCTCTCCCTCTCCTTCTGACACTCCCCCAACTCTGTTCAGATGTGTGATCTCTAAATAAATAAATAAATACAACCTTTAAAAAAGACTTTCTATCAATCACCTGAGTTCTGCATTCAACTCAATACCTTAATAATAATAAAAGTTTTTATATTCTCAAATTTAAGACATAATTTTATAGCATTTCAGATTTTTTGAAGTATTTTATAATGGATATCTGGATTTGATACGGTAGTGTGAGTTTTCTTCCCCCAATCTGTCATATAACTTATAATTGCTAGCACTTGGGGTCCAAGAAAATGCAATATTTTTGCTCAGTTTTCTATGCATGCCATGAAATAATATGACCCTAATGGCCAGGGAAAGCCATCCCAGTGAGAAAAGATCCCTAAGAGGTGTGACTCAAGGTAGAGACACTGGAGAGAACTACATATTCCAAAACAGCAACTATAGTATCATTTCTTAGGATTATGATGGTTTCCAGTCTACAGCCATACCACCCTGAACATGCCCAATCTCATCTAATCTCGGAAGCTAAGCTGGGTTGGGCCTGGTTAGTACTTGGATGGGAGGATTATGATGGTTACCTTCTAAACAGAAAGCATTCTCCAGGTAGGCCTCGGGAGCTTATTAAAAAGTACAAAGACGATGGGAGGAGTCAAGATGGCGGAGAAGTAGCAGGCTGAGACTACTTCAGCTAGCCAGAGATCAGCTAGATAGCTTATCTAAAGATTGCAAACACCTGAAAATCCATCGGCAGATTGAAGAGAAGAACAACAGCAATTTTGGAAACAGAAAAACAACCACTTTCTGAAAGGTAGGACCGGCAGAGAAGTGAATCCAAAGCGACAGGAAGATAGACCCTGGGGGGAGAAGCCGGCTTCCGGCAAGCGGCAAGCGGCGGAGCAACGGCGCACAAAATCAGGACTTTTAAAAGTCTGTTCCACTGAGGGACATCGCTCCAGAGGCTACCCGGGGCGAAGCCCACGCGGGGTCAGCGTGGCCTTAGGTCCCGCAGGGTCACAGAAGGATCGGGGGTGTCTGAGTGTCACAGAGCTTGCAGGTATTGGAACGGGAAAGCCGGCTACAGAGACAGAGCCGACAGTAAGCTCGCAGCTCGGGGTGACCTTGAACCGGTCGCAGGCTCGGTGAGCTCGGAGCGCGGCCGGAGGTCAGGCAGACGGGAGTAACTGGGTGCTGTTCTCTGAGGGTGCACTGAGGAGTGCGACCCTGGGCTCTTCGCTCCTCCAGGCCGGAGACCAGGAGGCCGCCATTTGTATTCCCCGTCCTCTGGAACTCTACAGAAAGCGCTCAGGGAACAAAAGCTCCTGAAAGCAAACCCAAGTGGATTACTCACCCGGCCCCGGTAAGGGCAGTGTAATTCCGCCTGGGGCAAAGACACTTGAGAAACACTACAACAGGCCCCTCCCCCAGAAGATCAACAAGAAATCCAGCCGAGACCAAGTTCACCTACCAAGGAGTGTGGTTTCAATACCAAGGAGAGCAGCAGAATTCCATAGGAGGAGAAAGCCAAGCACGGAACTCATGGATTTTTCCCTGTGATTTTTTTTTTTTAGTCTTGCAGTTAATTTAATTTTTTTCTTTTTCATATTTTGTTATTTTTTTCTCGCCTTCGGGTAAAATTTTTTTTTAACTGTTACCTTTTTCTTTTTTAACGATTTTTTACTAGTTTATCTAATATATATATATATTCTTTTTTATATTTTTCTTAGGTGTTTTCTTTTTTTTAAATTCTTCTCTTTTTTTTTTCTTTTTTCTTTTTTTTTTCTTTCTTCCTTTTTGAACCTCTTTTTATCCCCTTTCTACCTCCTCACGATTTGGAATCTCTTCTAATTTGGTTAAAGCATATTTTCCTGGGGTTGTTGCCACCCCTTTAGTATTTTACTTGCCCCTTCATATACTCTTATCTGGACAAAATGACAAGATGGAAAAATTCAACACAAAAAAAAGAACAAGAGGCAGTACCGAAGGCTAGGGACCTAATCAATACAGACATTGGTAATATGTCAGATCTAGAGTTCAGAATGACAATTCTCAAGGTTCTAGCCGGGCTCGAAAAAGGCATGGAAGATATTAGAGAAACCCTCTCGAGAGATATAAAAGCCCTTTCTGGAGAAATAAAAGAACTAAAATCTAAACAAGTTGAAATCAAAAAAGCTATTAATGAGGTGCAATCAAAAATGGAGGCTCTAACTGCTAGGATAAATGAGGCAGAAGAAAGAATTAGTGATATAGAAGACCAAATGACAGAGAATAAAGAAGCTGAGCAAAAGAGGGACAAACAGCTACTGGACCACGAGGGGAGAAATCAAGAGATAAATGACACCATAAGACGAAACTACATTAGAATAATTGGGATTCCAGAAGAAGAAGAAAGAGAGAGGGGAGCAGAAGGTATACTGGAGAGAATTATTGGGGAGAATTTCCCCAATATGGCAAAGGGAACGAGCATCAAAATTCAGGAGGTTCAGAGAACGCCCCTCAAAATCAATAAGAATAGGCCCACACCCCGTCACCTAATAGTAAAATTTACAAGTCTCAGTGACAAAGAGAAAATCCTGAAAGCAGCCCAGGAAAAGAAGTCTGTAACATACAATGGTAAAGTCAGATTGGAGGCTGACTTATCCACAGAGACCTGGCAGGCCAGAAAGAGCTGGCATGATATTTTCAGAGCACTAAATGAGAAAAACATGCAGCCAAGAATACTATATCCAGCTAGGCTATCATTGAAAATAGAAGGAGAGATTAAAAGCTTCCAGGACAAACAAAAACTGAAAGAATTTGCAAACACCAAACCAGCCCTACAGGAAATCTTGAAAGGGGTCCTCTAAGCAAAGAGAGAGCCTACAAGTGGTAGATCAGAAAGGAACAGAGACCATATACAGTAACAGTCACCTTACAGGCAATACAATGGCCCTAAATTCATATCTCTCAATAGTTACCCTGAATGTGAATGGGCTAAATGCCCCTGTCAAAAGACACAGGGTATCAGAATGGATAAAAAAACAAAGCCCATCTATATGTTGCCTCCAAGAAACTCATTTTAAGCCCGAAGACACCTCCAGATTTAAAGTGAGGGGGTGGAAAAGAATTTACCATGCTAATGGACATCAGAAGAAAGCAGGAGTGGCAATCCTTATATCAGATCAATTAGATTTTAAGCCAAAGACTATAATAAGAGATGAGGAAGGACACTATATCATATTCAAAGGGTCTGTCCAACAAGAAGATTTAACAATTTTAAATATCTATGCCCCAACGTGGGAGCAGCCAACTATATAAACCAATTAATAACAAAATCAAAGAAACACATCAACAATAATACAATAATAGTAGGGGACTTTAACACTCCCCTCACTGAAATGGACAGATCATCCAAGCAAAAGATCAGCAAGGAAATAAAGGCCTTAAACGACACACTGGACCAGATGGACATCACAGATATATTCAGAACATTTCATCCCAAAGCAACAGAATACACATTCTTCTCTAGTGCACATGGAACATTCTCCAGAATAGATCACATCCTCGGTCCTAAATCAGGACTCAACCGGTATCAAAAGATTGGGATCATTCCCTGCATATTTTCAGACCACAATGCTCTAAAGCTAGAACTCAACCACAAAGGGAAGTTTGAAAAGAACCCAAATACATGGAGAGTAAACAGCATCCTTCTAAAGAATGAATGGGTCAACCGGGAAATTAAAGAAGAATTGAAAAAAATCATGGAAACAAATGATAATGAAAATACAATGGTTCAAAATCTGTGGGACACAACAAAGGCAGTCCTGAGAGGAAAATATATAGCGGTACAAGCCTTTCTCAAGAAACAAGAAAGGTCTCAGGTACACAACCTAACCCTACACATAAAGGAGCTGGAGAAAGAACAAGAAAGAAACCCTAAGCCCAGCAGGAGAAGAGAAATCATAAAGATCAGAGCAGAAATCAATGAAATAGAAACCAAAAAAACAATAGAACAAATCAACGAAAGTAGGAGCTGGTTCTTTGAAAGAATTAATAAAATTGATAAACCCCTGGCCCGACTTATCAAAAAGAAAAGAGAAAGGACCCAAATAAATAAAATCATGAATGAAAGAGGAGAGATCACAACTAACACCAAAGAAATACAAACTATTATAAGAACATACTATGAGCAACTCTACACCAATAAATTTGACAATCTGGAAGAAATGGATGCATTCCTAGAAACATATAAACTACCACAACTGAACCAGGAAGAAATAGAAAGCCTGAACAGACCCATAACCAGTAAGGAGATTGAAACAGTCATTAAAAATCTCCAAACAAACAAAAGCCCAGGGACAGACGGCTTCCCGGGGGAATTCTACCAAACATCTAAAGAAGAACTAATTCCTATTCTCCTGAAACTGTTCCAAAAAATAGAAATGGAAGGAAAACTTCCAAACTCATGTTATGAGGCCAGCATCACCTTGATCCCAAAACCAGACAAGGATCCCACCAAAAAAGAGAGCTATAGACCAATATCCTTGATGAACACAGATGCGAAAATACTCAACAAAATACTAGCCAATAGGATTCAACAGCACATCAAAAGGATTATTCACCACGACCAAGTGGGATTTATTCCAGGGCTGCAAGGTTGGTTCAACATCCGCAAATCAGTCAATGTGATACAACACATCAATAAAAGAAAGAACAAGAACCATATGATACTCTCAATAGATGCTGAAAAAGCATTTGACAAAGTACAGCATCCCTTCCTGATCAAAACTCTTCAAAGTGTAGGGATAGAGCGCACATACCTCAATAATATCAAGGCCATCTATGAAAAACCCACCACAAATATCATTCTCAATGGAGAAAAACTGAAATCTTTTCCACTAAGGTCAGGAACACGGCAGGGATGTCCATTATCACCACTGCTATTCAACATAGTACTAGAGGTCCTAGCCTCAGCAATCAGACAACAAAAGGAAATTAAAGGCATCCAAATCGGCAAAGAAGAAGTCAAATTATCACTCTTTGCAGATGATATGATACTATATGTGGAAAACCCAAAAGACTCCACTCCAAAACTGCTAGAACTTATACAGGAATTCAGTAAAGTGTCAGGATATAAAATCAATGCACAGAAATCAGTTGCATTTCTCTACACCAACAGCAAGACAGAAGAAAGAGAAATTAAGGAGTCAATCCCATTTACAATTGCACCCAAAACCATAAGATACCTAGGAATAAACCTAACCAGAGACACAGAACCTATACTCAGAAAACTATAAAGTACTCATGAAAGAAATTGAGGAAGACACAAAGAAATGGAAAAATGTTCCATGCTCCTGGATTGGAAGAATAAATATTGTGAAAATGTCTATGCTACCTAAAGCAATCTACACATTTAATGCAATTCCTATCAAAGAACCATCCATCTTTTGCAAAGAAATGGAACAAATAATTCTAAAATTTATATGGAACCAGAAAAGACCTCGAATAGCCAAAGGGATATTGAAAAAAAAAGCCAACGTTGGTGGCATCACAATTCCGGACTTCAAGCTCTATTACAAAGCTGTCATCATCAAGACAGCATGGTACTGGCACAAAAACAGACACATAGATCAATGGAGCAGAATAGAGAGCCCAGAAATAGACCCTCAACTCTATGGTCAACTAATCTTCGACAAAGCAGGAAAGAATGTCCAATGGAAAAAAGACAGCCTTTTCAATAAATGGTGCTGGGAAAATTGGACAGCCACATGCAGAAAAATGAAATTGGAGCATTTTTTTACACCACACACAAAAATAGACTCAAAATGGATGAAGGACCTCAATGTGCGAAAGGAATCCATCAAAATCCTTGAGGAGAACACAGGCAGCAACCTCTTCGACCTCAGCCGCAGCAACATCTTTCTAGGAACAATGCAAAAGGCAAGGGAAGTAAGGGAAAAAATGAACTATTGGGATTTCATCAAGATCAAAAGCTTTTGCACAGCAAAGGAAACAGTTAACAAAATCAAAAGACAACTGTCAGAATGGGAGAAGATATTTGCAAACGACATATCAGATAAAGGACTAGTGTCCAGAATCTATAAAGAACTTAGGAAACTCAACACCCAAAGAACAAATAATCCAATCAAGAAATGGGCAGAGGACATGAACAGACATTTCTGCAAAGAAGACATCCAGATGACCAACAGACACGTGAAAAAGTGCTCCATATCACTCGGCATCAGGGAAATACAAATCAAAACCACAATGAGATATCACCTCACACCAGTCAGAATGGCTAAAATCAACAAGTCAGGAAATGACAGATGCTGGCGAGGATGCAGAGAAAGGGGAACCCTCCTACACTGTTGGTGGGAATGCAAGCTGGTGCAGCCACTCTGGAAAACAGCATGGAGGTTCCTCAAAATGTTGAAAATAGAACTGCCCTATGACCCAGCAATTGCACTATTGGGTATTTACTCTAAAGATACAAACGTAGTGATCCAAAGGGGCACGTGCACCCGAATGTTTATAGCAGCAATGTCCACAATAGCCAAACTATGGAAAGAATCTAGATGTCCATCAACAGATGAATGGATCAAGAAGATGTGGTATATATACACAATGGAATACTATGCAGCCATCAAAAGAAATGAAATCTTGCCATTTGCGACAACATGGATGGAACTAGAGCGTATCATGCTTAGAGAAATAAGTCAAGCAGAGAAAGACAACTATCATATGATCTCCCTGATATGAGGAAGTGGTGATGCAACATGGGGGCTTAAGTGGGTACGAGAAGAATAAATGAAACAAGATGGGATTGGGAGGGAAACAAACCATAAGTGATTCTTAATCTCACAAAACAGAGGGTTGCTGGGGGGAGGGGGTTTGGGAGAAGGGGGTGGGATTATGGACATTGGGGAGGGTATGTGCTTTGGTGAGTGCTGTGAAGTGTGTAAACCTGGTGATTCACAGACCTGTACCCCTGGGGATAAAAATATATGTTTATAAAAAAATATAAAAAAAATTAAGTTCAACAAAAAAAAAAAGTACAAAGACATTACCATCAGAGATTTAGTTTGGATTGGTCTGTGGAGGGTTGGGGGCAAGTGTGAATATATATATATATATATATATATATATATATATATATGCACAATTTTATGTTAATTGTCATATATATATATATGACAGAAAGAGACATAGCAAGAGAGGGAACACAAGCAGGGATGCTACTGAGCAGGAAGCCCCATATGGGGCTCAATCCCAGGACCCTAGGATCGTGACCTGAGCCGAAGGCCGATGCTTAACAAATGAACCACCAGGTGCCCCAAGTATCAGTATTTTTTAAAGTTTCTCAAACAATTCTAATGTGCAGAGAAGTTGAGAACCAATGTGCTAACATCTTTGTTTCCAACAAATTCCTTCTTTAATAGATACTAATTAATACAAGACCAAGATAACTCCGGATTATATCTGATGAGTATTTTCCTCTGGAAGAAAAGTTTGCTAATAGGAGAAATGTAGTTAGAACTGGTGCTAGAAAGTACTAAAGATGTATTTCTACCCAAGAATTGTTCAAAGGGCCCCTGACTATACTTGCTGACACTTTGGCGCTGGATGTGTCAACTCAACATTAACAAATGTCTCTCTGAAGAACGTGCAATTTTATGTTAATTGACAAAAATTGGGTCATTTATAATTGGTTTTGGAATTAAAAAGAGCATAATGATTTATCTGGCTCTTAGAGTGCACAATGTTGATGGTATGCCTAGATTCCCTTCCACTGGAGAAGTGCTGTTGACCCATTCCAGTGGTCCTGGTAGTCTGTCTGCCTAGCAGTAGAGGTGGACATGTGATGCAGACTGATTCCTGGTACATGTGTCAGTATTTTCCCAACCTAAATGCTCAGAAATAAAAACACTGAGTTCTAAAATATGCATATTTTCCATTTAGGATATATCTGCCTTCCAAAATGGGTATATTGACTTACACTTTCATAAGAGGTGAATAAAACTGTTCACCTCTTCATCACTTAATATCATCAGACTTAAAAAAATTTTCTCTCCCTAAATTTTTGTCTCTCTAAATATTTATCTAAAATAAACATATGTTTATCTAGAATTTTTATTCTAAAGTGTGTAAAGTGATATCTTTAGTTGCCTTATTGTGTATTTTTAGGGTATTTAATGAGTTTAAGCATTTTTTTCAATGTTTCTTGGACATTTTTATAGTCTTTTGTGAAATGTCTATTGGTCATTTAAATTGTGGTTTGGAATTTAAATCAACCTTTTATGAAAGGCAGTATGACTTTGAGTTTTTTATTATTTCATGAATTTTTGTTTATACCATGAGGCTTACATCAAAATAAATTTATGAAATTTTATAAATTATGAGAATTTATTCCAAGAAATTATATTATTAGATAGCCTTCATCACTGCTCTGGTTATCTTTGCAAAGAGAAATAAAGGAAGCAAAATAAATGTTCAACAATCAGGAATTTGTTAATAATTTATGATAAACATATATTTATGCATCATATAATGTGATAGGAGATGATAGTCACAATATGTAGATAGGTGATTTTGAAAAAGAGTATATAATATGTTCCCTTCTTTGTAAAAGTAAGTTATGTATGTGTGTATGTATATTTATTTTCAAAAGGTCAGAAGGAAATTTAAAAACATGACAATGGCTATCTTCAAGCTAAGACCAAAGGTAATTTTTCTTTTCCTTCTTGTTGATGAACTGTATTACCCAAATTTTGTATAAAAGACCTGTATAACTTTGTAATGAGGCAAAATATAAATTTTAACTATTGATTTAGCTAAACCTTTTGCTTGGCCAAACAAAATTTGGCCTTCTTAATTTATTTTTACTCTTTGCATTTTAAATGTGACAATCATGCCTTTTTACTGCAATTGACATAAAACTTTTGCCTGACGTCCATTGGCATCATGATGCTATAATCTACAAACATGGTAATCTAACAATTAGTAGAAATTATATACTTTAAGAAAATGAATGGCATTAAGTTCTCCTGCAGCTACTTCAATTATAGTCTAGGAGAAGTAAACAATTGTAGGCTTAACCCTTTCTATCAAGCTTTTGAAAACACATTACAGTGTATTATGAATATTATTGTTATCCACTGAGTCAAAGAGTTATGAAAACAACACATTTTTTATTGTTGATAACAATTTCCTCATGATTTTGATTCCTACTGGAAGATCCTTAACTGTGCTCTGAAATGGGCCAATATATAATCATGCTCTGAAATGAGAACTTTTCGTGGTATGTTCTTGTAATGTTTTTTCATGACTGAGCCATATTTGGCTACTTAGTAAAGGGTAAATGAGTAATGGGACCAATATATTTATCCTGTTAATAGAAAAAAATCACACCTTTTCATTAAGTTATTAATGATTCTTTTTATTCAGATAACAGATATTTTTTGGTTGTTTTATACCTGTTGCTTCACCTGAGGGAAATTATTACACAAAATATAATTAACTCTATCCAAAGTTGCAGTAACCTGTGCTCTGAATGCCATATCGGAGAGTTATTTATTGTTCTCCAGAGACATAAATTCTTAATTAATATGTGTAAAGCCTTTAAAACAGTTTCTGGCACATAGTATGTGTTCAAAATCAAGACTATGTTCATTTCTTTTGCAAAAGGTAATGGAAAAGGAAGAAATGATTCAGCATGAGACTTATAGTCTTTTTGTTATCTGAATCATAGTCACAAATTGAAATTTCTAGGGGTGCCTGTATGACTCAGTGGGTTAAGTGTCCAACTCTTGGTTTTGGACCAGGTTGTGATCCCAGGGTCCTGAAATTGAACCCACAAATGGGTTCCACACTCAGTGCGGTGACTACTTGAGATTCTTTCCCTCTCCCTGTGGCCCTCCCCATACTTGTGTGTGCTCTCTCTCTATAGTAGATAAATAAATAAATAATCTTAAAAAGATATATATTAAATTTCTAAACAATGAAAATACAAACACTATATGTATTTATATATTACTTGGCAAGTGTCTCATGTTGATCTCTTTACATTTCCTCCCTCATTTTGAAACAGAGGTCTGCTAGCTCCTGGCTATAAATATGGCAGAATGTGAACAGTTTAGAAAGGACTGTCCTGGTCCTAGTGTATATTTGAGACAAACATTCACCAGTGTTTTATATCTAGGGACCTGGTTTAGATGCCAATACCTCTAATAATTCTTCTCAGGCCTTTTTCTTCTTTATTAGAAATATTTTGTCATATAAACAGTAGTGGAAATCTGTGCCTAACTGGGAATTGAAAGAAGAGTGATTCCCAGGGTAGGGAAAAAACAAAAACAAAAACAAAGACTGCTAAATATCCCTGGTACTAAGGCTTTCAGATACCCAGTTTTTGAAGTGTGAGAACTCTCAGGTACCTCTGGAGGTGCAGCCAGATGAAGCCTTAGGAAGTTTATAATAGCTTCTTCTAGAAAATATTGAAATGGGGAAGCTAGGAAAATTCCTGAAGGACATGTCTTCATTTTCCAAATAGAGAAGAAAAAATGGTGGACAAGCCTCAGATCCTTTTAATCAGCTCAAAACAGGGAAGGACCAGTTATAGCTTCCACCCTTTGGGATTTATGCCACATACAGATTGGCAGGATCTAAAGAAATTGTGGGAAGCAGCTAAATTATTCCTGTGGTCCTGCTTATTTCCTGCCTCTGGCACACTGAAAACTTGATAGAGTCTCCAATCTGGGCCCCAGCCTGGTCCCCTCACCTGGAAAGGAAGAGCAATTGAGACTGCCTGGGTGGTCAGTTGAAGTCATCTTGAAGGTGTGAAACTACGTACACACCTCTGCCCAGCATCTCAGCCCTGAAGATCTTCACATGTCTTCCTTCTGGCTGCAAGTTTTGTTTCCTATTTTTTCTAGTTTTGTTGAAATGATCAAAGGAGAATATTCTCGGAGAGACAATGGCATCTGTTCTTGTTTATTAATTTCTAATTCTATTTTTCCCCTTGCCAAATATGGTTCAGCTATGCTTCTAAGCTTGCAAGTCCCATTCCAATGTTCCTGAGAAATGCCATAAAATGAGTTTTTCTGCTCAGCATATGAAGTTGCAGGTTCACTACTTTCTGGTGCATGGTTATCTATCCTCAGTTCCTGTTCCCTGACAGATTCTAGAGCAGTGAGACAGCTGACCTGAATCCCTAAACAACTCTTGGTTGCCATGGATTTCCATCACCACCTTGGGCCTTGCCATCTCTACAGTATCTCTGAAGAATGTTCTAAGCATTACTCAAAGTCCTTTTGCACCTCAATGGATCTCTAGGTCCTGGGAGAAAGTAGTCAGACAATTGATCACATGCCTGAGTATTGCCAGTTCTAGAACATCAGTAGTGCCAGAATCAAGTGCCCTGGCTGAGAAAAGATACACAGTTGAGCTGGTCCCCATATCCATCACTATTCTCTGACCCCATACAGAAATGGCTCCAAATTCAAAAGCAATTGAGTCCATTAAATGTTGTATTAAAATGGAACTTCCCAAGTCGTAATTTGGGAAGAACTCTCTTTGTAGACTTCTTTGATTTAATGTCATAAAACTTCTTTCTGAAATCTTGCACTTGCCTCAAATAATAATTTCAACTTTGGCATGTAATTGTACTTTCAGTTAGGGTCTTGGGTGGTACCCTCAAGAATCACTGCTATTTCCATTGGGCCCTCTTTATCCCTTTGTCCTCTTTCACTCATGGTAAAAAACCATATTAACTCATATTTACAACAATGATTTTTATATCAATCATAGGTAGAGTCTCACCTTAGCTTCAAGAGATTGTGTTGCTCTTTTTTCCTCTTTGTTATTTCTAATCTTGTGAGCTCATGTCTTTAAAAAAATATTTTCTGTACTATAGTTTTAGTGGAGTTTTTGGGTGCAACAAAATCATATGTTAGTTTAATCAATGATCATCTTTGATTCTCAAAATTTTTTTTTAATTTCATAAATTCAAATGTTAAAAAAAGTTAGAAAAGTTGAATGTGCAGTGAATTTTATTAGTGTACATTCTTTTCCTGTCTTGGCCATTTATGGGATAGTGTTGCTATTGCTAAAATGAAGAAGTTCAGAGAATGTACAGACTCAGAGGGAAACATCGGTGTTCAATTTCAAGTATGTTAACTTTGAGATCATTATGAAGCATACACATAAAATGAAAATAGGCAAGTGGGTAAATGGGTCTAGACATCAGAAGAAAAACCCAGATTAAACCTAAGTTTAAGAACTGATGATGTATATATTGTGTCAAGAGGTGGTTTTGAATGGAAATGGAAGATTTTACTGTGACAGCATTTTTCACTGAAACTGTTACTGAGGTGAATATAGATTCACATGCACTGGTAAGAAATAATACAGAGAGATCCCATGTGCCATTTATCCACTTTCCTTCAATAATAACATTATAAAACTATAGTATAGTGTCACAATCAGGATATTGGCATTGACATAATCTGCCAGTCTTGTTCAAATTTTCTCAGTTTTACTTGTATTTATTTATGTATGTGTGTATGTATTTAACTTTTTGTAATTTTATTATATGTATAGGTTTGTGTGTTCCACTACCACACCTAAGGTATAGAACGTTGAAAGTAAAATATCTTCAAAAGCTTGGCAAGACAACTAGTGAAATCAAACTTCTAAGTTCATGGTGATAAAAATTCTAATATTACATCAAAATTGTCTTACTCTCTCACACTTAAGGATAAGACTTCATGAGTGGCTCTGGATAGATTTCAGGAGATAGTGTCTTCTGATAAAACTCTGAATACCCTGAGCTTACTATACCAATTTTCACTTCCTTCCCAAGTAACTCCCACTTATTTGTCCAATGAGGCTGTTTCTGTTTTGATTGAAAATTTATAATTCCCTTACCTAAGAGAGGATGGCTTTTCAAAAGAAGCCATTTCCTCTTAGTCAACATCACCATACCCTGCATTATTTCCAAATCTTTAATTTTTTTAAGCAAATTCTGGCATTTCTCATATGGCCTAAACAGCAGTGCAGGTTGTTCTCAACAGTCCTTCCACTTGGACAAGATGACCTAGCAGATAAACTCATATTTCAGTGTCTGGCAGTTAGGAATGTGGCATGGATCATGTGACAAGCTGGAAAAGAAAATCACAGTAGAGAACTCTATGGAGTTTTAGAGTAAAGCCATCTGATTTTCAGCAAATTTTTCTCCTTTTAAGACATTGCTTCTCAATTGTCACTGGATGCTGGCAACAACAGCATCTGATCATGTGACTTAGGCTACCCAACATAAACTGGACACTACCAAGTCCATTTAACCATAGATTTGGATAGGCGCTGAAGCATTCCAAAGTTAGCCTTGAAGGCTTACATCATCTCCCAAATCACCTACTTTTGACAAACTGCTGCCACTCTTTTAGCCTCACAGATAATTTTCTAGAAGTTGATTGAAATGGAAAAACTTCAAGTCAGATCTTTGAATGATCTGCATAACATGGTGACCCTATTGTGCTGTTATATTTGTCTCAGGAATAATACCCAGAGACAGTGGAAGGAGAATTTCGAGGAGAACACATCCATTACATACTTTTTCTGTATGAAGAGATGGTCTCAATAAGGTCATCTCATTGTCATGGCTAATAATTTGGTTCCGGGGTCAAAGAAATAAGATTGGAGAATTAATTATATCAAGATTTGGCAAAGGACAGAAGACAGCTCTTTCAAAATGGCCCCAGAAGAATAGTTAAGTCCTATGTGAATCCTGAGACCAAAAGCTCTCACTGCAATAGAGATAACTCACCCTGAAGAAACTCAACCAGTTTCTTCATTTGCCTCAGTGCTTTTTTTTTTTTAAAGATTTTATTTATTTGTTTGACAGACAGATATCACAAGTAGTCAGAGAGCAGGCAGAGAGAGAGAGAGGAGGAAGCAGTCTCCCTACTGAGCAGAGAGCCCGATGCGGGGCTTGATCCCAGGATCCTGAGATCATGACCTGAACTGAAGGCAGAGGCTTTAACCCACTGAACCACCCAGCTGCCTTCTCAGTGATTTTTTAATGGGCTCATGATCTAACTGGCCAAGATTGGAGGACTACTATTATAAATGGAGTAGATGATCAGTAAGTTCATGGGTAGAACCTTGACTGTCCCAGCTATTGAGCAGTTGTTGTATATAGGATAGATATTGAAAATAGAGCTACAGGATCTGCTGGTGCTTTGGTGAAGTGAGGGAGAGGAAGTGTCAAGAATGACTTTAATGACCCAACAAGGTGTCATTTACTTCAAGAGAAAGCAAATCTGGTGTGAGCTCATGGTTTAATCTAGACAGTCAGTTGGTTCTATCTAGGACTCTAAATCTTTTTTTTTTTTTTAAGACTTTTTTCATGTATGAGAGAGAGAGAGAGCATGAGTAGGGGGAAAAGCAGAGGGAGAGGAAAAGAGACAAGAACACTCCCTACTGAGTAGAGAGCCCCATGTGTTACTCGATCATCCTGACCTGAACTGAAGGCAGACACTTAACCAACTGAGCTACCCAGGCACCCCTAGAATTCTAAATCCTCAGCAAGTGACAGAGATGAAGGGGATACTGTATTTGTCACAATGGGATTTGCAGAACCAGACCAAATTTCTGCTGACCACTACAGTTCTTTTTGATGCCCAACTCCCAGAGCGCTCCTATGATCTAACCCATTATCCAGGCCCTGGTTCACCAGATTTTCATTCATTGTGTCAGCCTTTTGTAGTCTTCAGTCACTTTCCAATGAATGCCATCTAGCTAGGCTCAGTTGCAGTGGCAGCCTGACTGACAGGATGGGTGAATACACTATGAGGTAGTTTGTAGTCAGCTGGTGGTCTCTGGCATCTTGCTGCCATAGCAACACAACTAACATAAACCATCTGGGGTTTGTTATTTTGTTATAGACATGTTTGTTATAGACATAAAATGTGATGTGTATGTTTAACTTAAAATATATTATTTTATGAGAATACCAAACATAATAATCCCTGCCTGTCAGATCTCCCATCCTTACCAGGTAACTACATTTATAAGAAACAACCATCTCTATGGTATTCTTAAATTTGATCAAATAATGAGTTTTATAGAGAATTTTTTTTAATAATGACCCTCTGTATAAACAGACTGCTTTGCACCAAATTTCAATTTAGTAAAAGCATTCTTGGTTGTGTAGGAGCAATAATATATTCTTTCCTTGATTTTGAGTTTTTACTTTTTATGTCTTGTTTATTATACTTTTTATTAAAAACTGCCTCTATTTTGTGTGTGGGGGGGTATGTGTGTGTAATAAGACAAGGTATATATTAATCCATCAATCTTCATGGAAGACTGTAATTGAACTATAAAAATATGTGTACGTGTTTCTTCTAAAGATATTCCACAGGTAATCTCAAGCATAACAATATGCACTGTTGAAAATTATTTCTGATATATAATCTAAGATCAACTTGCTTTAATTTACCATCACTCTCACTTGACTTATCATTAATAGAGATGTTGAGTAACCGATCAGTTTTCTTCATGTCACACTCAATGTGATGAATACATTTTTATGGATTTTTAATTTCATTGAGTTCCTTTGTAATAGGTAGAACTTTCAATGCACCCTATTTACCTGTGAATCAATACCCAAGTGTTGTTACAGAGATAAAGCAATTATTAAAAGAGTAACAGTCTGCTTCCACATATAAACAGACAGAATTGCATATTCTGAAAATGCCTTATTTTACCAAAAGCTGTTATTGTCCCAAATTTGGACAATATCCTGCTTTTGGCTGCAGACAACACCTCCACCATGTCAGTTCATTTAAAAAAAGTATGCCTTTGTTCAACATCAAGGGAACTGGTTAAAATTTGGTAAGGTGGGAATGGGTAGATTCCCAGAAAACAGCTCACTGATTTTAAAATTTGGAGAAATGGAAATAACATAAGGCTGGAAGCATCCTTAGAATAAAAGTACTGTAGTAATAGAATTATTCTTCTTTGTTGCATCCCAATATCACAGATATTTTAACAACCTCATCCAACATTGCATCATGGAGAGCAGAGAGAAAGGGGAGAAAGGACAGCACAAAGGGCAGCTTGCAGAGACATGGATGCAAGTGGCTCCCCTGAAAAGGGAAAGCATCTTCTGCAAGACCAGTGGCTGCATCAGGGAGCGCCAGGGGTAGGATTTCTGTCACTCCATAATTTTCATTTTACACTAAGCCCCAATGGCCCCCAAAATTAGTTAATTAATTAGTTTGAGAGAGAGAGAGTGCTCAAGCAAGCATGGGGAGGGGCAAAGGGAGAGATAATCCTGAAACAGAGTTCCTGCTGAGTGGGGAACTTGATGTGGGGCTAAATCTGAGGACCCTGAGATCATGACCTGAACCGAAACCAAGAGTCAGCCATTTAGTGGCCTGCACCACCAAGGTGTCCCTCACCCCCAAAATTTACTTTAAGACTAGATTTTCTGTCCTGCAAAGGAATCATAAGTATTTGTTAGTGGATTAAACTGACATACCAATGAAATAGTAAGGTCAATTAACAAGATTATTTGAAGAAGATATTTTGAGAAGACAAGTCATAATTATTTCTGAAATTAGTCCACTGTTTTAGAAGTGCCTGATGCAACTGACCCATATTTGTGTAGTCAGGCATCAAAATCAGTCTACTACGGACACCTTCTTTCTATTTAATCATCAAGATTCCTGAAGAATTTATTTCCCTGGCAGCATCATTGCTTTGGGGGAGGGAATAACTACAGGGCAATTATGGGTTTTATTAGCATATTCCAGATATTCTCTCTCTCTTCATAAAATAAAAATAATGCGGCAAATAATGCTTCTCCTGACAGTGCATTAAAAGTAATTCTTCACACAATCCTCACACTTCCACAGAATATGTCTAAAACTGACCCTTAAAAGTTAATGAAGCTTGAAAATTACTGCTTCAAACTGGCTCGATTTTTTCCAATGAACATTTAAAAAACAATGTGCCCATAAAATGGCCTAATATATTGTCTTCCAAATATCCAGCTGCCCACCTTGCCTTTGAACAAATGAATGGCAGCCCACAGGACACCCAGTAGCTGCTGTATAGGGTTATGTTTCTCATTCCACCCCCGCAGGCTCACTTCTTTTGTTTCCTCACTTGAGACACCCCCACCTTCGCTCTCCTCCTTATCCAAATCTCAGCCAGCCTTTAAGGTCCAAGTTCCCCCTTCTTCCTGAAATCTTGGTTATTCTAAGTACTATTAAATTCTACACTTATAAAGCTTTATAGCATATTATTACAACATGACTGATACTTATCCAGTTGACAAACATTGTTATCTATTATGTTTATCTATTAAGTTCCAGGCATTGTGGGTTAGAAATAAGGAGATTTTAAGAAAAAAAAAAAGTGTGACTGTTATTATTTAGGAGCTTGCTATTGTCCTCAACATACATATTTTGTTCTCCTATCTAAATGTAAACTCTTGGGGCACCTGGGTGGCTCAGTGGGTTAAAGCCTCTGCCTTTGGCTCAGGTCATGATCCCAGGGTCCTGGGATCACAGGATCACAGAGATCACATTCACATCTAATATTAATATTAAGTCCATTCTATTAATATGACCCCTACATCCAACCTAACTTCTACTATAGAGATGAAACATATATATTGCTGTAATCAGTAAATCTTAGATTTCCTAATTGTACATAGAGTCTAAAGGTAAAACAGTACCCATTATAAAATCTCAGAAGTACCTGGTGCCATTTTCATAGCTTTGGGACATCAGAAACTATATTTTCCATGTTACTCTCAATGCATTTCTCTGTTCCTTTGATCTTCAGCATGCTGTATAATGATTTATTTTACTTACAGTAAAGCAGAATGATGAAAAGTGGAGATCCAGGGGCATATTGTCTGGATTAAAATTTTAGAATCTTTTACATATGACTTTGACTCATCTAAGTTTCCTCATCTGTAAAATGAGCACAAATGTATATAAGTTTTAAGGTAGTTGTAAAAGTTAAATAAAAATTTAAAAAACTAATGGAAAAAAAGTCTAATGAAAGTAAAGCATCTAGAAGACTACCTGTCACAGAGTTAAACTCCTGGAATTTTTATTCATGATCATTATACTTGTTTATGGTACCATAAAGAGATAATCAGATGTTGTTATTGCACTTCTACAGGTGAAACACTTGAACAAAAGAGACTATTTGATGTATTATGAATGGGGGTGGATATAATTTCTAAAGGCAGTATGTGAATTCCCTGTATTCTCTTGTTTTTGAAATAAACACTGAACTGTCCTATCTTCTTCCACTGAACAGTTCTGCTTTCAGGTTCAGCCCAGGGCAGTATCTGGTGTTGTGAATCTGCACTGAAATGGACGAATAAAGCTTGGTATCTTTTCTCAAGTAGTTGACTCTCTGAGTTGTGCTGAACAGCGTGGCACTACCTTGTCTTCCAATCATATAATGGATTATAATGGGTTATTATAATGGATTATAATGGATGTTGGTGGAATTTTCCTTAACCAGAATCCAAGAAGTAGTACACCATCGATTCTGTTGTACTTGGACTTTCCTATAACGGTATTAATATGTGAGTCATTGGATTGCTGGTAGAGATGTTGTCTCAGAATAGTGCATTCAGTCAGGACTCCTACCTGCAGATAATAGGATCCAGCTAGTTTAAATGGGAAAGGACTTATTTAAAAATGTAAGGAGCTTAAAGCATTTTCTTAAGGGCCAGAAGAGTGATTTCATAGCTATATGACTAGGAAAAAAGAATAGGTAAGAGAAATGGTCAAACATAAAACAGAACAGTTCTGGTAGAAACCCCATTGCTGTATTCTCTCATAGCCTAACATATATGACATAGAGCCAGGGCATTGAAACCTCCACCATTGCTGCCTTCAAGCCCCCAATTCCCTGGCTAACCTGCACACAAACAGATCCACTAGCGTGTATAGACACCTCTTCACATTGACGGCTTTCTCCTTCTGAGTCTTGGTAGAGATGCCCGTGCTTGGCAAAACCAAAACCATTACAGAAACCTTACCTTCAGGAGTGGTAAGGTTTTCTTCTTCTTCCTCCCCTTCTCCTCCTCCTCCTCTTTTGTCCCCCCCACCCCCCACCTTTTTTTTGTATCACTTAAGTTTGTGATACCTTTGGGACTGATCAAGACCTGTCATATATATATTACTTCTATTTTTATGAGGGGGTGTTTCTGAACATCCTCAACCCTTATGAATGGTGGATCAGAAATAACATACAACTTGTGATAAGGCAGTTCAGGTTCAAGTTTGTTTGCTGTCTCAGAAATCAGACTACTCAGCAGCAAGCCAGAATCTGTCTATTCTCTCTCAAAAGAGAAAATACACATTTGCCAAAAAGGGCATAGATCTGCTCTACTGTCACAAGAATCTGCATTATGATTCTTCTCTTAGGACATTCTAGAGCAATGAAATCTGGTAATAGACACCTGTCTTAGTCTGTGTGGATTATTATAACAAAATATCATAAACTGGGTGGCTTCCAAACATTATTTCTCATAGTTCTGGAAGTTGGGAAGTCCAAACTGTGGCACTAGTAGAACTGGTATCTAGTGAGAGCCTACTTTCTGGTTTATAGATGGCCCTCTTTTCACTGTAACTTCACATGACAGAAGAAGAAAGGATCTCTCTGGGGCCTCTTTTGTGAGATCTCCATCCTCACAGACTGATCATCTCCCAGAGGCCCCACTTCCTAGGCCCCTTACTTTGGAAGTTAGGATTTCAACATATGATTATTGGGGGGGGGGCGGAATATTCAGTCCACAGCCCTAGCCTAATTCAAAACATGTGTAAAATCTAAACAGCCCATGGCCCTGTGTGTATAATCAGTTGATTCCATTTTTAACAATTGATACAAATGTAATCCAGGAGGAAGATATAGCTTCTCATATCTATAAATGATAAAATATCCCTGCACAAACAAGTTAGTAACAAAAATTACCCATTAAGGTAATTACATAGCTTAATTTCTAGATCAATGAACCATTCTCTTAGAAAATGAAGATAAATTTAATTGTATAATGAATGATTATTAAAATCTAATGATAGAAGGGATACAAGTATTATTTATTTTTTAAATTTTATTTTATTTTTTCAGTGTTCCAAGACTCATTGCTTACCCAGTGCTCCATGCAATACATGCCTCCTTAATACCCACCACCGGGCTCACCTAACTCCCCACCCCTACCCTCCCAAACCTCAGTTTGTTTCTCAGAATCCTCAGTCTCTCATGGTTCATCTCCCCCTCCAATTTCCCCCAATCACTTCTCTCCATTTTCTAATGTCTTCCGTGTTATTCCTTATGCTCTACAAGTAAGTGAAACCATATGATTATTGACTCTCTCTGCTTGACTTATTTCACTCAGCATAATCTCTTCCAGTTGCATCCATGTTGAGTATTCAAAAGTTGGGTATTCATCCTTTCTGATGAGGCATAATACTCCATCGTATATATGAACCATATCTTTTTTATCCATTCATCCATTGAAGGGCATCTTGGTTCTTTCCACAGTTTGGCAACTGTAGCCATTGTTGCTTTGAACATTGGGGTACAGATGACTCTTCTGTTCACTACATCTGTACCTTTGGGGTTAATACCCAGTAGTGCAATTGCAGGGTCATAGGGAAGCTCTATTTTTAATTTCTTGAGGAATCTCACACTGTTCTCTAAAGTGGCTGCACCAACTTGCATTCCCACCAACAGTGTAAGAGGGCTCCCCTTTCTCCAAATCCTCTCCAACACTTGTTGTTTCCTGTCTTGCTAATTTTTGCCATTCTAACTGGTGTAAGGTGGTATCTCAGTGTGGTTTTGATTTGAATCTCCCTGATGGCTAGTGACAATGAACATTTTTTCATGTGTCTGATAGCCATTTGTATGTCTTCTTTGGAGAAGTGTCTGTTCATGTCTTCTGCCCATTTTCTGACATGATTATCTGTTTTGTGTGTGATGAGTTTGAGGAGTTCCTTATAGACCTTGGATATCAGCCCTTTGTCTGTAGTGTCATTTGCGAATATCTTCTCCCATTCTGTGGGTTGCCTCTTTGTTTTGTTGACTGTTTTCTTTGCTGTGCAGAGGCTTTTGATCTTGAAGTCCCAAAAGTTCATTTTTGCTTTTGTCTCCTTTGCCTTTGGAGACATGCCGTGAAAGAAGTTGCTGTGGCCCATGTCAAAGAGGTTTTTGCCTATGTTCTCCTCTAGGATTTTGGTAGATTCCTGCCTCATGTTGAGGTCTTTTATCCATTTTGAGTTTATCTTTGTGTATGGTGTAAGAGAATGGTTGAGTTTAATTCTTCTATACAGAGCTGTCCAATTTTCCCAGCACCATTTATTGAAGAGATTTCTTTTCCACTGTATATTTTTTCCTGCTTTGTTGAAGATTAGTTGACCATAGTGTTGAGGGTCCATATCTGGACTCTCTACCCTGTTCCACTGATCTATGTGTCTGTTTTTGTGCCTGTACCATGGTGTCTTGGTGATCACAGCTTTGTAGTAAGACTTGAAATCAGGCAACATGAGGCCCCCCCAATTTGTTTTTCTTTTTCAACATTTCCTGACCAATTTGGGGTCTTTTTTAGTTTCATACAAATTTTAGGATTATTTGTTCCAGCTCTTTGAAAAATTCTGGGAATTTTGATCATGATGGCTTTGAAAGCATGGATGACTCTAGGCAGTATAGACATTTTAACAATGTTTATTCTTCCAATCCATGAGCATGGAATGGTCTTCCATCTTTTTGTGTCTTCCTTAGTTTCTTTCATGAATGTTCTGTAGTTCCTTGGGTACAGATCCTTTACCTCTTTGGTTAGGTTTATTTCCAGGTATCTTATGGTTCTTGGTGTTATAGTAAATGGAATCGATTTTCTAATTTCTTTTTCTGTATTTTCATTGTTAGTGTATAAGAAAGTAACTGATTTCTGTATGTTGATTTATTTATTTAGATTTATTTAGTACAACAATAGCAGGCTTCATCATCTCATGGTGATGAAATATGTAGTGGCTTTGTGCACATAGACACTTCTTGAATGTCAGTGGCAAGAACATGAACCTTCACCCCTCAGTCTAAAAACAAACAAACCAATGGCCAGGGATTGTTATTCCCATTCAAAATGTTATGTAGCAGTCACAGGAGTGGAATCAAATTTAGCTTACCAAGCTGAGGTCATCCTCACAGTGTGGAGGTAGAAAAGTAGAACTGTGCACCAGCGTAAGGTAAAGGGCCAATCATCAGCACACTGATGATGTAGAGGCCAAAGGAGTCCCTGTTCCTGTTCAGGGTCTGGTACTTATGCTCTGTTAACTTGAGGAGACTCCCAAATCAATCCCAGTTTTTCAGGCAAGCTTGCAGAATGCTGATGTGGGAGACTATATGTAAGGAGACCGAGGTATTTATCTTTTAGTTGTTTAGAGAACCTCCTCATCCTGGGATGCCTGGGTGACTCAGTGAGTTAATTGTTTGCCTTTATCTCAGGTCATGATTTCAGGATCTTGAGATCAAGTCCCAGATTGGGCTCCTTGCTCAATGGGGAGCCTGCTTCTCCCTCTGTGTGCTGCTCCCCCTGCTTATGTATACACATTCTCACTCTCTTTTCCTGAAAAATAAATAAATAAAATCTTTAAAAAAGGAAAAAAAATACCCTCATCCTTACACTATGTAGTTTTCTCTCTGTCCAGTAGAGGATAGGATCTCTTTGGTATGTACGTGTTTATGTATATATATACATATGTGTTTGTGTGTGTGTGTGTATAAGTTAGTGTAGATAATATATCTAATACATATAAGCTATATATATATGTTTGTATATATAAGTATTTATGTGTACCTATGTACATATATATGTACACACACAAGCACACACATGTACACTAAGCAAACCTATTTGGACTAATGCATTAGTGAGGGTGCCACATTCAAGAATGAAAGATGTTCACAAATTTAAGTATCAAGAAATCAATATAGTAGTTAGTTCACCCAAATAAGTGTCTGTTTGAAATCTGCAGTAGCACACAGAGAAGGCCTCCTGAGCCCTTGCCTATAGAAGGCTACCATGATCAACTTCCTCTTCTCTTAACATCCCTCACCTAACCCCCCACCCCCACATCTTCATTTCAAGGTTAAAAAAAAGTGAGGGACCAGCATTGCAGAGGCACACCATCTACTCCTCTCAATCAATATCTTCCATGAGAAGTTTGCATGTTCTTATAAAACAAATACTGCATATTTGAAACTATCAATTGCAAGTTTTAAAAAGGTAGAATCTTCCAGATTGCTGTCAGATCCTTTCATATAGTACATCTATGTCTCCACTCCTCTCAACCCCTGCAAACTGTTTGCATAATTTTGGTTAAAATCAACAACCCAGAAATATCCACAGACAGTGCCTACTAAACCTGTGTATATGACAGTGTTATCCAGCAGGCCTGTGAGGGAAAGAAAAATGGCCACAAACTCACTTTTCAACAGCCTTGTCCTAGAGCAGTTACTTTGCCTAAGTTGATTAAAACCACATGTGACATGACTGTCCCTTGAAAAGAAAATGTGCTCCAAGTCACTACATTGTGGTCCATTTTCGTGATCAATGTGAGCAATTTCAGAACCAAGGATTTCTGTCACACACAATGGTCTAATCAAATTAAGTTAAATAAATGCATCATGAATACATATTAAATGTAATCCAAAGCACAAGTTTGCATGTGTGATATATATTTAAATCAGAGGTGGTCATCCTGATCAATGAGCAGATGAATGCAAATTCCTACCCAACAGGGTTGTTGTGAAGGCCAAACATGCAACATCCAGTCATCCTGTATCCCCAAGAAGGATTTTTGTGTGTAATATAATATGACATATTATATTATAGCATAATATAATATAATATATAGATTAAAAGTGAAAGCCTACGGAAATAGGGGAATAAAAGAGCATCAAATAAAGGAGGGAGAAATGAGGAGAGAAATAAAGGAGACCAGATGGGAAGGCAACAGAAAGGATGAAGGAGTTAAAAGAAAAGCATAGCAGAGGAGAATGGGAAGAATGACCTCTCAACTCTTGCCAATAGTCTGTAATTCAAGGCTGCATATTTAGTTTTCTCAACAACCCTATTGGGTGGGATTTTGTGTTCCTTTGCTCACTGATCAAGAATATTTGTTTAAAACCTACTCTGTGCCAGGCCTTATTCTAGGTCCTGGGAATAAAACTGGACAACAGAGATATAGCCTCTTCTCTTATATAACTTCTATTTTAGTATGGGGAGACAACAACAGCAATAAATGCCTAAGAAGCTAAGTAAATAAGACAAGTTTTAGACATGAATCTCAGAGCTTATATTAATTTCCTATTGCTGTTATAATAAATTATCACAAATTTAGTGACTAAAAGCAATACAAATTTATTCACCTATAGTTGTAGTTGTGGACCTCAGAAATGTAAAATGGTTTAGCAAGAGTGTGTTCCTTCTGAAAGCTCTAAGGCAAAGTCTTTTTTGTTGTCTTTTCCAGCTTCTAGAGGCCACCTGCGTTCTTTAGCTCATGGCACTGATTTTGTGTTTCTGACATCACATCTTTGTCTCTGACTCTGACCTTCCTGCTTTTCTATTTACAAGGACCCTGGTGAATTCAACAGACCCACCTGGATAACACAGGATTATTTCAAAATCCTTTAATGAATCACATCTACCAAATAACATATTCATAGGCTCCAGGGATTAGGACAGGGAGATCGTTGGATAGTCATTATTCAGTCTACTATAGAGACTTGACTGAATTGTTCAACTTCCCATATCTTGTCCAGACCTTCAGTCTTCTGAATCCAAATGTGCTAATCTTTCTCCTTTACCATAGCTAAATCCCCTTAGCCTCTGTTCATTCTCCACCTGCTAAAGAAATTGGAGTCCATTTTGATGTACTTTGATGTTTCCTACAGCTTTAGCTACCCTCCTTCATTCAAGTTGTATTTTAAAACTGGTGAAAACAAACCTAATTTATTAAAAGTAACAGTAACTAATAACTGGTTAATGTATCCATCCATGCAACAGCTATTGAGTGAGCACTGTTTTTGTGCTAAATGCAAAACCAGAGTGGAAAACAAAACAGGTGCTGCCTTTGCCTTGTCGGAACTTTTTGTCTGGTGGAAAAGATAGATATTAAACGATCTAACATGTAGATAATTATGCATTCTAGTAAGTGGTAAGAAAGAAATGAAATGTGTTTGATGACATATTATAATTAGGGAAGCCAATTAGACAGGGAGGTTAAGGAAGAACTTCCTCTGAAGGGAACACTGAAGCACAGACTGACAGAAGAGCAGAAGCAATCCTTGTAGAAGGAGTGTGGGCAGAGAAAGGTCTGTCTATGTGACGGTGGGTGGAGAATCCTTTTATGGGCAGGCCAAACTCCAAGACCCTGAGATGGAAAAGAGCCTGATAACTTGTATAATTATTTAAAAAATTCAAGTGCCTGGAGAATAAAGTGTGAGGGAGAAGGGAGCCTAAGATAAGATGAGCTGATCAAGGTAAAGACAGTATAGGTCATGCAGGCCATAGACAATGGGGAAAAGTTTGGATTTTATTTTAAAGTGCATTGGGAGGGATTTTTAAAAAAAATATTTTATTTATTTGACAGAGAGAAATCACAACTAGGCAGAGAGGCAGGCAGAGAGAGAAGGAAGCAGGCTCCCCGCTGAGCAGAGAGCCCAATGCGGGGCTCGATCCCAGGACCCTGGGATCATGACCTGAGCTGAAGGCAGAGGCTTTAACCCACTGAGCCACCCAGGCGCCCCTGGGAGGCATTTTAAGGTTAGAGAAAAGTGATCTAATTATATTTATGCTTTTAAAAGATGGGGCACCTAGGTGGCTCAGTGTCCATTAAGTGGCTAACTCCTGATCTTGACTCAGGTTATGATCTCAGGGTGCTGGGATGGAGCCCCACCTTGGGCTCTGTGTTTAGCGGGGAGTCAGCTTGAGGATGAGCTCTTTTTCTTCCTCTCCCTTGGCCCTCCCCTACCCCACTCTCTCTCTCTCTCAAATAAATAAATAAATCTTTAAAAAAAAATAAGTTAAAAAAAAGATGACTTTGCTGTTGTGAGAACAGAAAAAGATCCAGGGTGGAAGCTGAGACATGAATAAGGAAGCTGCTGCTGGGAGATGATGGTGGCTTAGACCAGAGCTGGGCTGGGAGGGATGTGAGCCATGGACAGAGAGGAGATGCATTGTGGAGTAGGAAAAACAGGATTTACTGATGAACAACATAGGGGTTTGAGAACACATACGTATCAAGTATGACTCCCAGGCTGCAAGTTTGAGAATCTAGGCAGGTGGTCCAGCTGTTTATAGAGATGACAAAGACCAGAGAAGGAATGATATTAGGACAGAAAGCCAATAAATCCCTATTTAGACCTCTTAAGTTTGAGATTTTTGTGACATTTCAAGTAAGGATGAGCAGGTAGATGAATGAACCTGGAGGTCAGAAGAGAGCCTACAGTGGACATCAATTTAGAATTTAGTGGCACAGAAGTAGTATTTAAAGCTATGGGGGTGGATGAGATCAGCTGGGAAGAGTGTGAAAGCAGAAAAAGATGGTTTAAGGTACAAGCCCTGAGAAATTCAAACATTTAGAGTTGGAGAGTGTTCAGGGACAAGATTGGTGAGAATCAAAGCCAGAGATATAAAGGAAAATCAGAGAAATACAGTGTCAACAAAGCCAAAAGAGAGTGTTTCAAGAACAAGTGGCTCACCAGGTTCACTACAGTGAACATTTGTTTTTGTCAAAAACAAAAAAAACAAAAGTATCGCAAAGGAGAACAGTTTCAAAATCTAGAACATTCAAGTACAACTGAAGGTTAGAGATTAAGAAGAGGTATTTTTCTTCATTTGCTTTTGAGAAAGTGAAAGCAGCCCCAGCTCCTGGAAACTGAACTGATGTTCACAGCCAGGCCATGCTGTTCTCCTGTTGGACATAAACTCACAGAACGTCAGACAAGGTCACTCTGACACCACGATCGAGTGAGCCAAAACAAAATCACCATGAGTCCCAAAAAATATCTGACATCCTCTGTGCTTGGCTAAATGAGTGACTGCTACTTCTTTACTAAGTACAGCTTTATCCTCATTTTAATCTGTCCTTCCTCTGGATGAGATTTGTTCTGAGACTCAGTTACAGAATTGTCCCTGCTCTCTGATGGTACCCAATGCAGACTGAGCGACTACTTCCTCAGCCCTTCCTTAGAATGACCCAACCAAAGCTTAACCCCATAATGGCTTCTTTGTAACACCACTTACTGAGAGGACTCCCAGCTCCTCGACAGTGAACACTGTCCTTCAGTGCTGGAGGTCTGCAAGGAGTCCTCTAGATGCAGAGTACTGACATTTGACATTTCCTAGTCCCCTAAAAAGTCGACAATTCATAATTTGTAAGTGTGTATAACCAGTTAATAAAGACACTTAATTAACCAGGATTCCCATTACCCAAACATTCTAGGTCAATTATATGTATTAGTTACACAAAGATTACTTACAACTTCCTTCTACTTATGTAAGACCTTGGTTTTATTAAAGCATCAAATACCTCTATAGACCTTTATTTTTTTCCTATTCATCACATAGCACAGCAGACAATTCCTATTTTCCCTAGTCAGAAGCTCAATGTGATTTTGTCACTAAATTGCCAGAAGATTACTTGTTGGAAGTTCCTTCCTATTTATAAAGATTTAATCAAACTTCCACCAGAATACTGAAAGATACTGTTCACATGTTTGCACATGTCTTCCTAGTATCCTCTGATCTATGACAGTTTTTCAACTAGGCCATTTTTCTGAAACTTGACAGCTTTGAAGAGTACAGTAAGATCAGATATGTTCCTCAGTGTGGGTTTGTCTGGTATTTTCTTGTTATTAGACTGGGGTTGTAACTTTTTGGGAAAAACACCATAAAAGTGAGGTGCCCTTCTCTTCATATACTATCAAGGGTTACATTCTACCAACATGACTTATCAGTGATGATGTTAACCTTGATTCCTCAGTTTAGGTGGCATCTCTCAGGTTTCTTCACTGTAATATAACTAATTTATCCTTTTTAATAATATATTCTTTAGAAGCATATCACAAAAACCAGCTCACTCTTGATGTAAGGGAAATTAAACTCCATGTACTGGGGGTGAAGAGTGAGGAAGAAGACTCTGTATATTATTTGAAAGTCTTTCATAAAGAAGATTCATCCTTTTTCTCACATTTATTTATTTGTTCAATCATGTATTTATAGCTGGATGAACCCTTGGATATTTATTGCCTCCAGAACTTTGAGAAATAACTATTTCTTGTTTAATCCATTCAGTCTATGGTATTTTGTTATTGTGGTCTGAACAACTAAGTCAAAGAAATTCCCTTTATTTCTGTTTTGATGATTTCCAAAAAAGAAAAAAATCAAGAATGCATACTGAGTTTTATTTCCTCACCTGGTGAAGACACCTGGGATCTGTTTGGGTCCCTGCTTCCTATAGTGTAGCCTAGAAACTCTCTAGCCACTGATCTGGTGTAATACTAAGACTTTGTTTGTTTGTTTCCCTTCTTCCAAGAATTACATATTTTGTCCAGTTCTCTAGTTTATTGATATGGGAGGGTTAATCAGATTTCTGCTAGTCCATCATGGCTAGAAGTGGAAACCATTATCTTATTATAATTTTTAATTTGTTTCCAATAAGTTTAAAACTCTCCTCTTTATTAACATTTGTAAATCCTCCTTGTCAATGATCTATTATGAATCATTTGCCCACTTATCTTTGAAAATATCTCTTTTTTATATAGATTTATAGGATACATTAAGTATAAAGGGAACAACTTTCTAAATTCCAGGAGAACATGTTCATTCCCCCTAAAACATTTTCTATCTCTATACTACACTTTACCCACTCTCTATCCTCTTCTGAGATATCTATCTCTACTTTGAACATTTATTCATTTTTCTATTTTTCTATTTTGAATGTTGTTCTGTTGATAAATATTTGTTTCTACCCCTCCTCATTTCTTTGAGAGGTCTTCCCTTTCCGCAGTCCTTGTGAGTCTTGTGAGGCTGTCAGTCAAAGATCCTGGACCCCTCTACGCAGATGTGTACATCTGGACCAGTTAAGCCAATCAGAGAACTTCATCCCCTAGATATAGGTCTGATCTATTATTTAAGGAGAGTCCATCAGAGTCCTTCAAAAGCAGGTTTGTGTATGCGCTTAAAGAGTGAGGGTTTCCTCTCTGTTTTTCTGAGATGAGGAGAAACTAAGACAATGAAATCCTAAAACTCCTAGATTTTATCTTTTTACCTTCATGCAGAAAGCATATGGGAGATAGAAAACAGAATAGTGGAAAGCAGATCAAAGAGAAAGAAAGAAAAAAAAAAGGATCTTATTGATTATATGGGCCATTGGCTACAGCAATGCCTCAAGGCTGTCTCATCAGCATGTCAACTGTATATTCCATTCTATACTTCAGTCACTCTGATGGTTTCTGACTTACAGGCAAGGTTCCTGGCAAATACAAATTCTAGGTGGTTCGCTTTCTGAAGTTGACCATGACTATTCTACCACATCAGTGCAGTGTATCTCTCTTTCCATGGCTAAAGGTATCTTGGAGCCTTGGAGAGTGTACTTAATAATGACCGGCCTTGAATTAAAAATATAATGAGAGAGGAAAACTGCCATTCATATTTTGCATTTTAAATCAACCTACCACTTTACTGCATGTGGAGAATTTATAGATAGCTTGGAATGGGTTGAGGACTCACAAAAGGAGACATTATACATTTCTAAACACAAAATCATTTCTGACATAACACAGAATAAAAAAACACAATAAAATAAGTTCTTATATATGATCTATTACTTCACTTGATGACTTTGTTTTTACATCTATAAAGTCTTAGCATACCACATACTCCACTTTAAAGAGAGGAAGCTATTTTATTGATTTTTAACTATGCTCACCAGTTCTTACCCAAACAACCCAGTTAATTTGTTTCTGGTACATCTCTGGTGAACAATCTTGATTCCTATTTGTTGGAGGAGAATCAGTTCTTGAATCCATGCATTTTAAAAGATGCTTTAAAGAACCAATCAGCATTTCTATGTCCTTTCCAATAACTAGTGAGAATAGCAGATGAACCTATATTACTCAATACATTAAAAAGTTCTTCTGAACACTGAAAGCAGATACACAACTATACATTTTTTTGGATTTTAGTAACTTTAACACTTCATATTATTTATTTGTCCTAATCTCCAATCTTGAAAATATCTCATTTTCAAAAGGAATAGTTTTTTTTTCTTTTGCTGAAATAAAAAGCCATTTCATAATAAGCCAAGTCATAGGAAGACCTATAAGAGAAAAACCAAGCCTCCTCCATTCTTATTTTTTTGTCCAATATTTGCTTTTCTGGCTTTTGTGATAGGAAGTCTCCCAGTCTCCCTGTTTTACATTTTCAGGCTCTCCCTGAAAGAAAAGTTTCTTCTAAGAAGGACCTCCTTCTCAAAAAAAGAGGAAAGAAAGAAAGAGAGAGAGAGAGAGAGAGAGAGAGAAAAAAAGAAAAATCAATTCTAAGCATTATGCCACATCGGATTTAAGAGAATTTCAAATAATATAAAGTTTGTCATTTTGCCATTGATTTATGTGAGATAAATACATGTCTGTCCAAGAATATTTCTCCACCCCTCCAAGAAAACTTAAATCTGAGCTGATTGCACAGATGGCAATCAAAAGAGTGAAAGAAAGGACACTTAATCAGGAGGTGTATACTTGCTGTATGATTGAAAGCATTTGATGTCAGAATGAAGCAGACTTTTAAAAATGAGTTGTATGACAGGCTGAAGAATAAAGAGTGATGAAAGGTAGGAGAGAGGAGACTTTGAGGAGAGAGGAAAAGAGGAAAAACACACAGACCAGAGATGTGAAAGAGTATTGCACAGGCCCCAGCTCAGAAGGACCCCATGTTTGGTTTAACGCTTTGCTGTCACCATCTTGAAATTTTCTGTAATTCTTGAACCAGGGAACCCTGCATTTTCACCTTGTACTGTGTCCCACAAATCATATAACTTGTCCTCATCCCAACCCAGTTCTCCTAGGACTTCTTCTTAGTTGTCTCATCTCTCTTTCCCACAGTTCTTATTTTATACCACCAACAAAGGGGTGAAATTGGCTTTCTCATTTGCAGACATCTTGTAGCTACAGTGAAATTCCATTTGCAAACTAGAAATTGTGGACATTTCCACTTCTTTGTTTCTGATCACCTGTCCATTCAACACCAATAGAAATCTGCCTTTACTCTGAGTCCAAAGGACAAACTCTTGAAACATCCTACTCAAGTCATCTGATTCTGCTCTTAAGAATCTTGATATTTTTAAAATCAGTGTATGCAAAGCATCATGTGCAGCACCATGGCAAACAGAAAAGGCAAGAGGCAGACCCTCTTTTCAGAGGAGTTCACAAACTGGAGTGGAGTCAGATGTGGCACAAATTAAGGCATGAAGGAAGGGTCAAGGAAGGGAATTTTGGGCATATGGAGAGGTGGTCATTGCTACTGAATCCAGACTCAGAGTGAGGACAGTGGCATAATAGTTTGTAAGATATACTTTTAAACTGTCTCAAAGATAAAGAAATGAGCACTCCTTAGTTATAAAACAGAAGCAACTTACTCCACAGGGCAAGTTTTAGGTGCTATAGAGAATGCTTGAAAATTGCCTTGTCTGGGGGCACCTAGGTGGCCCTGTTGGTTAAATGTCAGACTCTTGATTTTGGTTCAGGTCATGATCTCAGGGTTGTGAGATGGAGCTCTGTGTTGGATTCCATGTTGGGTATATAGCCTGTTAAGGTTCTCTCTCTCCGTTTCCCTAATATGGGAAAGGAAACAAGCATCAAAATCCAGGAGGTGCAGAGAACCCCCCTCAAAATCAACAAGAATAGGTCCACACCCCATCACCTAACAATAAAATTTACAAGTCTTAGTGACAAAGAAAAAATCCTGAAAGCATCCCAGGAAAAGAAGTCTGTAACATACAATGGTAAAAATATTAGATTGGCAACAGACTTATCCACAGAGACCTGGCAGGCCAGAAGGAGCTGGCATGATATATTCAGAACACTAAATGAGAAAAACAGGCAGCCAAGAATACTATATCCATCTAGACTATTATTGAAAATAGAAGGAGAGATAAAAATCTTCCAGGACAAACAAAAACTGAAAGAATTTGCAAACATAAAACCAGCTCTACAAAAAAAAATTGAAAGGGGTCCTCTAAACAAAGAGAGAGACTAAAAGTAGTAGATCAGAAAGGAACAGAGACAATATACAGTAACAGTCACCTTACAGGCAATACAATGGCACTAAATGCATATCTCTCAATAGTTACCCTGAATGTTAATGGGCTAAATGCCCCAATAAAAAGACACAGGGTATCAGAATGGATAAAAAAACAAAACCCATCTATTTTGCCTACAATAAGCTCATTTTAGACCCGAAGACACCTCCAGATTTAAAGTGGGGGGTGGAAAACAATTTACCATGCTAATGGACATCAGAAGAAAACAGGGGTGGCAATCCTTATATCAGATCAATTAGATTTTAAACCAAAGACTATAATAAGAGATGAGGAAGAACACTATATCATACTCAAAGGATCTGTCCAACAATAAGATCTAACAATTTTTTTTTTTAACTTTTTATTTTTTATAAACATATATTTTTTATCCCCAGGGGTACAGGTCTGTGAATCACCAGGTTTACACACTTCACAGCACTCACCAAAGCACATACCCTCCCCAATGTCCATAATCCCACCCCCTTCTCCCAAACCCCCTCCCCCCAGCAACCCTCAGTTTGTTTTGTGAGATTAAGAGTCACTTATGGTTTGTCTCCCTCCCAATCCCATCTTGTTTCATTTATTCTTCTCCTACCCACTTAAGCCTCCATGTTGCATCACCACTTCCTCATATCAGGGAGATCATATGATAGTTGTCTTTCTCTAACAATTTTAAATATCTATCCCCCTAATGTGGGAGCAGCCAACTATATAAACCAATTAATAACAAAATCAAAGAAACACATCAGCAATAATAAAATAATAATAGGGGACTTTAACACTCCCCTCACTGAAATGGACAGATCATCCAAGCAAAAGATCAACAAGGAAATAAAGGCCTTAAATGACACACTGGACCAGATGGACATCACAGATACATTCAGAACATTTCATCCCAAAGCAACAGAATACAGATTCTTCTCTAGTGCACATGGAACATTCTCCAGAATAGATCACATCCTGGGTCCTATATCAGGTCTCAACCAGTATCAAAAGATTGGGATCATTCCCTGCATATTTTCCATTTCTGAAGCTAGAACTTAATCACAAGAGGAAATTTGGAAAGAACCCAAATACATGGAGACTAAACAGCATCCTTTTAAAGAATGAATGGATCAACCAGGAAATTAAAGAAGAATTAAAAAAAATTCATGGAAAAAAATGATAATGAAAACACAACAGTTCAAAATCTGTGGGACAGAACAAAGGCAGTCCTGAGAGGAAAATATATAGTGGTACAAGCCTTTCTCAAGAAACAGGAAAGGTCTCAGGTACACAACCTAACCTAAAGGAGCTGGAGAAAAAACAAGAAAGAAACCCTAAACCCAGCAGAAGAAGAGAAATCATAAAGATCAGAGCAGAAATCAATGAAATAGAAACAAACAAACAAAAAACAATAGAGCAAATCAACAAAACTAGGAGCTGGTTCTTTGAAAGAATTAATAAGATTGATAAACCCCTGGCCAGACTTATCAAAAAGAAAAGAGAATGGACCCAAATAAATAAAATCATGAATGAAAGAGGAGAGATCACAACCAACACCAAAGAAATACAAACAATTTTAAGAACATACTATAAGCAACTCTACGCCAACAAATTTGACAATCTGGAAGAAATGGATGCATTCCTAGAGTCATATAAACTACCACAACTGAACCAGGAAGAAATAGAAAACATGAACAGGCCCATAACCAGTAAGGAGATTGAAATAGTCATCAAAAATCTCCCAACAAACAAAAGCCCAGGGCCAGATGGCTTCCCAGGGGAATTCTACCCCACATTTAAAGAAGAACTAATTCCTATTCTCCTGAAACTGTTCCAAAAAATAGAAATGGAAGGAAAACTTCCAAACTCATTTTATGAGGCCAGCATCACCTTGATCCCAAAACCAGATAAGGATCCCATCAAAAAAGAGAACTACAGATGAATATCCTTGATGAACACAGATGCAAAAATTCTCACCAAAATACTATCCAATAGGATCCAACAGTACATTAAAAGGATCATTCACCATGACCAAGTGGGATTTATTCCAGGGCTGCAAGGTTGGTTCAACATCCGCAAATCAGTCAATGTGATACAACACATTAATAAAAGAAAGAACAAGAACCATATGATACTCTCGATAGAAGCTAAAAAATCATTTGACAAAGTACAGCATCCCTTCCTGATCAAAACTCTTCAAAGTGTAGGGATAGAGCGCACATACCTCAATAATATCAAAGCCATCTATGAAAAACCCACCACATTTATCATTCTCAATGGAGAAAAACTGAAATCTTTTCCACTAAGGTCAGGAACACGGCAGGGATGTCCGTTATCACCACTGCTATTCAACATAGTACTAGAAGTCGTAGCCTCAGCAATCAGACAACAAAAGGAAATTAAAGGCATCCAAATTGGCAAAGAAGAAGCCAAACTATCACTCTTCGCAGATGATATGATACTATAGGTGGAAAACCCAAAAGCCTCCACTCCAAAACTACTAGATCTTGTACAGGAGTTCAGTAAAGTGTCGGGATATAAAATCAATGCACAGAAATCAGTTACATTTCTCTACCCCAACAACAAGACAGAAGAAAGAGAAATTAAGGAGTCGATCCCATTTACAATTGCACCCAAAACCATAAAATACCTAGGAATAAACCTAACCAAAGAGGCTAAGAATCTATTCTCAGAAAACTATAAAGTACTCATGAAAGAAATTGAGGAAGACACAAAGAATTGGAAAATTTTCCATGTTCCTGGATTGGAAGAACAAATATTGTGAAAATGTCTATGATACCTAAAGCAATCTACACATTTAATACAATTCCTATAAAAATACCATCCATTTTTTTTTCAAAGAAATGGGCCAAATAATCCTAAAATTTATATGGAACCAGAAAAGGCCTTGAATAGCCAAAGGAATATTGAAAAAGAAAGCCAAAGTTGGTGGCATCACAATTCCAGACTTTAAGCTCTATTACAAAGCTGTCATCATCAAGACTGGCACAATAACAGACAAATAGATCAATGGAACAGAAGAGAGAGCCCAGAAATAGACCCTCAACTCTATGGTCAACTAATCTTTGACAAAGCAGGAAAAAATGGAAAAAAGACAGCCTCTTCAATAAATGGTGTTGGGAAAATTGGACAGCCACATGCAGAAAAATAAAATTGGACCATTTGCTTACACCACACACGAAAATAAACTCAAAATGGATGAAGGACCTCAATGTGAGAAAGAAATCCATCAACATCCTTGAGGAGAACACAGGCAGCAACCTCTTGAACCTCAGCCGCAGCAATATCTTCCTAGGAACATCGCCAAAGGCAAGGGAAGCAAGGGCAAAAATGAACTATTAGGATTTCATCAAGCTCAAAAGCTTTTGCTTTTTTTCCCACTAATTATTATTTTCATAAAAGTGACTGATGTAGTTGCATGAAATGTGAAGAGACAGAAAGCCCCATAGCTCCTCTTCTCACCAGGCCATCCCAGGATCTCGAGCAATACTTAGCACTGATAAACAAGCTCTGCTTCCAACCCTGCTCCTGCCATTACCTCAGTGTATGATCTTAGGAAAACTCTAAAATTCAGGTATCTTAGCTTTCAAATGAGACAGATTAAATTATTCCTTAATATTCTTTCAACCCCACACTTTGATTCTAAGAAGTTTACTTTTTTCCCTTTCTTTTCTTTTTTGAATCAAATAACTGTTATTTAAAGAGATTCAACAATCCAACTATTCAGAGGTAAACCTTATTGAAATTTGATATGCAAACATTCTGAAATTTTCTAAAACGGAATTTGCAGAGTCTTCTAACACCATGATCTCATTTCTAATATAGACATATACACAATTCAAAAACTATATAATTACAGACACACACACTTTTATGAAATGAAATCATGGTACAAATAAGATTCAGCAAATTACATCTTTTCCTTTATACATTCCCACAGCTAATCCATTTTCTTTAATGACTGAATAGTATTCAATTGTATGGATCTCTCTGTCTCTCTCTGAACCCCTAGCTCTCATACATAGAAATTTAGGTTATTTCTGACTTATTGCTATTACAAAATGTTGAAGTGGACATCTTTACATATATATTTGAACATGTTTCAATAGGTGAAATTTCTTGATATTGAGGTAGTTGGTAAAATACTTATAAACATTTAACAAATTTCCTAGATATCTAATTTCCCTTTATAAATTGCTGGTTTGTGTTCCCACTGACACAGAATCCACTAATAATGTCCATTGTCCCCACAATCTCAGGATCAGTGGCTGCTTTCACTATGTTAACAGTCTGGCCTGTATGTGGGGCACAAAATGTCTTACTGTTTTTTTAATTAGACTATTTGAATTATTAGTGAACAAGTGTGGAATTTTTGTATTAGTTATTTGCATTTCTTCTTCAGTGAACAATTTACATATTTGATTATTCTTTCAATTAGGATAAATCCTTTTACTTTTTTAGTAGAACCTTAAAAAATATATTATGCTTTCTATAAACTACAAGTATTTCCTCTCAGTGTGTCACTTATCTTTCAATTTTATTTATAGTATTTCTTGCCATCCACATACTTTCAATATTCTTGCAGCCACTTCTGTTAAACATTTTTTATATCATTTGAGAACTTTATATCATTTACAGTACCCTTCCCCAACCCAGGATTAAAATAATATTTTGTCTATTGTTAAAGTTTGTACTAATACTTACACTATTTTTATATGCTTTTTAAAGTATTTTTATGTATTTATTTATTTGACAGAAAAAGAGAGAGAGAGCACACAGAAGTAGGAGAAACAGCAGAGGGAGAGGAGAAGCGAGATTCCCGCATAGCAGGGGGATCCCAATGTGGGACTTGATCCTAGGGTCCTGGGATCTGACCCGGGCCAAAGGCAGTCATTTAACCAACTGAGCCACCCATGCCATATATATATATATATATATATATATATATATATATATATATATATATAATATAATATGCATAATATATATATATATTTATTTATTTATTTTATGTTTTGACAAGTAGTCTGGAATTTATTTGTCTGTATGATTTGAGATTTGAATATAACCCTGTTTTCTTCCAAATGAAGAACCAGTTATTTTTGCTTCATTTATTGATAAGCCATCTTGTCTTCCTTGATTCAAGATGTCACCTGTATCACATATTAAATTCTAATATTTATTTGAGTTTCCTTCTGGGCTCTATTTTGTGAATAGCTGTTAGATTGTAGAATAAATGTATGCCTACACTCAGAGAGTGGTGATCTGCAATTATACAGCTTTGTGCAGGGATATTGGTATAAAGGTTTGGGATGTTCAAACTGAATGTGGGGGTAGAAATATGTGCTTGAATTTATGTGTGCATGGTGACTCCTGAAGGACATGCTGTGTGCCCTTGCACCAGTTTTTTGAGGATATAAGATAGCAGAAGAGTGTGTTCAGCCATGAACATGACATCATCTAGAGAAGAAGGGCATATGCCAGTGAGGAGTCCAACCCAGCTTATCCCTGCTCTCTCAGTCTCTCCCCTCTATGAGGGACTCACCTCCCAAGCTGTCAACCTCTGATTGTCATCCCAGCTGGGATGAATCCCTGCCTCTCAGAACCAAATCTTGCCTCTTATGAAATCAAAGGAATTTGGAAAGAAAAAATTCAAAGTCACTAGAACTTGGTGCCCATCTGATGTAGCCTCAGGAGACAAATCAAAAAACGAGAGTAGGTGTGGCTAAAACATAGTAGAAGGTAACAACTGTGGTTTGAAAAAGAGCTCCCATTGTCAGAAAATTCTCCCTTCATAGGAATTTCAAATGGCACATTGCTGCCTTTGGACCATATAGCCCACATTTTAAGGCTCAGGGAACACATGTAGATGAATGATTTATATATAATCTAAATCTGAATTAAGTTAAATAAATCATAACTTAAAAATTTTATTTGTATTCTCCTTCAATCTGTTGCACTTGACTTAAGGATCCAACTAAAAATAAATTCGTGACTAAATGATTTAGCACTATTAAAATAGCTACCAGAGATACATTCAAAATAATAAAAAGGCAATGACATTGCCGAAATATCCATTAATGCAACTACTTAAAAATTTAGAACACATCAGTGAGAACACACTGATCAATAGACATTTAGAGAATTGTATTCCAATTTTTCAGCAAATTATTCAATAATCAGATTCTTCTTTCATCCTAATCATTTCAAAAATTCTTTCAAATTTCAAAATTTTGGAGTGCGTGGGTTGCTCAGTTTTTAAGCCTCTACCTTTGGTTCAGGTCATGATCCCAGGACCCCGGATCGAGCCCTGTGTCAAGCTCCCCGCTTAGCATGAAGTCTGCTTCTCCCTCTCCCACTCCCCCTACTTGTGTTCCCTCTCTCACTGCCTGTCTCTCTGTGTCAAATAAGTGAATAAATAATCTTTTTTTAAAAACTTCAAATATTTTAGTTCTGAATAGGTGTAGTCTGTTTATAAATGATATTCGTATGTGGTATAGAAGTATGTATCTGTGAAAATGAATTAGTTCCTTAGACTTGAGTTATTACCTAACAAAATGTTCCTTGCGAACTGCTAACTGACATCCTTGGTGGCCATTTTCAGCTTCTCTCTAGAGAAATTCCTTAGAGTATTTATTTGTGTTTAAGCTGATATAGCAACAGGGATTTGGGGCAAGGGGAGGGATTTAAGGAATATATGGTTATGTTTTACATAGGGTTATAATGAGTGAATTGCAGCTGTTAGTTACATTTTAAATAACTAGTTTTATACCTTGTCTTGGGACCTAAAAATCACAAACATCTCCATTTGGGTCAATTTGAGAAAATGCTTGAATAAATTTTCATACTTTATCTATATTTCCAAAATACAATAGCATACTGTAAAAAATATTAACAAAGTTTAGTCATGGGCCTCTGAGAACAAAAAAGGATTGTTCACAGTGTGTTTCTGGTGACAATGGCCTGGCATAGTGCCTAGCATCCAGCCTGGGGGGGAACCTGAGCAGATGAGACATAGAAAGGTTCACATGTCCATATTTGAAATCTGAATTCTCAAGGTTTAGTCTCCCTTTCTCTCCTGCCACCTCACGCCCTAGAAAGACCTGAATTTTTTGTGAAGGATGTTTCCTTTAATATCAGCCTACATTTTCTTCTTCTTCCTTTGGTCTTCACTTTTTTTTTTTTTTGGAGATTGTTGGATCTTTTGTCTTTTCCTGAACTTGTCATTCTTCGGAATATGTAGAAAGACACATTCCTTTGACTTCCATCTCTACGTAGCTAAACACATATATCATGTCTCAGTAACTCTGCAGAATAAGTGGGTACAAGATATATGGGCAATTCATTGCCTCGATGTCTCCATGTGTGGTCAGTAGAAAACACAACTCAGGACATGTACCTGATTGCCATCATGGAAATATGCCTTGTCTGCCTAAATGTCACCATACAAAAATAGATTGTAATGGAACTCAAACAGAAGTTTTGGGGGTTATTTTCCAGTGTCTTCACTGATATAGAACACTAGATAGTATTTTTTCTATTCCACTTAGTCATCTCACTGTATTATTGTAAGCTTGGTGGTCTTCTAATTAGATTATCTTCATGGACTCTACATTTGTACATAGTATTGGAGATTCTGAGGGTTCTAGATACCAAGATGAAAATGTCAGTATTCTCTTTTCCCCCAGTTTACAGACATGCTACAAGTAGCCAGAAAGCATGTATGAAACCAACAACACTTCTGAAGACCCAGGGAGATGGTTATTTTATTTTATTTTATTTTAAAGATTTTTATTTATTTATTTGACAGAAAGAGAGAGCATAAGTAGGCAGAGAGACAGCCAGAGAGAGAGGGGGAGGCAGGCTATCCGCTGAGCAGAGAGCCCGATGTGGGGCTTGATCTTAGGACCCTGAGACCATGACCTGAGCTGAAGGCAGAGGCTTAACCCACTGAGCCACCCAGGCACCCCAAGATGGTTATTTTATATCACATGGCTTGCACTAACTCTCAATTTACAAGGCAGAGTTCAAAAAGTTTTATAATGGTTTTTCAGTTTCCAGTAGTTTTTTGGATATTCTCCAGAAGGTGACTTTGTTACCATTATGAATTGGGAGTAGAAAACACCTGTCTTTGTCCTGTGCCTATGCAGCCATCACCCTCTGTTTCAACTGCAGACGAGCCCTAAGGTATCACCAGACATGATCCTCACTGTGCCTAGTACACACTCTCTCCATTGTCACCATTAGAACTATTCTCTAACAAACTATTCTTTAGGACCTTCCTGATCATTACTGATGGTTTTCCATGTGATCTTCTCTGTCCTTTATTGTCTTTATGTTGTGGAGCTTATTTCTTTCCAATTGTCTCATTAAATGGCTAACATTTATTGAGTACTATGTGGCAGGCACTCTTTTTTTTTTTTTTCATTTATTTATTTTCAGCATAACAGTATCATTATTTTTTCACCACACCCAGTGCTCCATGCAATCCGTGCCCTCTCTAATACCCACCACCTGGTAACCCGACCTCCCACCACCCCGCCACTTCCAACCCTTCAGATTGTTTTTCAAAGTCCATAGTCTCTCATGGCAGGCACTATTATAATTTTTTTCAAGAGTTTATTTATTTATTTGACATACAGAGATCACAAGTAGGCAGAGACAGGCAGAGAGAGAGAGAGGAGCAAGCAGGCTCCCCGCTGAGCAGAGAGCCCAATGCGGGCTCAATCCCAGGACCCTGGGATAATGACCTGAGCCAAAGGCAGAGGCTTTAACCCACTGAGCCACCCAGGTGGCCACTATTATAATTTAATTATTATGATTTCTACTGTCACCCTACAAAGTAGGAAATGTCTCTACCCCATTTTGTATATGAAAAAACTGAGGAAGAGAGAAGTTAGGGTTCTAACCTAGCACTTTAGTGCCAGAGTCTGGTGCCAAAGTCTCTGCCTTTAACAACAATGCTATACTGTTTCTTTAAGAATTATCTTCTAAAAATATTCATGTCCACTTGCCAGTTTAGCCTTACAAGGCAAGCTCCATATAAAGCAGGTTAATGATACAGTGGAGGCACAGTGCTTGAAATTCTGGTAAGTGCCAACAGGTGAAGGATGCTGTTATTAAGTTATGACAATCAGTCATTTTCAACTACAGAAAAATTTCCCTAGGAGATAACATTTGAATCTGACACTGAAGGAATTGTGTTGTTTGTTCTCAATAAAGGTAGACTTCTCGGGGCGCCTGGGTGGCTCAGTGGATTGGGCCGCTGCCTTCGGCTCAGGTCATGATCTCAGGGTCCTGGGATCGAGTCCCGCATCGGGCTCTCTGCTCAGCGGGGAGCCTGCTTCCTCCTCTCTCTCTGCCTGCCTCTCTGCCTACTTGTGATCTCTGTCTGTCAAATAAATAAATAAAATCTTTAAAAAAAAAAAAGGTAGACTTCTCTGTTAAGTAAAGAGGTAATGTTATTAGCCAAAATACTTATTAGTTGCATCTTCATCATAGATTTAAATAAAAACTGTCCATTGAACCTAATATAGTGCCTGATATGCGATTGCATCCAATACATATTATTTACTTATTTATTTATTTATTTATTCATTTATATTTATTAACATGCAATGTATTATTCGTTTCTGGGGTACAGGTCTGTGATTCATCAGTCTTACGCAATTCACAGCACTCACCATAGCATATACCCTCCCCAGTGTCCATCACCCAACCACCCTATCCCTATCACCCCACCTCCCAGCAACCCTCAGTTTGTTTCCTGAGATTAAGAGTCTCTCATGGTTGATTTCCCTCTGTGGTTTCATCTTGTTTCATTTTCCCTACCTTCCCCTATGATCCTCTGTCTTGTTCTCAAATTCTTCATATCAGTGAGATCATATAATAATTGTCTTCCTCTGAATGACTTATTTTGCTTAGCATAATACCCTCTACTTCCATCTGCATTGTTGCAAATGGCAGGATTTCTGGGTTTTTTGATGGCTCGTAGCATTCCATTATCCATTCATCTGTTGATGGACATCTAGGTTCTTTCCATAGTTTGGCTATTGTGGACATTACTGCTATAAACATTTGCATGCACATGCCCCTTCAGATCACTACATTTGTACCTTCAGGGTAAATACCCAGTAGCGCAATTGCGGGGTTGTAGGGTAGCTCTATTTTCAACTTTTTGAGGAACCTCCATAATGTTTTCCTGAGTGGCTGCACCAGCTTGCATTCCCACCAATAGTGTAGGAGGGTTCCCCTTTCTCTGCATCCTCGCCAACATCTGTCATTTCCTGACTTGTTAATTTTAGCCATTCTGACTGGTGTGAGGTGGTATATCACTGTGGTTTTGATTTGTATGTCCGTGATGCTGAGTGATGTTGAGCAATTTTTCATGTGTCTGTTGGCCATTTGGATGTCTTCTTTTTTTTTTTTTTTTTTAAGATTTTATTAATTTGACAGAGAGAAATCACAAGTAGATGGAGAGGCAGCCAGAGAGAGAGAGAGAGGGAAGCAGGCTCTTTGCCGAGCAGAGAGCCCGATGCGGGACTCGATCCCAGGACTCTGAGATCATGACCTGAGCCGAAGGCAGCGGCTTAACCCACTGAGCCACCCAGGCGCCCCTGGATGTCTTCTTTGCAGAAATGTCTGTTCATGTCTTCTGCCCATTTCTTGATTGGATTTTTGTTCTGTGCTGTTGAGTTTGATAAGTTCTTCATAGATTTTTGGATACTAGCCCTTTATCTGATACACACACACACATATATAGTTAATATTTTATTTAGTTATTTGACAGAGAGAGAAAGTGAAAGAGCACAGGCAGGGGGAGCAGCGGGCAGATGGAGAGGGAGAAAGAGACACCCCACTGATCAGGGAGCATGATGTGGGGCTTAATCCCAGCATCCTGAGCCACCCAGGTGACCCAATATTTTTTAAATGAATGCCAAAATATGGACAGAGCAAATTTCAAATGCAACCTCTAGGGCATGGTTTAAATACTCTCTTGTTGAAAAGAAATCCTCACTCTCTGTTGGTGGGAATGCAAACTGGTGCAGCTACTATGGAAAACAGAGTGGAGGCTCCTCAAAAAGTTAAAAATAGAACTACCTTGTGACTCAGTAATCACACTACCTGGTATTTACCCAAAGAATACAAAAAAACTAATTCAAAGGGATACATGTACCCTTTTGTTTATAGCAGCATTATTTACAATAACCAAATTATGGTAGCAGCCCATGTCCATTGACAGATGAATGGATAAAGAAGGTGTGGTATATATACACAACGGAATATTATTGAGCCATAAAAAGAATGAAATCTTGCCATTTGCAACAATGTGGATCAACCTAAAGAGTATAATGCTAAATGAAATAAGTCAATCAGAGAAAGACAAATACTATATGACTCCCTTCATATGTGGAATTTAAGAAACAAAACAAATGAACAAAGGAAAAACAAAGAGAAAACAAAAAGTAGACTCTTAGCTATAGAGAGAAAACTGGTGGTTACCAGAGTGGAGATGGGGGGGGGAGGTGGGAGAAATGGGTTATGGGGATAAAGAGCACACTTACCATGATGAATACCGGGTATTAAATGGAATTGTTGAATCACTGTATTGTACACTTGAAACTAATGCTACACTGTATGTTAACAATATTGGAATTTAAATGAAAAACTTAATAAAAAACGTTTTTTCTCACTGGACTCCAACGTTATCAACTGTTGAGGTTTCTAAATCATTTTATTCTATATCTGTCCACATATGAATATGCATTTACCATTTTTACCTTGGACTTTGCCTATTCACAGTTTCCAACTGGTCACTTGCTCGTAAATCATTCAGGCATTTTGAAAAATTTGGTTACGAGTAATGTTAAAGAATATGCCTTTATTCTTGACTTAGATAAATATTGTCTTCTTAACACCACTTATTTCTCAATGAGGCCTTTCTCTTCTACCTGATACTTCTATGTTTCTTGTTCGAAAAGCAAAAATTCTTTTAGTCTGTTATGCAGTTGGTTTGAGCAACCACCTCCATGAAAGCTGGGAAGATTTTGTAAAGTACCATCCCAGGGGCCACACTTTCACATGATACAGTTCTCAAAGGACTATTTGTTTTGTCTCTTTGAACGGTAGTTCTTTTTGAAAAAGCTGTTTATCTGTCCCTCTTTCCAAATATAGTGCCTCAGGATGTTAGCAGTTTCTTTTGTAGAGGATATAAATATTTCTCATAAAGGTCATAGGCAATAACCAATGGTTTGTTTATTAAACCTAAGAATTTAGGAAAGGGTCAATATTGGTTTTATTCCCTGGGATACATGTGATATAATGATAAGCATTTTAGTTGATGATGTGTAGATTTCCACATGTTCATGTGCTTCTCACAAGAAAATATCTTTGTCTTGTACTTTTATGTTTTCCCAAAATACTTCACACAAGAGTTAGTGCACAACTCTAACACAGAATCCAATAAATGCTTACAAATTAATCAGTTTTATTTTCAGTAGATTTAAATCACTAATGATTAGACTTTTTCCTCATTTTTTGACAAGTAGTGGACCATATCAGCTTACTTATATTGCTAAATAACTCAACATCAAATTTAAAGTAAAAATTAAGTTTTTTTAGATCTTTTATGAACACCTGGAATATTTTTGATGTTCTTTCGTGTTTTTGAATGCACTAAAAAAATACATGCAGATGTGACCCATTGAGTTTTCCTTTTTCCTCAACTGAACTCCATGACTAAAAGAAGTATCAACTGTAATTTAATTTTTTATGCTTTCTTCTGTTTTCATAAACAAATTTTTAATCACAAAAGTAACCCAGGGGTACAGTAACAAATTTCAAACAGTAAAGAAGGCATGAAATATAAAATATAAGATTCTTCCTTTTACTAATTCTCTGAGGCAGCCCCTCTGTTCCATCCCCACAGGTAGAATCTTCATTAACCTTTTCTTCTGATTTGGTTCTTCTTATTGCTGTCACTATACTTCTATTTCTGTATTTATAAAATTTAGACATTGTCTATTTTTTTGCAATGAAACTTGAAGAAATTATCGCATTAATTTTCATTCCACCTCTCTTTCTCAGTCAACTACTCAAATATTTTTAGTTATACCTTATCTTTACATTTCTAGGGTTCATAATAACCCAGAAAGCCATCTCTATATCATTCACCTATTTGTCTTTCTGTCTATCTCTATATTCTCTTACATAAACCTGTCTTCTGTGCTTTGCTAATAAGATAATTTTAAAAATGAAATCCCAAATAGCTCGTTGAATATGAACATGGAAACGTTATTCCCTGCAGAATTAGATATTATGGCAGAAACCTTAAATGAGAATTCTGTAACAGTAAAACTTTGCCACTCATAGGAGAATCCTCCAAAAATTAAGGCCTAATGAATTTTCTTTAAATTCACTGCCATCTTTCTTCTCTATTCTGGATCACATATCAGTATTTCTTATATCCCACACTACCCTCATCCTGGGGTTCTTGTTTTGTTTGATTGTGCTCCTTTTGACAAATTAATTTTGAATGTATAGGATGTATGCATAGTAACTTCCTAAATTCTTACTTGTCTGGAAATGTTTGAAAATCTGTGGTATACATCCGAAACCATAAGATACCTAGGAATAAACCTAACCAAAGAGACACAGAATCTATACTCAGAAAACTATAAAGTACTCATGAAAGAAATTGAGGAAGACACAAAGAAATGGAATAATGTTCCATGCTCCTGGATTGGAAGAATAAATATTGTGAAAATGTCTATGCTACCTAAAGCAATCTACACATTTAATGCAATTCCTATCAAAGTACCATCCATCTTTTTCAAAGAAATGGAACAAATAATGTTAAAATTTATATGGAACCAGAAAAGACCTCGAATAGCCAAAGGGATATTGAAAAAGAAAGCCAACGTTGGTGGCATCACAATTCCGGACTTCAAGCTCTATTACAAAGCTGTCATCATCAAGACAGCATGGTACTGGCACAAAAACAGACCCATAGATCAATGGAACAGAATAGAGAGCCCAGAAATAGACCCTCAAATCTATGGTCAACTCATCTTCGACAAAGCAGGAAAGAATGTCCAATGGAAAAAAGACAGCCTCTTCAATAAATGGTGCTGGGAAAATTGGACAGCCACATGCAGAAAAATGAAATTGGACCATTTCCTTACACCACACACAAAAATAAACTCAAAATGGATGAAGGATCTCAATGTGCGAAAGGAATCCATCAAAATCCTTGAGGAGAACACAGGCAGCAACCTCTTCGACCTCAGCCGCAGCAACATCTTCCTAGGAACAACGCAAAAGGCAAGGGAAGCAAGGGAAAAAATGAACTATTGGGATTTCATCAAGATTAAAAGCTTTTGCACAGCAAAGGAAACAGTTAACAAAATCAAAAGACAACTGACAGAATGGGAGAAGATATTTGCAAACGACATATCAGATAAAGGACTAGTGTCCAGAATCTATAAAGAACTTAGCAAACTCAACACCCAAAGAACAAATAATCCAATCAAGAAATGGGCAGAGGACATGAACAGACATTTCTGCAAAGAAGACATCCAGATGGCCAACAGACACATGAAAAAGTGCTCCATATCACTCGGCATCAGGGAAATACAAATCAAAACCACAATGAGATATCACCTCACACCAGTCAGAATGGCTAAAATCAACAAGTCAGGAAATGACAGATGCTGGCGAGGATGCGGAGAAAGGGGAACCCTCCTACACTGTTGGTGGGAATGCAAGCTGGTGCAACCTCTCTGGAAAACAGCATGGAGGTTCCTCAAAATGTTGAAAATAGAACTGCCCTATGACCCAGCAATTGCACTATTGGGTATTTACCCTAAAGATACAAACGTAGTGATCCAAAGGGGCATGTGTACTCGAATGTTTATAGCAGCAATGTCCACAATAGCCAAACTATGGAAAGAACCTAGATGTCCATCAACAGATGAATGGATCAAGAAGATGTGGTATATATACACAATGGAATACTATGCAGCCATCAAAAGAAATGAAATCTTGCCATTTGCGACAACATGGATGGAACTAGAGCGTATCATGCTTAGCGAAATAAGTCAAGCGGAGAAAGACAACTATCATATGATCTCCCTGATATGAGGAAGTGGTGATGCAACATGGGGGCTTAAGTGGGTAGGAGAAGAATAAATGAAACAAGATGGGATTGGGAGGGAGACAAACCATAAGTGACTCTTAATCTCACAAAACAAACTGAGGGTTGCTGGGGGGAGGGGGTTTGGGAGAAGGGGGTGGTATTATGGACATTGGGGAGGGTATGTGTTTTGGTGAGTGCTGTGAAGTGTGTAAACCTGGTGATTCACAGACCTGTACCCCTGGGGATAAAAATATATGTTTATAAAAAATAAAAAGTTAAAAAAAAAAAAAAAAAAAAAAAAAAGAAAATCTGTGGTATAAAATTTTGGATTCAAAATACTTTATGTTAATAACTTTAAAAATATTGCTGAATTTTCCTTGGAATTCACTGTTAGTGATAAGAAATCTCAAGTTGATCTGATACTATTCTCTTATAGGTAATCTGATTTTCTCTCTCTACTTTAAGAATTTTTTCCTTATCCTTGGAGTTATAAATAATCAGTGGATGCGTATGTGTATAAAGGAATATTTTTCAATGTTATTTGGTGTTTGGTAGACTGGAGACTGAAAACTGAAGACAGAGACATGTTCTTTTATTTTTTTTATTTATTTTTTTTAAATTTTTTATTTTTTATAAACATATATTTTTATCCCCAGGGGTACAGGTCTGTGAATCACCAGGTTTACACACTTCACAGCACTCACCAAAGCACATACTCTTCCCAATGTCCATGAGACATGTTCTTTTAACTCTTTGACTATGTCCCTTTATCTGTTGTCACTCAGGAATCCTATTTCTCAGAATTTTAGTTCTAGATTGTTCTATTATCCATATTACTAGGTCACAGTTTACCAGATAAGCGATAAGGTATGTGCATTTAATAATTTATTCTATCCAATGAGCTTGTCTTAATTTAATCATCATATGCATATTTTTTGAGACTCTTTTTTTTCTTCATTGCCCTCCCACATATACTTTTTATAAAGCACTGTTTTTTTAAATAAATATAACAGCCTTTTGAATTTTCTAGATAATAGACTTTTTAAAAAGTCCACATCTGGTACCTGAATTATCTTCCCTTTCTCCAAGGACAGTTGTTCTGTTTGTTTACCTCGGAGCTTCTTTTTCATGCTAATAATTTTCTTTAAAAGTCTGGAGATCCTTGGTAATTAAATCATGTTAAATAAAGAAACTTTGTTCCTTAATATGAATGGCTGGAAAGGATCTTTTTCAGATACTGGTGAATCCATTTTCTTAATGGATCCTTCTTTGGACTAGGTGGCTTACCATAGACTTTGTGTGATGGCACAGGCATTTTATTTTATTTTTATTTTTATTTTTATTTTTTTAAGATTTTATTTATTTATTTGACAGACAGAGATCACAAGTAGTCAGAAAGGCAGGCAGAAAGAGAGGAGGAAGCAGGCTCCCCACGGAGCAGAGAGCCCAACACAGGGCTCGATCCCAGGACCCTGGGACCACGACCTGAGCCAAAGGCAGAGGCTTCAACCCACTGAGACACCCAGGTGCCCTGGCATGGGCATTTTAATGAACAAATCGTGGAAAACAAAAAGACAGGCTAGGATCTCCACAATTGCCAAAGTTGGGGTGGGGTTGCACCTAACTCTAGCAGTGAAGTGCATTACTATTTCGGTCTTGAGTGCTGTTACTTATTCCTTTCTTTCCTCCCTCCTTTTTTTCCCCTTCTTTATTTTTTTCTCTCTTTTTGAAGTCTGGACTTAATTCAGGCACTGCTATGCTTTTTTGCTTGCCACAAAACCTCTGATGTCTTGTGCTAGAATTTTCTCTACTGTGATTTCTCCATCAATCTTATACCAGCTGAAATGTGTCAAAATGTCCAGTCCATTGATGGCACGTCTTCTGTTTTACAGAGTTATTTTGGGTTTATACTTTTAGAAATATATTCTCATACAAAAGCAAAAATAAACTATTGGGACTTCATCAAGATGAAAAGATTTTGCACAGTGAAGGAAACAACCAACAAAACTAAAACACAGCCTATGGATTGGGAGAAGGTATTTACAAATGACATATCTGATAACAGGTTAGTATCCAAAATCTATAAAGCACTTATTGAAACACAACACCCCAAACCCAATAATCCAGTTAAGAAATGGGCAGAAGACATGAATAGTTTTCCAAAAAAGACATACATATGGCCAACAGATACATGAAAAAATCACCATCATTCATCACCAGGGAAATGTCAAAACCTCACTGAGATACCACCTCACAACAGTCAGAACGGTTAAAATTAACAACACAAGGAACGTGTTTACAGGTGTTGGCCAGGATGCAGAGAAAGGGGAACCCTCTTACGCTATTGGTGGGAATGCAAACTGGTGCAGCCACTCTGGAGAACAGATTAGAGGTTTCTGAAAATGTTTAGATAGGGCTACCCTATAATCCAGCAGTGGTACTAGTAGGTATTTACCCAAAGGATACAAAAAGTACTGATTTGATGGGGCACATGCATTCTGATGTTTATAGCAGCACTATCGACAATGGAAAGAGCCTAAATGTCCACAGACCAATGAATGGATAAACATGTGGTCTATACATACACTGGAACATTATTCAGCCATCATGACAACATTGACAGAGCTAGAGTGTATTATGCTAAGGGCAGTAAGTCAGTCAGAGAAAGACAAATACCATATAATCTCACTTGTATGTGAAATTTAAGAAAGAAAATTAGATGAACATATCAGAAGAAGGAAAAGAAAAAAAGGAGAGAGGGAAACAAGCCATCAGTGACTCTTAATGCTAGAGAACAAACTGAGGGTTGATGGAGGGAGAGTGGTGGGGGGTGGGCTAGATGGGTGATGGGTATTAAAAAGGGTACTTGCTGTGATGAGCACTGGTTGTTGTATGTAGGTGACAAATTCTACTGAATTCTACTCCAGGAACCAATATTGCACTGTATGTTAACTAACAAAATTTAAGTTAAAAAAAAAACCAACATCCTCCTGTCATTTCAATGGAATTTGGAGTGGGGTTGGGAGGTGGGAGAGGAGTACAGATTCATGTGCTCAAACGGCTATTTGGAGCAGGGAGCCTGTACACCATTTAGAAGTTTGTGTTATTTTGTATTAATGTAAATATATATCTTTAGTTCACAAAATATCTTTAGTTTTCACTCAAATGTGGGCTATTCCATAGTCCCACTTTCCCTCCAAAGAGCATGAGAAAGAAAAAAATTTTTAACAAATATAATGAATGTTGCACATTTCCAACAGCCAGTGTTGGAAAGCAGATTAAAAGCAATAAAGATGATAAAAACTTTCATGACAATTTACTTCTACTCTTCCTCTACTAAGTTACATTTGACATGTAACTTTTTTGGCTCAGATTATAGTAGCACCTTCTAAAGAAGAGCTTTTCACACAAACCAAAATGCAAAGAAAAACTACTCCTTGAATGACAATATGATTGGTGCTGTTTATTAGGATCCTAATATCTTCCTTAATTAGGTCACCACACCAGACATTTTCTGTATCCTGTTTCTCTTTATAAGAGGGAATGTTTACTCTTGTAAAGCTTCTGATCTGCAGTCAGCGTCCAATAATTGGCTTTGTGTATCATTTCTATATTGAAAAAATTAATTAACCTTAGTCCTATGCTCAAGGATCCAATCTTCCTCACGAATTTACATTTGTGTGTGTGGGTGGAGTTGATACTTTATTAAAATGCAGAATACTATGAAAGGCACAGCTTCCATAAAGCTGTGAAGTCATGAAAACAATGTAAAAAGTATAGGCCTCAGACTCTGAAAGAGAGGAGAGTTTTGGGAGAGAGAGGTGTGGGAATTACACAGAAGACTGCACTAAGGGAACTTCTACATTCGATCGCACAGTGAAGCACCACAGAGGTAGTCACTTCCCAGCACTGATGAAAGATCTCTGGGCAAGAGGACAATAGCTAGCAAAGGAGAAGGGAGCTGCTCATGCCCTGTCCATACTGAGCATCACCTGGAGCTTGAGCAGTGTGGGTACATGCAAACACACACACACACACACAAACGTTGTGTGCACATGCAGAACACATGTCGAATAGGTTTTCTCTGTCAAGAGATTTTAACATCAGTTTTATTGAAAATCCTTTCAGCAGTTCAGCAGTCTCCTGCCTGAGGTAATTGGGCAGAGGAAAACCCATTAGTGGGGCTCAGTCTGTGACCAGGAAAGAGCCACTAAGTCAGGCTCCGTTCTAGTGAGCAGGCTGAAAATCAGAACAGAACCTCAGTGCTCCCGTCTTATGAATCACTCTTTACCCAGGGAATAAAATTTGCAGATGAGAGTGATCTAGAGTTAGTGATGATTCTCTTAACTGTTTCCCCAGCTTACGAATGAGAGAAATAAAAAAGTCCCAAATACGGAGTTGCTGAATTAGAAGGGATGAATTCAACTGAGCAAAGATAGACTCCCCTTTTCTGTGCCACTTAGCGCAGTATACTGGGGTTCAGAGTTAAGCCATCAAATCCAGAGAAAAAAAGAGAATTCCTGCAAAGCCCAATTCAGCACCCCATGGCTCAAGGTGCTTTAATATGTGATTACTGAGGAATCACATGGTGATAGCTTCCAACTTTGGAAATTTAACCTGTTAAACCCACCTATGACTGCCTTTTTCTGCCATGCCACCACTTTTCTTACTGTCATATGAAAGAGTAAGAATGACGTTTCCATTTAGAAAGGTCAAATATTTGTGAAGAACTATGCTGTTTATAAACATTACCTCATTTAGTCTTTATTAACAACCCTATGAAAAGCACTGTGCCTATTTTTAAAAATATTTTTATTTATTTGAGAGAGAAAGAGAACATGAGTGGAAGGAGGAGCAGAGGGAGAGAGACAAGCAGACTCCCCATGATCAGGGAGCCCAGGGCTTGATCCCGGGACCCCAAGATCATGACCTGAGCCAAAGGCAGATGCTTAACCAACTGAGCCACCCAGGCACTTCTGCATCTATTTTTAAAAGGTAATCACTGAAGCTAAAAGAGGTTAAATAACTTTCTCAAGCTCACCAGCTGGTATCTGGCAAATCTGGGATTTGGGTCTGCCCAACTCCATACCGATGTATACTCTTGTCCTTCATGGGTGAACACCACACAGTAAGTCATTTATTCAGACTCATGGTAGCCTCAGATTTTTGGAGCTTCAGGAAACCTTACAGATGGCCCCATCCAAACTAGAGAAGGACATGGAAACCCAGGGGGGTGAGTGAATTATCAAGATGGTGGCAGTAGAAGCAACACAACTCAGAGACCCTGAGTCCTAAGCAGGGACCTTTTCTGGGACACCATGTTGCTAACTGGGAAAATACTTAACTAAATGAGATGACCTAAATAAGTCTACCATGAACTTTTAAGACACTTAAAAATTTTTGATGTTTTGGATATGCTCAGCCCTCAACGTGAACACGTGAGTGCTTTTCATTTAATTCCGAAGAGAAAATTTTAAACACTTTGACTAGAATTAATCAACACTTGGCAGTGTTTCAAATTCAATGATTTTCACACACTAAATTTAGCTCAATTTAAAAATCCACGATTCAATCCAATGAACAGTCTCTATCCAGATCATTCTGGTGCTTCTCTCTGTTGCTCGCTTCAGTAACCACCTCACCCCATCTCCTTGCAAGTTCTCCCTGGGCTGTCTCCCTTGACATTCTTCGTCTTCTGTTCTCAGGAGGATGAATTGGAAAACAATCCTGGAAACACTGATCAATCAATATGTTCATCATAATTTCCTTCAGATGTTTTCCTCTCATTTTCACACGAATTGATTTAGTAATTATGAGCACTCTTTCTCCCAGAGTGCATGGGTTCTAATAGCACAATCAACAACCTCCTAGAAATGCTAGTAATAGGGCCCAGCACCCCTGGGGACTCCACAGCATTTCAAGGGGCCAGTAGAGAGGACTAGTCCACTCACATCTTGCCCTCCAGTTTGTTCATTATGTGCATTGTAATGTTATCATTTTTCTTTGGGACAAAGATGTTGGAAAATACCTCTCTCCCTTGACTGTTGCTTTCTCTAAAAGTCATTTTGCATTCGATAGATATATGTTTGAAATATAGCAATATTCAGGGGAACCTGGGTGGCTCAGTGGGTTAAAGCCTCTGCTTTCAGCTCAGGTCATGATCCCAGGGTCCTGGGATCTAGCCCCACATCGGGCTCTCTGCTCAGTGGGGGAGCCTGCTTCCCCCCTCTCTCTCTGCCTGCTTCTCTGCCTACTTGTGATCTCTGTCTGTCAAATAAATAAATAAAATCTTTTTAAAAACCCAATATTCAAATGTAACATCAACATGATGATTACCTTTATTTATGATTGTTTTGTTATTCTTTCATAGGGAATATTATTTTTTGGCCTTTCTTCCCATTCATCCCATGCCCCCATCCCCAAAAAATTAGTTTTCATTGAGCCAAGACATTTATGTGAATATAAGATTTTTTTACAAAGTATCTTAATCATGATCAATTACTCTGACATAAATAGAGCAGATAAAGTAACAGAAGAAATGTACCTGCTCCAAAGCAAAAATAGACAGTGATTCTATGTTAAGTGATAAACAATATTGTCTTTTCTATTTCAGCCGTAAAACAAGTCAGAAACTTGTTTGATTTTTCTCTTCCTTAGAATCCCAGCCATGATGAAGCTCTGTCAGTATATCCAAAATATCTCTCCAGTCCACCACTTTTCTCCTCTTCCCATGGTGGTTGCTGTAGTCTAGGCTCCTGTAGTACAGGCTCCTGCCTGTACCAGGCCCCCACGTTCTTCCTTGCCTCTCGTCTTAACGCCCCCTGCCCACCCAGTTTCAGCACTGCAGCCAGAGAGACCTCTGGACTGCAATTCAGATCATGTCCTTGTCCTTTTCAACAAATCAATATCTCGGCTTTGGGGTTGGAACAAATTTCAAATGTCTCAAGTCAGGTAAGGTCCCCCAAGGTCTGACCTCTGCAGCTGTGTGATCATCACCCTCCTTCATATTCTAGCCACAGCAAACTGTTGCTAGTTCCTTGACTGCCCCACAGCCTGCCTCCTCTCCAGGCCTTTGCATGTGCCGTTACTTCTTTTCAAGGAGTTACCCCTCATCTCTTCTTCTCCCAGCTGCTTTCCCCTTTTTTGTCACACACTCTCCCTTTGCCCAACTTCTTCTGAGCTTTTCATCCTTATTCAGCACCTTATCCACTGGGAAGCCTTTCTTATTTCCTCGGGACTGAGATAGTTGCCTCTCTTAGTATTCCCAGCACCCTTCTGTTTAGGACAATCAGTACTTATCACACTGGAGAACCATTGCTTATTGCTGGTCCATCTCTGGATTGTAAGTTCTTTGAAAGATGGAACAAAGTCTTCTTCACCACCTCTTGGCCCTAAATTGGTAATATCAGGAATTATGAAATGTAGTCTGAGGCCCACATTATGAAAATGTCTGCTTGAAGGGCATGAACTCACCCGCACTAATAAGCCTTTTATTTGGGGTGTGTGTGCACATGGTGTGTGCACCCCTAGACTAAAAGCTAAACAGATCTATTATGAATCTTGAGATCCAGATTGAATTGTGTCAAAGTCCCAAGTTTAGAGCCTGGAGGATTTCTAGGACTTCCCCAAATCTGAGCATTTTGTTGATGATGACATTTCTGACTTCCTTGTCCTCTGGGCTCCTGCATCCTTATACAATATATCTGGGCTTCGCTGCATTGACCTAGATATGAAACTTAATCTTTGAATCCCACACGAAAATGCTCTTTACATGCAAACTTTAGTGAATGATGTGCACTTGAGAGATGATTTTGTATCAGAATTAGAAGAGAGTTTATACTGCAGACCTAGTAGCAAATTCCCTTTCTAACACAAGCCAGTGTGGATGGCTTCTGTCTGTCCCTTTGCCCATAGAGCTGCCACGTTCCCTGCATACCTTTCCCACATATGCATGCTGATTCATTTACCTGCAAGCAGAGGCAGACGAGGGTGGGTCATAGAGGCTGGCAGGGCCACTTACATCTCTGTGACCTTGGGCAAATGACCTTCACTACATTATGACTTAGATTCCTCAGTGGTAAAATAGAAATAAGAGTATTTACTCTAAAACTGTTACAGTGACGTTAAATAAGTTAACAGACATGAAGTTCTTAAAATAGGCCTGGTTTGGGGCACCTGGGTGGCTCAGTGGGTTAAGCCTCTGCCTGCAGCTCAGGCTCTCTGCTCAGCAAGGAGCCTGCTTCCCCCTTTCTCTCTGCCTGCCTCTCTGCCTGCCTCTCTGCCTACTTGTGATCTCTCTTTCTCTGTCAAATAAATAAATAAAATCTTAGAAAAAAAAAATAGGCCTGGCATATAAAGTGCTCAACAAATGTTCATAGCTTGTATCGTTCCACCAAAGCCCAGAGTATTGTGGAGAACTGCACCCTGGTTGAGGAGCAGAATTTTTTGTTGTCACATTATGAATGCACTAAGTTTTCAAGGGTTATCACAATGCCTATAAACAACTGGAACTTATCAGAGTTTACCTAAGACTCCAGTTCAGCATTCTTCTAGAAGGTCCAGGTGTCACTGAAGTACAGCCCTCCTATTCACGGCAGACCCACGCAGGTAGAGCCCAACATTCAGGTGATGCCCTTCCCTCCCACATCATATTAATTTGCTGCTTGTGACACGAACTGTTACAATAACTCACAACACGCTATGCTCATACATATGTTAATATATAACATCCACATATGTTAATAAAATTGCTTGGTTGTTTTTAAGTTAATAGTTAAGTTTTATAACAAAGACTGTATGTGTAATTGCACATTATTTCCTTGTAAAGTAAATGATAAGCTACATGTATATGTTACAGGAAAAGAGTTTACCAAAATTTGTTGACTTTTCTTTTTCAACCTCTCTCCTCTCACTTAATGCATTTTTCCCTGGAGAATGAGAATGGGTTAAATAGGTAGGTTTTGCTGATTTCTGCTCCAATTGTGTAGGCAGTAGTTTACTTCCCCAAATGTGTAATACTGTTGTAGGTATTCAAGAAATATTTTTTGAATTAATGTCAAATATATATTTTTTTAAAAGTACCACAGTAGGGCACCTGGGTGGCTCAGTCAGCTAATCGTCTGCCTTCCACTCAGGTCATGATCCCAGAGTCTGGGATCAAGTGCCACGAGTCCTCCCTGCTCGGTGGGGAGTCTGCTTCTCCCTCTGCTCCTCCCCCTTAATATGCTCTCTCTCAAATAAATAAAAAAAAATTTTTTTTTTAAAGAACCGAATTATCTAGGTCGCAACAAGCACACCTAGCACCTGGATTCTGGTTTCTAATACCATTCTCCAATTAAAGGATCCAGGACTTCTTGGAGAAATGGATAATTCTAGGATTGGAGCAGGAAATATAAATGTAATCCTGGAGTATCCTGTAGTGTCAGAAAGCAAGGAACTTCTCAAAAATAAAAACCTTGCAATGATGAAGATACTTCAAAGGGACACGGAATCATCTAAAAAAGTTCCTAATGGTCAAAGCTGAAACAATTTACTGCAAAATAAATAACATAGTATTGGATTATAACCTAAAGCACAAAATCAATATCCACGAGTCCATATCAATGTAAATAAATTATTGGTTTAATAAGGAAATAAATGGAGAGAATTGGAAAACCACCAGCACAGAATTCATGTAGCCACTATGCCCTCAAGGAGGTGGAACATAACTCCCCCTGTGTCTAAATGTAGTGACTTCCTTCCAAAGAATACAATATGGAAGGAGAGGGAAAAGAATAACTTACAGGGGAGAAAGCTGAAAAGCACAACTTCCACCGGGGGATCAAAATTAACATTAATAGTGATAAATCATACTGATAAGATACATCCTTGAGACATCCTTGCTGTGATACTATGAGAACTGCATTATACATCTCTGTTTTCCTCCCAGAAACTCATAATACCATCCAATCATAAGAAAAATATCAGAAAAATCTCAGTTGAGGGATGTTCTATAAAATACTCCACCAGTATCCTTGAAAGTGACTAGGTCATCAAAAACAAGGAGAATCTGTGAAACTGTCTAAGCCAAGAGGAGCCTAAGTAGATATGAATTCAAATATAATGTGAAATCCTGGGTGGGATCCTAGAACAAACAAGAATGTCAGATAAAAACAGAGGACTTTAGTCAAAATATTAAAAATACGTTCTTTAGTTAATAATACTGTGTTCATTGATTGTGGTTCATTCATTGTGGCTAATGTTCCATACCAACATAAAATATTAAGACTAGATTAAACAGGCTGTAAAGGGGTTGTAGTAAGTAGGAGCTTTTCTCTAAACCTAAATCTGTTTTAAAGTTAAAAAAAAAAAAAGCGAAAAAACAAATTAGGGGCTTTTGGGTGGCTCAGTCATTAATCCTCTGCCTTTGGCTCCGGTCATGATCCCAGGGTCCTACACTCCCTGCTCAACAGGAAGCCTGCTTATCCTCTCCCACTCCCCCTACTTGTGTTCCTTCTCTTGCTCTCTCTTTCTCTGTCAAATAAATAAATAAAAATCTTTTAAAAAGGATTAAAAATTTAAAAATTAATTTGTATTCCTTTATATAATTCAACCGATAGTGAATAGCTGTATCTCTCTCATTCTTAACCTAAAAACCAAAATTCTTTATTTAAATTCTTTTATACTTTCTCCTTTGCTAAAAATATTAAAGAAATGTTTAATCACCTTATTCATTCACCTACTGATTAGGAATCCTCTCCTTAAGTTTGTAAAGACATTTTAATTTTAATCCCTTACTTGTAACAATCATCAGAAAGAAGATAGACTAAAAAAGAGGAAAAAATTTATCTTCAATAAAACAAATGTAATCTTAATATTTTACAAGTGTAACTCAAGTATTTAATCTGAAAGCGTCACTGTTGTGCCTTTGCTGTTCACTCCCAAGGCCAAGTTCCTCTCTGCCCCCTTGGATGAGAATGCAGACAGATCCCATAGGTCTTTTGGTCATTCTCAGATAATTAGGAGTTCTCTGATATCCTTAATGAAACAAAAAAGAAACTATCTCATTTCAATAATTAATTTCTTTAGTCCAGTGTAGTGAAAACCTTGGTCTTTATCTAAAGTTAAGTTTTTTCCTCTCTGGCAAACATACTAGGTGTGGGGAGACCCCTGCAGCCAGAAAGTGTAAGAAGAGATTCTTCTCTCCACCTTTGCTTTAGTTTTCCCCCTTCTCTCTTCTCACTCTCTATGCTTTCTGCCTCTAGGAGTCGGAACAAAGGAGAGAGAGGAGAAAAACTGGTCAATGAAGACATTAGTAGATTAGTCCTGTTTGGGGCAGGTGCTCTCTGGGCCTTATTTAAAACCAACTGAATGTCAGAGGGCACTTTCAGGGATCCAGTTTGAGGTCACAATATTTCTGAAGATCTCTTGGTTAAAAAAAATTTATATATATGCATCTCTACTTTAATTGCTAATGTCCTTCCTCAGCACTGTGCCTCCTATAGTACCTTTCGAGCTCCTGCCTGCTAAGGCTTTCTCACCCCGTAGGCAGGTATCTTAAACTAGGTCTAAGAAAAGTCATCCCCGATCTCATATTTATGGGCCTCGGTCTGGCCCATGGGGGCACTCATACACCTCTGGCTCCAAAAAACTCTGGTACCTTATGCTGCTCCAGTGCAATTCTCTCGTCCACGTGCCCTGCTCTTAAAGTGGCCTGACAGAGTCCACTTCCTTTAGTTTTCTTCGTGTGTGAGTCAGACAGCAGTCCCTGTGTTTATCAAGCTCCTGAAGGTCTCAGAGGACCTGCTGAATCTCCTTTCTCTAAGCTTAGAGTTAAGGATAGGTCCCCCTTCCTTATGTTTACTAGGGGGAGAGGTGGCAAAACTTACGAGCACAACCACACTAACAATTCTCTCCTCAAATTCTCTCCTATGCTTAAATCCTTTTTATTGTCCTGTATAATTTTTTAAAGGCTGTCCAACTAGG